>NC_091292.1:17464945-17645227 GCF_038502225.1 Cherax quadricarinatus | reverse complement strand
TTTCATACTGAGCAATGATCTCTTTCTTCATCTCCATAGTAATTCTCACCCTTTTTGCTGTAGGGTTGGCACTAGAAGCTTTCTTGGGGCCCATGGTGACTTATTTTGCAGGTGCAATCACTACAAAGGCTGTGATAATATGAAATGTTCCAGTTGTTGTATGTTTGGAAGCAACAGCGGTGGCTGGCTGGCTTGTAAACACTGGCACCCAAGGGACAAGTGAAGTGCGCTCAGGCCAAAGTGGACGCGTCTCGTACGGACCGAATAGCGCTGGTCGGGTTTTTAAGAGCTAGTTGAGGCAAAATTTTTGCGTTAAAATGTATCGCTAGTCAGATTTATCGTTAATCGATGCCATCGCTGGTTAAGGGTCCACTGTATATATTTTATTATTTTTATTATTATCACACTGGTCGATTCCCACCAAGGCAGGGTGGCCCGAAAAAGAAAAACTTTCACCATCATTCACTCCATCACTGTCTTGCCAGAAGGGTGCTTTACACTACAGTTTTTAAACTGCAACATTAACACCTCTCCTTCAGAGTGCAGGCACTGTACTTCCCATCACCAGGACTCAAGTCCGGCCTGCCGGTTTCCCTGAACCCCTTCATAAATGTTACTTTGCTCACACTCCAACAGCACGTCAAGTATTAAAAACCATTTGTCTCCATTCACTCCTATCAAACACGCTCACGCATGCCTGCTGGAAGTCCAAGCCCCTCGCACACAAAACCTCCTTTACCCCCCTCCCTCCAACCTTTCCTAGGCCGACCCCTACCCCGTCTTCCTTCCACTACAGACTGATACACTCTTGAAGTCACTCTGTTTCGCTCCATTCTCTCTACATGTCCGAACCACCTCAACAACCCTTCCTTAGCCCTCTGGACAACAGTTTTGGTAATCCCGCACCTCCTCCTAACTTCCAAACTACGAATTCTCTGCATTATATTCACACCACACATTGCCCTCAGACATGACATCTCCACTGCCTCCAGCCTTCTCCTCGCTGCAACATTCATCACCCATGCTTCACACCCATATAAGAGCATTGGTAAAACTATACTCTCATACATTCCCCCCCCTCTCTCTCTCTCTCTCTATATATATATATATATATATATATATATATATATATACACAGTGGACCCCCCGCATAACGATTACCTCCGAACGTGACCAATTATGTAAGTGTATTTATGTAAGTGTGTTTGTACGTGTATGTTTGGGGGTCTGAAATGGACTAATCTACTTCACAATATTTCTTATGGGAACAAATTCGGTCAGTACTGGCACCTGAACATACTTCTGGAGTGAAAAAATATCGTTAACCTGGGGTCCACTGTATATATATATATATATATATATATATATATATATATATATATATATATATATATATATTTTTTTTTTTATTATCACACCGGCCGATTCCCACCAAGGCAGGGTGGCCTGAAAAAGAAAAACTTTCACCATCATTCACTCCATCACTGTCTTGCCAGAAGGGTGCTTTACACTACAGTTTTTAAACTGCAACATTAACACCCCTCCTTCAGAGTGCAGGCACTGTACTTCCCATCTCCAGGACTCAAGTCCGGCCTGCCGGTTTCCCTGAATCCCTTCATAAATGTTACTTTGCTCACACTCCAACAGCACGTCAAGTATTAAAAACCATTTGTCTCCATTCACTCCTATCAAACACGCTCACGCATGCCTGCTGGAAGTCCAAGCCCCTCGCACACAAAACCTCCTTTACGCCCTCCCTCCAACCCTTCCTAGGCCGACCCCTACCCCCGCCTTCCTTCCACTACAGACTGATACACTCTTGAAGTCATTCTGTTTCGCTCCATTCTCTCTACGTGTCCGAACCACCTCAACAACCCTTCCTCAGCCCTCTGGACAACAGTTTTGGTAATCCCGCACCTCCTCCTAACTTCCAAACTACGAATTCTCTGCATTATATTCACACCACACATTGCCCTCAGACATGACATCTCCACTGCCTCCAGCCTTCTCCTCGCTGCAACATTCATCACCCACGCTTCACACCCATATAAGAGCGTTGGTAAAACTATACTCTCATACATTCCCCTCTTTGCCTCCAAGGACAAAGTTCTTTGTCTCCACAGACTCCTAAGTGCACCACTCACTCTTTTTCCCTCATCAATTCTATGATTCACCTCATCTTTCATAGACCCATCCGCTGACACGTCCACTCCCAAATATCTGAATACGTTCACCTCCTCCATACTCTCTCCCTCCAATCTGATATTCAATCTTTCATCACCTAATCTTTTTGTTATCCTCATAACCTTACTCTTTCCTGTATTCACCTTTAATTTTCTTCTTTTGCACACCCTACCAAATTCATCCACCAATCTCTGCAACTTCTCTTCAGAATCTCCCAAGAGCACAGTGTCATCAGCAAAGAGCAGCTGTGACAACTCCCACTTTGTGTGTGATTCTTTATCTTTTAACTCCACGCCTCTTGCCAAGACCCTCGCATTTACTTCTCTTACAACCCCATCTATAAATATATTAAACAACCACGGTGACATCACACATCCTTGTCTAAGGCCTACTTTTACTGGGAAAAAATTTCCCTCTTTCCTACATACTCTAACTTGAGCCTCACTATCCTCGTAAAAACTCTTCACTGCTTTCAGTAACCTACCTCCTACACCATACACTTGCAACATCTGCCACATTGCCCCCCTATCCACCCTGTCATACGCCTTTTCCAAATCCATAAATGCCACAAAGACCTCTTTAGCCTTATCTAAATACTGTTCACTTATATGTTTCACTGTAAACACCTGGTCCACACACCCCCCTACCTTTCCTAAAGCCTCCTTGTTCATCTGCTATCCTATTCTCCGTCTTACTCTTAATTCTTTCAATTATAACTCTACCATACACTTTACCAGGTACACTCAACAGACTTATCCCCCTATAATTTTTGCACTCTCTTTTATCCCCTTTGCCTTTATACAAAGGAACTATGCATGCTCTCTGCCAATCCCTAGGTACCTTACCCTCTTCCATACATTTATTAAATAATTGCACCAACCACTCCAAAACTATATCCCCACCTGCTTTTAACATTTCTATCTTTATCCCATCAATCCCGGCTGCCTTACCCCCTTTCATTTTACCTACTGCCTCACGAACTTCCCCCACACTCACAACTGGCTCTTCCTCACTCCTACAAGATGTTATATATATATAAATATATATATATATATATATATATATATATATATATATATATATATATATATATATATATATATATATATATATATATATATATATATATATATATATATACACGTGTGTGTGTGTGCATACCAGGCCACAGGCCTGGTAGGCAAAGCTCTCACTTCATACACTGAGGGTCCATGGTTCGATTCCCAGCCAAGGTGGAAACATTTGGTGTGTTTCCTTACACCTGTTGTCCATGTTCACCCATCAGTAAAATGTGTACCTGGGTGATAGTTGACTGATGTGGGTCACATCCCGGGACAAAACTGACCTAATTTGCCTGAAATGCTCTTCATAACAAGTAGCTCTCTATATACGTACAGTGGAACCTTGGTTTTTGTGATTAGCCCTTTGGCAGTTGCAAGCCCATTTCTGAAACTGTCTTCCTATGTTGAAAAATATTGAAAAAATAAAAAAACTAATTTTTTTCTTACCAAAATGTTAGGATTAATTTTCTGAGTGTTTTAAACCTAAAAAAAAAAAAAATTTGCAATCAGTACTTTCCAAAATATAGAGGCATAAAGTTGGCAGAAAATGAGCCTCGTATGGCAACAATGGCGAATGCCTCTCACCCAATACACTTCTATTTACTCCCATTTGAATGTTTCTTGTATTTTCCAATTTTTTTTTTCCAAGTAACTTATGTGGCCTGTGAGACCAAAGTAAGGTGCAATGCACATATATACACTTTGTATGCAACACAATAACTGCACAAACATTATCATTATATTGTTTACAAAACTTGTTTACACAAACCAACAATACAAAAAATTGTTTATTACTATTGTTCTATAATATATATTCAAATGTACAGTCACTGGACATGTTCCTAGAAGTTCTGAAACATGGTTTCATACACAATAGTGTTTTACACTCCTCACACATAAAACGAGCGTCTCTGCGTTTTTGTGGGCATTTTTTTGGTATCTGCACAGACAAAACACCTCATCTGAGCAGTTTTCTTCAAAGTAGTAGCAGGCAGTTGTGTTAGGTAGTTATCCTAGGTAAATGGTCATGTGTCACCATTCCTACCTACCTACCTTTATTTCTTCATTCTTTTTCTTTCTTTCTTCATTCTTTCCTCCCTCCCTTCTGGTTTCTATAATATATATACACATATATAGTCACTGGACACTTGTAGAACTGCTATTATCTTCTAGAAGCTTGGTGTGTGTGTGTGTGTGTGTGTGTGTGTGTGTGTGTGTGTGTGTGTGTGTGTGTGTGTGTGTGTGTGTGTGTGTGTGTGTGTGTGTGTGTGTGTGCGCGTGCGTGCGTGCGTGCTCATAAATATGCTGAGTCAGGGAGCAGCTGCTGTCAAAATGACTTATAATACCATCACTCACTACCCTTACTGCCTGTCAACACTATGGGGTCCCATGCATTCTTCCCCACCTCCTTCCTACCTACCTACCATTCTTTCTTTCTTTTTCTTTCTCTCTCTCTCTTTCTCTTTTTTTTCTTTCTTTCTTTCTTCTGGTATCCTGGGCATTGATTTCAGTCACAAACTCCTCAAAATCATGAAATTCATCTTCACTGACACTTCCATCTGTGTTAGAGTGATCACTTGGGAAGATAAGAGTCCCAGATTCGCCGGAGAGTCAGATATTTCTTAACGCTAGGCATGCTGAACAAGGACTACTGAAATAGCATTCCCACAATGCATCACTGGCTCCCCGATTTTTTTTATACTGTGCACACTGATCTTGGAGATCCATTCTCTCACATGTGGGCCTACCAGCTTTCTCCTGCTTGATTTGAAGCTGCTAGAATTTTGGCGTATTAATACGTCAAACACATTGGCTCATAAAACGTATATATACAACCGAAACAGTCAAAGGGTTAATTTGTTCCAGAAAGTCAGACGAAAATCAAACTGTATGAAAACTGAAGCAATATTTCCCATAAGAAATAATGTAAATCCAATTAATCCATACCAGACACCCAAAAATATTAACAAAAAATAAATTTTATAGAGAATAACTACAGTTTTACATACAGAAAACAATGAGAAATAAATATAAATGACTAAGGAAATAGATAAATGAACATTTAACATCACTTTTACCTTTATTGAAGACTCTTGTTGGCAAACAGACTCCATGTTTTCTTCTCCACCATAAGAAAGAATCTAACGAGCAAAATCCCAAGCTCAAACACTCGTCCATCAGACTACCTCATGGGTACCTACCCAAATACACTATTCCTAGCTCCAACCAACCCAATAGAAGTCTCACTCATCATCAGCACCCTTAACCCTTAAACTGTCCAAACGTAGCTCTACGTTCATGTGCGTAGCGCTCCAACCTTGATTTTCCCCATTTGAAAGCATGTAAAAAAAAACGAAGATCTACGTTCAGAGCCCCCCTGCACATGGACGTACATCTACGTTCGGACGGTTTAACCCTTTCAGGGTTGGTGCCATACTAGTACAGCTTGCACGCCAGGGTTGGTGCCATACTAGTACTCATAAATTCTAGCGCCTTCAAATCTAGCGAGAGAAAGCTGGTAGGCCTACATATGAAAGAATGGGTCTATGTGGTCAGTGTGTGCAGTATAAAAAAAAATCCTGCAGCATACAGTGCATAATGAGAAAAAAAAAAACTCAGGCGGTGTTTTGGTTTAAAACAGCGACTTTGCAGCGTATTTTTGAATGCTATTTATGGTTGTACACGTATTCTAGTTTTCCTGGTCTCATTTTATAGAATGGAAGACTTGTTACAGAAATTGAGATGGTTTTGATTGGTTTCACAATGAAAAGTACCTTGAAATTGAGCTCAAATTAGCAGAAGTGTTCGATTTTTGCCAAAGTTCAAAAGTAAATAAATCAAGCCATGTGTCCAATACACATCAACTGGCGAGTCTAATATTCTTTCATAAATGTGCTGATATTATTTATACCATTTCTACACTAATGCAGTAGTCTGCATAACAGTAAATCTTATTTTTTTTTGTGAGAATAAAAATTCAAAGTGGAAACCAAAAGAAATTAACAGGAGCCTGGGGATGTGACTAATGAACAGAGGAAATGTTATTTTAGTGCCAGGAATGTCTGTCTTGTTTATTCTGGACCCTATTTGGAAATTGGCATCTTTTGAAATTTGTGTGAAATTGGCAAAATTGCCAATTTTGGACCACTTTATTGGATAGTTGAAATCGGTAAATGGGTGGTTTCTTGTACTCATTCGATAGAAAAAATGAAGTTCTAGCGAAATAGTTATGATTTTTGTCGACTGGTACATTGGAATTGGCCGAAAATAGGGCTCAAAGTGGGCAAAAATGCCGATGCGTAAACATCAAGACTGCTAACTTCATGAGAGCATAATTCCGTAAATTTTCCATCAAATTTCATACTTTTGGTGTCATTATGATTGGGAAAATATTCTCTAACGTTTCACAAGATTTTTTTTTTTTTTCAAAAAATTTCTGACCCTGAGAACAAGTTTAGGAGAGGGCCTGCCAACCCTGAAAGGGTTAAGGGTTAAAAACAAGGCAAGAAATATAAATAGCTTACCACCTTTTATGTACAGAAAAGCTCAAGTACTGCCACAAATCCATCGAATCCTCCACTTTCCCATTAATTCTCAAAATAGCAAGCATCACCCTGATCAACAGAGGAGGAGATTAATTATTTTATTATAATCAAAAAGAAGCGCTAAGCCACAAGGGCTATACAGCGCCAGATTAAACAGACTTGAATAACTATAGACCAATATCTAACTTACCTCTGCTCTCTAAAATCTTTGAAAAATTAATTCATGGGCAGATCTATTCCTACTTTGTCTCTCAAGACACACTCAATCCCTCTCAGTTTGGATTCAGGATTAACAAAAACACAAATGATGCTATTGTACACATGCTAGAACTAATATACACTGCTCTTGAGAAGAAAGAAGTTCCAGTGGGAATCTTTACTGATTTGCATAAAGCTTTTGATACAGTCGACCATGATTTGCTGCACATTAAATTAACACACTATGGTATAAGAGGGCACTCCCTCAACTACCTAAAGTCATACCTTAGTAACAGAAGCCAATATGTGTACATAAATGGAGCAAACTCTTCCACACAACCAATTACAGTTGGCATCCCACAAGGAAGTGTCCTTGGCCTTCTCCTCTTTCTCATTTACATCAATGATCTACCGAATGCATCACAACTACTCAAACCCATATTATTTGCAGATGACACAACATACATCTTCTCTCACCCAAACCCAGTCATACTGGCCAACACTGTTAATGCTGAATTGCAGAAAATATCTACCTGGATGATGACTAACAAGTTTACACTCAATACTGTATCACTCAATACTGTATCATTCACTGTATCACTCACTCATCTACCCTTATCTCACCTATGGAATTTGTGGGTGGGGATCAACAACATCAATCACCTAAGACCACTAATAACTCAACAAAAGGCTGCAGTCAAAATGATGATAAATTCCCACTCCTAACAGCATACTCCACCAATATTCAAAAGTCTAAAACTATTCACTGCAAAGAACATCCATACTTATTCTTGCGCCTACTACATACATAGAACACTACACTCAAACATAAACCCTTCACTCAAACTTCTCCTAACCAACCTTAATAAGACACACAACCATAACACAAGACAGAGATCACTTTTTGATGTACCCTGTGTCCAGATCACACTATGTAAGAACTCTATGCACATAAAAGGCCCCAAAATTTGGAACTCATTACCAGTAAATACTAAAGTAACCCAGTCTGAACATCAATTTGAGACTTCTCAAAAACCATCTACTCACCCTAAACTAAATATTCAATACTCAGTACTTAAATTTGCCAAAAGATCTCCCAATTACCTAAATTTTAACACTTCAAAATTTAATCCTTTGACTGTTGCAAGCCCATTTCTGAAACTGTCATTCTACATCGCAAAAGTTTTGGAATTTTTTTTTCTTATGAAATGATAGAGAATCTTTTTCCAATGCTAATGACACTGAAAGTACGAAATTTGATCGAAAACTTATGGAATTACGCTCCCGTGAAGTTAGCCATCTCGGCGATATATAGGCATCGGCGATTTAGCCGAATTTGAGCCCTATTTTCAGCCAATTTCATTGTTCCAGTTGACCAAACTCATAGCTATTTCTTTAGAACTCCATTTTTGCTATCAATTGAGTACAAGAAACTGCCCATTTACCAATTTCAACTACCCACTAAAGTGGTGCCAATTTCATACAAATTAAAAAAGATGCCAATTTCAAAATAGGGTCTAGAATAAACAATGCAGACATTCTTGGCACTAAAATAACATATCGTCTGTTCATTAGTCACGTCTCCAGGCCCCTTTTATATTACTCTTGCTTCCTATTTTTATTTTTTATTCACACAAAAAATAGAGGATTTACTGTTATGCAGACTACTGCATTACTGTAAAAATGGTATAAATAATATCAGTGCACTAGCGAAAAAATATTAAACTCCCTAGCTGACGTGTATTGGATGTGTGGTGTGACTGGCTTACTCTTGAACATTGGTAAAAATTGAACATTTCCGCTACTTTGAGCTCAATTTCAAGGTCGTTTTGATCGTGAAACTAATCAAAATCATCTCTATTTCTTTAATATGTTTTCCATTCTATTAAATGAGACCAAGAAAACGCGAATACAACATAAATATTATATGAAAATACACCTCAAAATCTGCATTTTAATCCAAAAACACGGTCAGAGTTTTTTTTTCTCATTATGCACCGCGTGCTGCAGGAATCTTTTTATACAGTGCACACTGACCACACAGACCCATTCTCTCACATGTGGGCCTACCAGCTTTCTCCTGCTTGATTTGAAGCTGCTAGAATTATCGAGTATACATACGTCCGAAAAACTGGTTCGTAAGACTTATGTATACGGTCGAAACAATCAAAGATTAAATACCCAAAGTTCATACATAACTTAATACTACATTGTAGTATAAATACCTGCACAGAACTATACTTCCTTACACCATATTGTAGCATTCTCATACTGTAAACTTTCACCAACGCTCAATATTATATTCCAATAATATACCTTAAATATTTATTACTGATATACACAACCTACAAAATACTTTCAAATTGTCTCAATGTAATATCCCCAGATTGTAACTTGAGTTAACTCATTGTCTGCTTTAAATAAAAACAGATGTACAACTTAAACTACGATCAGTTTCTCTAGTACTAGGTAGTCTGTAAGCCATTAATTTAGTCTGCCCATAATGCCATGGCATGATAGCGGCTCTCTTTGCACTGCAACTCATTATTGTAACTACAGAATCTCAATGTAAACTTGCAAAGAAATAAAAATTGTATTGTAAGGGAAATCCCCCTCCATAAGGACTTCAGGTGTCAAGGCCCTATCTGGGGTTACTTCCTTTCTTTGTCTTTTACTGGCAAGATCAGCCATGAATATGCCACTTTCATACATTGCTACGAGTTCTTTCTTGAATTCTGTGTTTCTCACCTTCTTTATCAAAGGGCTGGCACTCGGAACTTTCTTCAGCCCTCTGGTGGCTTATTTAGCAATCACACTCAATAAACAAGCACAAAAAACAATGATTACAAAATTTTTCGGATGAACGTGTGGGATAATGATCACTCAATGAGAAATAAAGCCAGACTGAGTCAGAATGCATGGGATGCTTTGTGTGGGTGTGGGCAGGCAGATGCATTTTGTATGGCAGACCACTGTCAACTCTACGAAAACTGAGTGGATGTACGAAAACTGGGATAAAATTTTGACGAAAAAAGTCATCAAAAACTGAATCCTATGAAAACCAGGGCATAAGAAAATTGAGGTTTCACTGTAGCAGTATGTCTTCGATGTCAGCTAGGCCTATATACCTGTATCCCTTCACAAAATATTGCCCTGCTCACACTGCAACAGCTTGTCAGGTCCCAATAACCATTCATCTCCATTCACTCCTACCTAACACGTTCACACATGCTTGCTGCATGTCCAGGCCCCTTGTACACAAAACCTCTTTTACCCTTCCCCTCCATCCTTTCCTAGGATGACCCCTACCCCTCCACTACAGATTTATACACCCTCCAAATCATCCTCTTTGCTCCATCCTCTCTAAATAACCAAACCACCTCAATAACCCCTCCTCAGGTCTCTCAATAAAACTTTCAGTAACTCCACCCCTCCTAATTTACACACTACAAATTCTCTGCATAAAAGTTACACCACACATTGCCCTTGCACATATCTCCACTGCCTCCAGCCTCTTTCTCACTGCTACACTCACAACCCATGCTTCATGCCCATACAAGTGTGTAAGTACCACTATACTCTCATACATTCCCTTCTTTGCCTCCATGGAAAATGTTCTTTGTCTCCAGATACCTTAATGCACAACCCACCTTTTTCCCTCCATCAGTTCTATGGTTTAACTCATCCTTCACATACTCATCAGCTGACACTTCCACTCCCAAATATCTGAAAACATTCCCTTCTTCCATATTCCTTCCCTCTAATCTGATATCCAATTTTTCCTTACCGAACTCATTTGATACCCTCATCACCTTACTCTTATCGATAAGCTATGCATATTGTATTGCAAGAGGTGAATAAAATGATAGGATCAAGGGGCTAGTAACCCTTTCTCCTGTATAAATTATTAAACATAAAAAGAAGAAAAACTTTTGTTTCTTTTGTTTTTTGGGTCACTCTTTCTTCTTGAGGAATGGCCAGTGTGTCAAAGTGTTTATATCCCTCTCGCTCTCAGAGAGAGAGAGAGAGGGAGGGAGAGGAGGGAGGGAGAGGAGGGAGGGAGAGAAGGAAGGAAGGGAGGGAGGGAAGGAAGGAAGGAAGGGAGGGAGGGAGGGAGGGAGGGAAGGAAGGAAGGGAGGGAGGGGAGGGAGGGAGGGAGGGAGGGAGAGAGGGAGGGAGGGAGGGAGGGAGGGAAGGAAGGAAGGAAGGAAGGAAGGAAGGAAGGAAGGAAGGAGGGAGGGAGGGAGGGAGGGAGGGAGGGAGGGAGGGAGGGAAGGGAGGGAAGGGAGGGAGGGAGGGAGGGAGGGAGGGAGGGAGGGAGGGAGGGAGGGAGGGAGGGAGGGAGGGAGGGAAGGAAGGAAGGAAGGAAGGAAGGAAGGAAGGAAGGAAGGAAGGAAGGAGGGAGGGAGGAAGGGAGGAAGGAAGGAAGGGAGGGGGGAGGAAGGGAGGGGAGGGAGGGAAGGAGGGAGGGGAGGGAGGGGAGGGGGGAGGGAGGGGAGGGAGGGAAGGGAGGGAGGGAGGGGAGGGAGGGAGGGAGGGAAGGGAGGGAGGGAGGGGTGGGTGACCTTGATTTATAACATTAATCTGTTCCAGAAGACGTATCGTCTCAAAACTACTGTAACTCCAATCCCAAAATACACGTTTTATGGTAATTTGCTCCATGACCCTGGAACTGCAAGTTTGACTGCACCTTGAACATTCATGCTTACAGACATAACTTGCAGGCACAGTATCTCCCTTCATCTGCTTCTCTCTTATTCACAGTATTATTATTATTCTAATCATAACTTAGTGCTAAACCCACACGTCACGATAACAACAATCTTTCCACCTCTGATAATTTCTCTGCCTTTTTTTTAGTAGCTTAAATTTGTAAGCCACTTCCAATATTTTTTATTTTTTAAATGATAATTGCAGAGGTTGATTGCAAAAAGCTATACTAATTTCTTGCTTGATCTTCAGGGAAATGACCTGTTTACTGTACACTGTGGGAGCGTTGAGGACTTGGTAATGCAAAAGATGGTGAAATTATAACACCGAAGCAGGGTAACCCAAAAAGAAAGAAAATCCCCAAAAAAGAAAATACTTTCATCATCATTCAACACTTTCACCACACTCACACATAATCACTGTTTTTGCAGAGGTGCTCAGAATACAACAGTTTCAAAGCATATTCGTATCAAGATACACAACATATCCCTCCAAACTGCCAATATCCCAAACCCTTCCTTTAAGGTGCAGGCATTGTACTTCCCATTTCCAGGACTCAAGTCCAGCTATATAAAAATAACCAGTTTCCCTGAACCCCTTCACTAAATATTACCCTGCTCACACTCCAACAGCTTGTCAGGTCCTAAATACCATTCGTCTCCATTCACTCCTATCTAACACGCTCATGCACGCTTGCACTTACTTACACTTTTATATTTACACTTACCTTGGAAGAGATGTTAGTTTAATTAGTTAGTTTGATGGAGGAGATGCTGGCAGAGGTTTAGGGTGGTGGAAGATAGCAGGGCGGCCTATGTTCCTCGGCCCTATACACATCCAACAACATTGGAAAGTTACTTTCATGTCGTTTTTCTATCGCTTACTTGCTTAACTTACTTGCTACACTGTTAATTCTACATGTTATTGCTGGCTGGCAGTATAGCCTTTATCGATACCTGCTGCTTTAGTATCGTACATATTGTAGAATCACTGAATCACTGCAGAAGGCACATTCTCCCCTCTTTCTTCCTCCTCCACTTTGGTATTTTACTACGTTTTTTCTTGAATTCTATTACATTTCTTTCCTTCTTTACCACATGGCTGGCACTAGAAGCTTTCTTTGGGCCCATGGTGGCTTATTTAGCAGTTACAAGCACTAAAAACAGTGGAATACAAAATATATCGCATGTACACATGGAATCGTCCTCCCTGGCTTGTAAAGAATGGCACACTGGCTGTACATGGGCTCAGGCCGCACGGACACGTTCAGGATGAATGTCCTTAACCGAGTTCTTGGGCATTAGCCGAGTCACTATTTTGACGCAAAAAATGTATCACTATCCAATTTTTTCATTACCTGATGACAGTTACCCAAAGGTCCACTGTACTTCAAAATGGAAGATTCATTCTTGCCATACATCTTAGTGACCTCAGCATAGAATTTTTTTCTTATTGTATTAATTCGAGAATTATCACTTTTTCACTGATAGGAAACACTTTGTGGCTTCTCTTAGGCTTTGAAGACTGCCACTATCACTACTTTTGTGCTTTGGTGTCATTAAGCAACATTAAGGGCTATTTTCAGGCCACAGAAAACCATGGGTAGCTGAAACTGTGGAAACCAGACCAGCAGATACAGGGGTTCTACTGTAATCCATAGTGTGGGAAAGTCATGGTATCTTCAAACAGAAGAGTAAACAATAAACTGTAGTATAAACTGCTACTGGCTGAGATGTTACCATACAGACATTCAACCCTATTGCTCACTGGCTATTGCCACTCCTAATGCCTCAGACACTGTCCAAGAGGCAAGCTACTGCATCGCTGGTTAGCTATGACCCACCCACACAAGAACTAATGCTCCTCTTGGCTCAGACGTCACCCAAGATGCAAGCTACCAGGTTGCTGATTAGCTGAGGCCCATCCACGCATGCTGACCATTATAATAATATTAATAATCTTCATTTCTACAAGTACATGATGCAGCTACTACAGACCTAGCTGACATCACTGGCATACTATTATATATAGAAAGTCCCTGGTTATGCAGAGCATTTTGGGCAACTTAGGTTAATCTTGTTCCCCAGGATGTGACCTACAAGTCATACCATCATATGCATATCGTATCTCAAAGTTTTTGTCTCAAACTCGAAACTAAATTCGTATATGAATGTAAATCAAAATTCAAAATTATCATAACTCAAGGAACCACTGTAAATAAGCAGAGAAACAGAAAATGTTGGATTATAATATAAGGTTTGTACTTAGCATTGAACCTTTTTGCCAGGATGAGAATACAATGGAATGAGTAAATGAGTAATATGAATGAACCCCTGAAAGTAGCTACATACTCATTATTAATGACTAGAATCTATCAAAATCTGATGTATAAATGAATATGGCTTAATATATAATAAATTTTTTATCTAAATTAAAATGTATTTAAAACCCCAAGAGACAGACAGCTGCAACAAAGCTAAGAAGAAGGCAACTCACTACGTATTTTGGATATCAATAAGCAAGCTAGATCTATCTAAAGAATAAATAATATACATACAATAATCTTAATATCCCCTGAAGACTGAACTTGTACCATGTCATGTTTGTGTTGGATATATTGCTACTGAGTTTAATATGTTTGAAATGTTTAATCCAGTAAGTTGCTTATATTAAAATATTTTATTTCCAAAGATAGTATGATTCAATAAATACTAAAAATAAAAACTGCAATACAGTGGGTGCTTCATTATCCAAATTATCTGGGGGTAGAGCCGCTATCAGTTACAGGCCCATTATTTAAACAAGGCATCAAAAAGGTTTTTTTTTATATGGGGAGGGGAGGATGATGATGTGATAGAACATGCCATGTAGTATTTTAATATAACACGCAAGTAGCATATTTTATATTAAAAAAAAAATGATCGGTGCATACATCAGGCTGTGTTTTCCTTTCCATAGGAAGCTACAGTCTGTTTTAACTAAGCCTTACTACAAATTTTTTTTTATAGCTGCTGATCTTCATTTACGTCCTGGGGTAAATTGATGTTGCATTAACACTAAGCAGTATCACCATTGTATCTTCTTGTTCAAATAATACTGTTTATGAATTAGTCAGTCTTTTTATACAAATCACTCAAAACACTTTTAACACCTTAAATTGAGGTTGATAAGAACATTTACAAATATATTTGTAGCCAGTTAATTAAATTAGTTTTGTACAGAGCTAGTTTACCTGTGAGGAGGAAACACCTTTGGTTGCCACAGATCTCTCTGGCTTCAGCCCCAAAAATATCCAGCTTCACAAGAATTATAGTGTGCAGTATTTAGTTATGTTATCTTTGAGCATGCCAAAGTTTGGATACACATGATATTTCATATTTTTAGATTTATCCTGGCTCATTATATCCCTCTAAATTATTTTTCTCTTTTTTTAACTGCAATTTGTAAGGTGAAACTTAAGCCTCAGGGCTCATTACCTGAAAGATGATTCTCATAACATTGAGGAAAAATGCACAGATGTTATATATGCATAATATAAAAATTCACATACATTGATAAAATTGTAATAAACAACACACATACCAAATTACCATATACAGTAAACACTCCATTAATAGACTTCTGAAATATGGAACAAAACCCTCTGTCAGTAGTTATGGAAATAATGGACAGTTCTTTGGTCACAGAATTGTTCATTATTGTTACAATCATGGGAACAGATGGCCATTACTGGCCACCCACTTCCTTTCTGATTAGTCCATTAAATAGAGGGTTTATTGTATTGTCAAAGATAAATACATCTGATAAAGTAACCAAAAGTAGTAAACTAAAAAATACATTTGAATAGCAGTTTTAGAAAACTAAATAATGTACGTACATTATAAAAAAGTGGAGGGAATGGTAAAGGATTAGCAAGGGCTTTAGAGACCACCATGAGCCACTCTAATAACCAGTTTCATGTATGATTTGAGTAGTTAATATTCATATTGAATTTCCAATTTTTGGGGATATTTTTCAACATTTTTTTTAATAAGCTGGATATCAGAGTTGCTCATTCTTATATATGGCCATTTTCTAATTGGACATTCAACCACGACTTCTGAATAATCAATGGACGGATAAGAGAGCACCCACTGTATTAAACAAAAGTTTATACTTAATAAAAAAAAAAATTATTCTGAAGAAATATATATATATATAATATACAGTATTACATTACATTTTGATGCATACAAAATATTTTACAGTACTGTACTTGGTTCGATGAACCACATCAGGAATTGCCAGCTAATATTAGTTATACCTCAAAACTACTAGTGTTGAACCTCAATGACTCTGTAGTGTGACACGTTCAAAATTTCAGGACCTCTAGACCACAAGTTTGTGTCCCAAACATCCACTGAACAGTTTAAATTCATTCATCACAAAATATCAGTGCTATTATGTTTACATTAAGAACATAGACAGTCACTTTCTCATGTACCATGTGATGGTCAAGTGTTCCTCTGTCAGAAAACAGATTGGTTTATACTAATCCTCAGGGCATCCAATTCAACCTGACCAGGATTAAATCATCAGTCAATTACAGAACTTGTCATGACTTCTGGTTTTACTATATCAGCATGTTATAGGCCATACTAGATTAAACCTAAGAAGTAACATACCTAGTTGGCAGTTTGGGAGCCACTAAGCACATTCCAGATGGCCCTAAATTCTGATATAGGTAAATTTTCATAAGGACAATTGGGTTCCTGCTGCATATGATTGATTACAAAAGGTTGCTTGTGATATTACACTTGCTCTTTCTGATATGCATATGTTTGAAATGTTCAGAATCTTTCCGTCTAGCAGGGTGGGGAGCTTGACATCCTGTAACCCCTGATGTAGAATTTTGTCCAAGGCTTGTATGAGAAACCCTCTGCTTGCATCAACATGAATGCATTTATCAAGCATCTGAGTTTCGTAAATCACCCGTTTCATTGGTAGAGGGTTTCTTGTCATAAGTGCTCTGCAATTCAAGAATCTTCCTTATGGACTTGGTTCTGCCACTAACATGCTGTATGCTGGTGATAAAATTCTTAATGTGGTTTACGGAGCTTGAACATAGAATTTAACAGAATATTTTCTGTACAAGCAGAATTTACCTATTTATTGATCAGTCTTTATGACACCTATCATCACACAAAATACATTTTATAAAATGAAAAACTAATTTCTGGGAGTGTTCCATGAATCATGGAGACAACCACTTGCCCCTGTCAGCTGTTCCTCACCTGTATGGTGGTGTAATCCTTGAACAGTGGCTAAGGTTAACACTAGAGAACAGCAAAAGAGTGCATCCAGAACATGTAAACCAAGGATAAAAGTATTCTGAGAGTCTGTTCCTGATATTAAATAAATTAAAACAGACAGATTGCCATTCCTAATATGGTTCATGGAATCATCATTCTTCAAAGAATGGATTTTTTTTACTTTATGCTCTGCAAAATTATAGAAATCCTTTGATCTGCTGGAAATGTGATTCACATCTTCACCACATAACTTAACTTATGTCAGCTTACTATCATGTATGTACTACTGTAGCTGCTGCCTACCTAGTATTACTTTATTTTTCACACTAAAAATCTATAGAGGTTAAACTGATTACACATAACCTGAACTGAGAATATTAAGCAAATCTCACTCAATTAACACAGTAACATGAGAAAGCGTTGGTTAAAAAAAAAAAAAAAAAATCAGACTATATTGTTATATTGAAAAGCAAATGCCAAACCTGAATAGGTTGTACATCAGACTATAGAAATCTAATCTAACTGCCATTAAATGTAAGAATCTCAGTAATTTATCACAGGAAAGCAATTACATAGTATGCTTTCAATCTTCCATATATATCTTTATCCCTAACAACCTTGAGGAAAGCTAAGCAAGTAGAAAATACAAATGAATAATTGCGGTGAGGGGAAAACCCATTTTAATATGCAATATGAATGTGGTCACAGTTGTATTTAATACTGTACCATAAGAAAAATTGGAAAATTATAAAAATATGCTTAAGTTCTGAATTCATGACAAAAATGTGAAATTTTTTTTTTGTGTGCTAAAATGGCATTTTTTTTTTAATGCAAGAGATAAAGCAATAAAATTTAAAACAATATCTGAGGTGCATGCTTATACAGAATCCCTGTATCCCAGGAATCCTTATCTTTTGCATCCCTGTACCGAGTCTTACCTCTCCTAGTGTTTGCCTACCAGTAACAAATATTTTTGGAATAGATTATTGAAGTTTATATTGAAAATCAACAAAGACATCACAATACAGCATATATTGTATGTATGTATTTATGTGCACATGCACACACCACTTCCTCACCATGATCATTCCACTTCCCAACCATGCTGAGACTGAATAAATGCTTCCTAACATTCATGTGGCTCATCAAGCAGGGTCCCTGAGTTCCCGTATTTCGTATGTTGTTATCATGGTCTCCTTGGTTCTTCTGCTCTCCAATGTCATTAGGTCTAATTCCATTAACATTGCCTATTAGCTCATGTCCTTTAGCTTAGGAACAAGTCTTGCTGCATACATCTGAACTTTCTCCAGTTTCTTAACATGCTTTTTCAGGTGCAGGTTCCATATCTTAACATGCTTTTTCAGGTGCAGGTTCCATATCTTAACATGCTTTTTCAGGTGCAGGTTCCATACTGGTCCTGCATACTCTTAAGATGGCTTAACATATATTGTATAAAGGCCTTGGAATGTCTCTCTCTCTGTTTTAAGTGTGTGCGCGTGTGTGTGTGTGGATGTATATGTAATACAAAATTGAATTCCTACGTAGTCATACATGAAAAACTTAAAAAAAAAAAAATAGTTTGGGATGTAAATTTAGCACTGTACAAATACATTACTCATTATGATTGTTCATCACCCCTCAGAAATATTAGAATTTTGTTATTAAGTACACACTCATCATTTTTTTAAAACAGTGATAAAGAAGTGAATTTGAATTTAAATGAACATGATTTCAGTATGTCACTGTCTCCTTTCATATTTTCATTATGAATGGAACTCCAAAAAAGCTGTGACACACAATGAAGATATTTCTTCAGTCATTACCAAAATAAAGGTTGTCTCAGCTTTTACATTGCATTAAACATGGTTAATGAGTGAACAAGTCTTAGTACAAATATTGTAATATAAAAGATTACACATAACTAACTTGGATTTTCCACTATTATTTAAAAAGTAAGGCAGCTTGCTTGACATTATATGGGTAATGGAGCAACAGTAGCAATGGTGAGTGCTGAGTCATAGTATACTGTACATGTAAGCATGTCTGTCTGGATATTACCATCACTACATTGATAATTCTCATGACAATGAGCAATTAGTAATACAGCACATCACAAACAATAAGTATTTTATGTAATTGAGGTAACACAAACATGACCTTAGGTAGGACAATGAGATCCTCTTTACAATTCATATACAGGCTTTATAAAGCACAACTGTTTGGCTGTAGCTTGTGACTAGAAAAGCATTGTACTAACAGTTCACTGCAAGAGAAGCAAATGCAGAGCTTACATATAATGTTATAATTTTTTGCTGTCTCTTTTCTATAGAAACAGGATCAAGTCCATGATATTCACACCAAACTATTCAACTGCCAACAAACAGTATGCTGAGGGTCTTACTGTTTATATTCCTTTAAAAAGCCATAAACTTTTTACAATATTTTAAAATCTTCAATAATGTATGTCAGGCATGGTAGTATTTTACTCATTTTGCAGTCAGTGTGTCAACCTACATACTCTGTGTATTTTTTTTTTCTTAACAGACACCTACCAAGTCAGGGTGACCCAAAAAAAAAAAAAAAAAAAAAAAAAAAAAAAAAAAAAAAAAAAAAAAAAAAACAAAAAAAAAAAAAAAAAAAAAACCTTCACTAAACTGCTGTCTTTCAAGAAGTGCATTGACATCACCACCAGGTGATGACTGCAACATAGCAAAAAAGGCTTGAGCATCCAGCAGATCTGTGTATGTATGTTCAACAGTAATAAATGGAGATAAGTAAGTTTCTAACATATGTGTTGCTGGAGCAAGGTAACTTTTATGAGATGTGGGTAGATGTATGTGTGTGTACTCACTGAATTGTGTCTGCATGGGTTGAGTCATAGCTCCTGCCCCCAGGTAGATTTAACCCTTTGACTGTTTCAGGGCCCTGTCTGAAACTGTCATTCTATGTCGCCAAATATTCGAAAAAAAAAAAAATTATTTTTTCTTATGAAAATGTTAGGAATATTTTTACTAGTGTTTTAAGCCTAAAAAAAAATTTTTGCCATCAGTACTTACCGAGATATAGAGCTGCAAAGTTTGCAGAAATCGACGTGCGTATGGCAACAGCGGCGACTGCCGCCCGCCCGGTATTCTTTTATTTACTCTAATTCAAAGGTTTCTTGCATTTTTCAATATTTTTCTTTTCCAGGTAACTTATGTGGCCTGTGAGACCAATGTAAGGTGCATTGTTCAAATATACACTCATTATTTACAACACAATAACAGAACAAACTTTATCACTATTAGTTTGTGTATACACTTTGTTTACACAAACAAACAATACAAAACAATGTTTATTACTATTGTTCCATAATATATATACATATGTACAGTCACTAACCACGTTCCTAGAACTGCTGCAGCTTGTGGAACTCTTTGAAACATGGGTATATGCAGAGGGGCACTTCACACTCCTCACACATAAAACGAGTGTCTCTGCGTGTTTGTGGGCGTTTTGTGGTATGCATACATACATAACACCTCTTCTGAGCATTTTTCTTGGCAGTAGTAGGAGGCAGTTGTATGGGGTAGTGATCACCAGGCCTCAAACGAGATGACGTCTGTGGGCGCTGGTCTATTGCAGGAGTTGCTCCTTTGTACTTTGCAATTATTTGTCTGATTACTGACAGGCAAAATTCACCATATTTTGGTGTTTTGTTGGTCTTCAACTTGTATATGTTATAAGCATTTAGCATAGAGATATCAACAAGATGGAAAAAAAGTTTGATATACCACTTATAACTCTTGCGTACACAGTCTGCAAACCCAATCTGCATGTCACATTTGTCCACTAAGCGCATATTGAGGTTGTAGTCCATGACAGCTGCAGGCTTTAGAATGGGTTCATTGGTCTCTCTGTTGTCCCTGCCACTGGGTACCATTTCGTTTGTGTGAACTGATGTCAACAATGTGACATCACGTTTGTCATGCCACCGAAATGCCATGATGTCATTGGCAGCAAAGGCTTGCACCTCACCTCTGCGAGTGCCAGCGTCGAACCTTGGCATATGTTTGCGATTACCACGCACTGTGCCACACACGTCTGTCAAGTTCACTCGCAAGAAATCACTGAGTAAGGGGCTTGTGTACCAGTTATCAGTAAATAACATATGCCCCTTACCAAGATATGGTTCCATCATTGTTCGAACCACATCACCAGAGATACCCAATAACTTCATGGTATCTCTCAAAGTATTACTGCCAGTGTACACAATAATATCTAAAACAAGACCACTTCTGCAATCACACAGTACAAATAGCTTTATACCAAAGCGTTTCCTCTTGCTTGGTATATATTGCTTGAATGAGAGTCTTCCTTTGAATAAAATCAAGGACTCATCAATAACAAGCTTCCTGAAGGGATAAAAATACATGCAGCACTTTTGTTTCAGGTACATAAACACATTTCTTATCTTATATAACCTGTCGCTTCTGTCAGGCCTGGTTTTGTCTGAAAAGTGTAACATACGCAACAGTATCAGGAAACGATTGACACCTATAATGTCACTAAAACCTGGAGTTGAAATCAGGCGATCTGTTGTCCAGTATGTGGTGACAGTGTGCTTATACACATGTGGCATAAGCATTATTGTGGCAAAAAACAGGTACATCTCTGCCACAGTTGTCTCCTTCCACTTGTGTAGCCGTGATTTTGGTGAGAGAATTGTATTTGCCATGGTGTATTCACAGTATGTGTTGGTTTCCCTGACAATGATGTCCATCAGGGGTTCATCGAAGAATAACTCAAAGCAGTCCAGTTCACTGGCATTGTTCCCAAGTGGACAAGATGGCTTTATTCCACTTTGTGTTTCATCAAAGTCATGGGGACTGGGAACAAACTCGTCACCGTCCTGCCAATCCCAGATGCGGTCTGCTGGTGGGGTCTGGATATTGTACCGTGGTTGTGGCTGTGGTTGTGGCTGTGCAGGTTGTGGTGGTGCAGGTTGTGGCAGTGTGGGGTAGGGTGAGGCTGGTTCTTCTGCTGAGTCAGCCGCGTGGCTAGTAGCGTGGCCCGGTGATGGTGCCACATGGGCCGTGCCACCCTCACTATCACCACCACTGCCTCCTCCCTCACTGTCACCATTCATACCCATCGTTACAATATCATCATCTTCACTATCAGGTCGTGGTGTTGGGCCACGGGATGTGCTCCCAGAGTTTCTCCTTCCCCTTGGAACAACATATGAAACACTACCAGACCGCATGCTACGTCGTACATACTGGCGCTTCACTGGGGAATATTCACTCTCACTGTCACTAGAACTGCTTTCAATGACCTTGAAATCACTATCACTATCACTATCACTATCACTGCTATCATCAGGGTGTTGTACACGACCAAATAGTTTCCTCTTTCGTCCTGGTACAGGCGAAGGTGAATGTGAACAAGCCGGCACAGCACCAGAGGTCGAAGGTTGTGGGTCATCTGGGTTTTCGTCACTATTTACGTTATCCTGGGCACTTTTTTCGGTAACACTCACTTGAAAACCCTTGAATTCACTGTCACTGACATTTTCATCGCTGTTAGAGCTATCACTTGGGAACAAAAGACCTCCAATCCGGCGAGGAGTGAGGAACTTCTTACCGAGAGGCATGGTGAAAATGGACTGACAACATGGCGTTCCCACAATGCACCGCTAGGTCCGAGATTTTTTTCACAGGGTGCACACCGACCACTGAGACCCATTCTCTCCCGTGTAGGCCTACCAGGCCTTTGGCGCGTGATTTGAAGCCGCTAGAATTTGTGCGTATAAATACGTCAGAAACATTGGCTCGTAAGACGTATTTATACGTCGGAAACAGTCAAAGGGTTAAGAATGTAATATTAGAGTGTGCAGCTGACGTTTGTGGATATTGAAGGAGAGGTGCAGAGGGGAACAGGAGCGATGGTGGAATGTGGTACAGGGAGTGGTAAGAGAGAATAAATTGGAATATAAGAGGTTTTTATAAAGAAAAAGTGATATAAGGAGAGTGGAGTGTATGGATCATAAAAGTAAGGTTAACAGAGTGGTGAGGAAGTATAAAAGGAGAGCACATGAGAGTAGGTGAGGTTCCATTAAATTATTATTATAATAAAAAAGAAGCGCTAAGCCACAAGGACTATACAGCGCTGCAGGGCAGGAAGGAAGCGAGGGCATCAGGTGGCAAAAGGGAGGTGGATGAGTAATAGGTTACGGATAACAGCGGAGCAGTGGATGGTGAAAGGGTAAAGGGCAGCAAGAGACTGAGCTAGAAAGGGCTGAGGGGAGTGCGTAAGGTATCATCATCAGAGTTTGTGGAGTAAATCAGTCGTTGTCAAGAAGTCAGTGAGAGAGTCAGGATTAAAGGAGGGTCCATCAGCAAGAAGGGAAGGTAAAGAGAGAGTAGTAGAACGAAGACGGCATTGGAGGTAAATTCTGCGTGCTCGTTGATAGAGGGCACAGTCTAACAGAATGTGGCTAATCGATACTGGAACTTGACACTGCTCACAGAGAGGTACAGGGTGCCTCTCTGTGAGATACCCGTGAGTAAGACGAGTGTGGCCAATGCGAAGACGGGAGAGAGTGGTCTCCCAACCACGGCACTGATGACAAAAAGACGGCCAGTGACCTATGCTCGGATTAATAGAATGAAGTTTGTTACCAAGCAGAGTTGACCAACGTTGTTGCCAATGGGCGCGAAGGTGGGCAGCTATTGTAGCAAAATAGTCCAGAAATGGAACACCTCTATAGGAAATTGGTAGGTCATATACTGCTGACCACACAGCAGTGTCTGCCTGTTCATTGCCCTGTACGTCAACATGACCAGGGACCCAACAAAAAATAATATCTTTATGCTTCGTAGAGATACGGCGTAGCCAAAGTTGGATACGGAGAACTAGGGGGTGAGATGAATCAAATTTTCGTATAGCCTGTAGAGCACTAAGGGAGTCTGAGACTACCACAAATGATGACACAGGCATAGATGCGATACGAATAAGTGCTGCAAGAATGGCATACAGTTCAGCAGTAAAAATGCTAGCCGAAGATAGTAAATGCCCCCGCACGACGCTGTCCGGAAACACTGCTGCGAATCCGACGCCGTCTGAAGACTTAGAGCCATCTGTGTACACAGCGGTGGCATGAGAATGAGAGTGGAAGTGATCAAGAAAAAGAGAGCGGGAAGCCACCGTAGGCAGTTGAGCTTTCGAGCAAGGGAGTGAGAAAGAACAGACCCAAACAGCTGGAACTTCCCAGGGGGGTAGGGAAAAGTGAGATGCTAAATGAACATATAAAGGTGGTAACTGAAGGGAAGACAAGAGTGAATGTAGGCGAAGAGAAAAGGGACGAAGCAAACAGGGGCGGCGAATGAATAAAGAATGTCTATTAATATCGGTAACCATTCTATAAATGGAAGGATTGTGTAGATCGTGAGAGCGTTCATAGTAGCAAAGGCAATGTGCATCACGGCGATCAGACAAGGATGGAACATTCGCTTCTGCATAGAGGCTCTCAACAGGGGAAGAGCGAAAAGCACCAAGGCAAAAACGTAATCCTTGGTGATGGATAGAGTTAAGGCTAGAGCGAGTAGCAGGAGAGGCCGCAGAATAAATTTGGTCACCATAATCGAGTTTTGATAAAACGAGGGCTGAATGTAGGAGAAGCAGAGTTGGACAATCAGCTCCCCAGGAAAGATGAGCAAGGGTTTTAAGAAGGTTTAGCCGGCTGTGACAAGTTGCCTTCAGAGAGGTAATGTGAGGTTTCCAGGATAACCTACGGTCAAAGAGAAGGCCTAGAAACCTGACTGTATCACGTTCGGGGATACGGGAGCCATAGAGATACAAAGGATGATCGGAGATAACAGAGCTTCTAGTGAAAGTAATTTGGTGAGTTTTGGTACTTGAAAATTTAAACCCATGCGTGGTGGCCGAAGTGGAAACACGGTCGACCGCATGCTGGAGAGAAACTGCAATAAGATGACAGTCAGAGCCTGCACAAGCTATAGCGAAGTCATCAACAGAGTGATGACCAAATATTGGGTGGAAGAACAGAGGCCAAATCATTTATAGCAAGGAGAAAAAGTGTTGTGCTTAGAACACATCCCTGAGGAACACCTTCAGCTTGGACGAAGTCTGGGGTAAGAACATTATTGACTCTAACACACAAATGTCTGTCAGTTAAAAAGTTCTTAAGGAAGGATGGTAGATTGCCTCGGAGGCCTAAGGAATGGGCCTGGGCCAAAATATTATACCTCCAAGTTGTGTCATATGCCTTCTCAAGGTCAAAAAATATGGCAATAACTGAGTGATTATTCGCAAAGACATTACGAACATACGTATCCAAGCGTAGTAAGGGGTATATGGTAGAACAACCCTTACGAAAGCCATACTGACTAGCGGAGAGACTGTTGTGTGTCTCTAAATACCACATTAAACGTCTATTTACGAGACGTTCCATCACTTTGCAAACTGCACTAGTAAGAGCGATGGGACGATAGTGGGAGGCATCATGTCCTGTAGTACCCAGTTTGCGGAAAGAGAGAACAATGGCAGATTTCCACAGCTGGGGAAGAACTTGTGCCCAAATAAGATTGAAGAGGTGTAAGAAGACTATAAGGGCTGACCTATGTAAATGTTGTAACATACGAATAAGAATGTCGTCAGGCCCAGCTGCCGATGATCAGCAAGCTGAGAGCGTTGCCTCTAGTTCTTGAAGTGTAAAAGGCACATTATACTGTTTTTCTCTGAGAGAAGAAAAGTCCAAGGGTACTAACTCTCTGGCAGACTTTGAGGAAAGAAACGAGGAGCCCCCGGGAAATACGGACCAGATGTGTGCCAAGTTCAATGGCAACGTCGAGAGGGTTTGCTACATCAACACCAGCGACCCGTAGAACAGAAGCCGGGCCAGGAAAGTATTTACCACTCAATTTCCTCACTTTTTTCCAGACTGCACTCATAGAAGAAGCAGAGGTGATGGTGGAAACATAGTCTCGCCAACAAGTGCGTTTAGCTTCACGGATGACACGGCGAGCGATCGCACGCTTCTGCTTAAAATCAAGAAGTCTCTCAGCGGTTCTATTGTACTAGTACCTGCCCCATGCAGCGCGTTTCAAACGTACTGCACGAGCACAAGCAGGAGACCACCAAGGCACACACTTCTGAGAATGCCTGCCTGAGGTTTGGGGTATAGAATGAGAAGCTGCGGTATAAACTGACGTCGAGAAGATGTGTAGGAGCTCATCAATGGAGGATGAAGGAGGAACCTCACTAAAAGCAGTGAGGTGTGAGTAAAAATCCCAATTTGCCCAATCAAATTGCCAGCGAGGGCTACGGAAAGGTGGTGAATAGGAAGGAGAAGTAAGAACGATTGGAAAATGATCGCTGTCCTGTAAGTCCGGTAGAACAGACCAAGTGAAGTCTAGTGCAGTGGAGGAAGAGCAGACTGACAGATAGATGCAAGATAGAGTATGAGTACGAGGATCAAAATGGGTGGGAGTACCCGTATTTAAAACATGGAGGGGGTGAGAGGCGAGAAAAGCCTCCAACTGGATGCCACGTGAGTCACAATGAGACCCCCCCAGAGGAAATGGTGGGCATTAAAATCACCAAGTAACAGAAGTGGTGGTGGTAAGGATGAAACAAGAAAGGCAAAGTCTGGGATAGAAAATGCTCGAGAAGGAGAGAGATATAAAGAACATATTGTAAACCACTTATTCAAGTGGATACGGGCTGCAGTGTAATGCAGCGAGGTATGGACAAATAGTTGACAGTACGGAATATCATTGCGCAGAAGAAGGGCACTTTCATTAAAGGTCCCATCTGAGAAAGGATCCGAAGAATACAATAAATTATAGCCTGAGATAGGTTGGAAAACAGCCGAGTGTAATTTTGGTTCTTGTAAGCAAGCACCAACAGGGGAAAACCTGGAAAGCAACATCTGAAGCTCACCCCGATTACCCCTGAGGCCGCGGATATTCCACTGTAAATAGGCCATGATTGGCGATGAAGAAAATACCAGGAATCTGTAGGTAAAGGCACTTACGGACTAGAGGGGTTAGAAAAGTCGGCATAGTACGAGGAGGAGGGTCAATCTCCACACTTGTAATAGAGCCAGAGAGAGGGGAAGAACTAGGTATAGAGACTGGAAAGGTAAAGTGTGGAGGTGGAAGAAGGGAAGGAAGGGGCAAAGAAGATTTGAGCAATGTGGATTTTTTGGACTTCTGAGAAGTAGAGGGGCGATTGGTATTATGTGTCGTACGAGGTTTTGTCGATACTGGGGCTTGTGAGGAAGGACACAAAGATGTGAGAACAGACTGAGTTGTAGTCGGGACGTCAGAGCCAAGGACAGCAGAAGGATTAGATGCCGGAGTGGCTATGGGAGGGGTAACAACAGAGGAGGCTGCAGAAGATGGGACCCCAGAAGTGGGGGGATGTTTGGAAACATGAGAATAAGAAACACGGGGTAGTCTCCCTTGGAGGCGGAGATGAGTAACTGCCATAGCATAAGGGAGACCTTCGGCCTCTTTGAGGCAACGGATTTCACGTTCATTTAAGTAGACCTGGCAACGGCGGGAGTACGAAGGGTGAGCTTCATTACAATTAAGGCAAGATGGAGGTTGACTGCACGATGTATTAGAATGGTCGTTGGCACCACAGACTGGGCATTCGGCCATAGATCTGCAATATTTCGCTGGGTGACCAAAACGCCAGCAGTTTCTACATTGCTGCGGTGTAGGTATCACCTTTCGAATTTGTAACCAATGTCCCGCGAAATATACAGAGGACGGGAGTTCTCGGCTGTCAAAAGTTAAACGAGCCACATTGCAAGGGTAACGTCTCCGCCCCCGGGCAGGAAGGACATAAGTGTCTACTTTGAGGATTGGGAGATCCTGGAGTTCCAGCTGTTCAAGAATGTCATTGCCACATGACTGGAAATTCTGTTGGACTATGGTATGGGGCAGAATGACAATACCACTACAAGAATTGAGAGAAAGATGTTTTTCAATAGTGATAGGAGTAGTAACGATATTCGAAAGGAGAGAAAGATCATGAGCTTGGGTAGCATTCTGGACAGTGACGATGCGCGTACCGCTCTTGAGAGCATGAAATGAAATATCTCTACCAACATGATGCAGGAGCGCTTTGCCAATACTATGGTCAGAAAGGTAGGCAGAAGAAGAAGTCGGTCTTAAAGTAAAGAATTTAGTCCATTGTGTGGTCCGAAACTGAGCGTGGAGAGGGAGTGCTTGACGTGTCGGTCTTTTCCGAGTAGAATGGGAAGGTAACGAAGGAGCATCATCAGGAGATTGACGTTGGCGTTTAGGAGTAGGACCGGAGTTGGTCCGGCGTGAAACGGGCGGGCGATTCGAAAATTGCCGTATTGTAGAGGGAGAAGCCGGAAGCATAGTCAAAGGAGAGTGGAGTTCAGACAAATCGAAGGAGTCAGTCGAAGCCCAGGTACCTGAAGCGGGTGAGGAAACAGCACCAGCAAGAGGTACAGGGGCATCAGGAGTGTCTGAAGAGTGGTCTAAACACAAGGCAGGGTCAGAATGGGGTGTGGTATCAAGAAGGGGCCTGGGGGTAGTGGGTTCATGGATTGGGTTCTCCATGGTTAGGTTACTCCTTTGCTTTTTGTTTTTAAGAAAAAAAAAGAAAGAAGAAAAGAAAATAAAAAAAGAATAAAAAAAGGGGGAGTAGGGAGGAATAGTTCCCAGGAGGAATGAAAGGGCCGGAAATCTCCCTCTGCGCCCAAGAGGACCTCAGCACCGCTAGTAGCACAGATGCAGCATGGAACCCGTGCCATACCCTACCCTTCATGCCAGTAAACCAGCAATCCGGGATAGCAACCTCACATCTGCCGAGCTACCTCGGTGGACAAAAGAGAGGGCGGCCGGATATCCGCCACAAAGCATACCTCCTTCGGCCACCACCCCCGGAATCCGAAAGGTGGCTTCCAGAGATACACCCGTCGCCCGAAAGACACCCAAAGCTACTCTGGGATACAGGAGAGGGATTGGGACATCCCCAGGCGATCCAGATTCCACGGCAAACTACGCCACCGCCAAGAACCTCAACGGAATGGGATGGACCCCGGTGTCCTTTCCCCTACCTAGGAACTAGCTCACCTGTGGGAGAAATCCCAAAGGCCAAAAAGAGGAAGGGCAAAAGGGACGGGTGGGGGGGAAGAGGAGGAATGGAAAAAGGGGAGGATGGGGAGGATGGGATAGGGGAGGGGAGAATGGGGGGTAATTAGGTTTGGTCTGAGGAAGAAGACCAACAGGTCTAATTCCTCAGACCAAGAGCCTCTTCACCACGCGAAGGAGCCCCCCTTGAAGAGGCAGGGAGGTATAACATCTTTCAGAAGTGCAGAAGAGCCAAATGTGAGAATGGTGGAAGTGCATAAGGCAGTGGGTAAAATGAAAGGGGATAAATCAGCTGGGATTAATGTGATCAAGATGCAAATGTTAAAAGCAGGTGGAGATATAGTTTTAGAGTATTTGGGATTTTTGCTCAATGAATGAATGAGAGAGAGGAAGGTGCCTATGAAGTGGGAGAAAGTGTGCATAGTTCATTTATATAAAGAAAAGAGGGACAAAAGAATGTAAAAATTATAGGGGAATAAGCCTTTTGAGTATACCAGATATAGTGTATGGTAGAGCTATTATTGAAAGAATTATGGGCAAGACAGAGAGCAGGAACGCAGAAGAACAAGGAGGCTTTAGGAAAGGTAGGGGATGCACAAAGTGTTTATACTGAAACAAGAAACTATATTAAGATAAAGATAAGGAAGTTTATGCTGCACTCATGGATTTAGAAAAGGCATATAATATGGTGGAAAGGGAAGCAATGTGCCAGAAGCTGCAAGTGTATGGAATAGGTGGCAGGTTACTGAAAGCAATTAAGAGTTTTCATGAGGATAGTGGGGCCCAGAGGAGGAGAGAAAAGGAGGAGGAGGAGAGAAAAGGAGGAGGAGGAGAGAAGAGGAGAAGGAGAGAAAAGGAGGAGGAGAGAAGAGGAGGAGGAAAGAAGAGGAGGAGGAGAGAGGAGGAGGGGAGAAAAGAGGAGGAGGGGAGAAAAGAGGAGAGGAGAGGAGAGAAGAGAAGAGAGAAGAGAGAAGAGAGAAGAGAAAAGAGAAAAGAGAAAAGAGAAAAGAGAAAAGAGAAAAGAGAAAAGAGAAAAGAGAAAAGAGAAAAGAGAAAAGAGAAAAGAGAAAAGAGAAAAGAGAAAAGAGAAAAGAGAAAAGAGAAAAGAGAAAAGAGAAAAGAGAGAGAGAGAGAGAGAGAGAGAGAGAGAGAGAGAGAGAGAGAGAGAGAGAGAGAGAGAGAGAGAGAGAGAGAGAGAGAGAGAGAGAGAGAGAGAGAGAGAGAGAGAGAGAGAGAGAGAGAGAGAGAGAGAGAGAGAGAGAGAGAGAGAGAGAGAGAGAGAGAGAGAGAGAGAGAGAGAGAGAGAGAGAGAGAGAGAGAGAGAGAGACAGAGAGAGAGAGACAGAGAGAGAGAGAGAGAGAGAGAGAGAGAGAGAGAGACAGAGAGACAGAGAGACAGAGAGACAGAGAGACAGAGAGACAGAGAGAGAGACAGAGAGACAGACACACACACACACACTCTCTATTTTCTTGGTTTGCCTGCCCCCCCCTCTCATCTGCGACTGCTTGACAGAGTGGAGAACAGAGCAAGATGTCTCATCTCTCGCCAGGACCCATCCTGGATAGATCTGTCATTTCAGCAGAGCCTTCAACACAGGAGGGATGTGGGTGGCCTTACTGCTATGTACGAGGCCAATATTGTCAAAGTACCACACTTGGATCCACTTCGAGGACAGCGTGAAACAAGCTTTTATGCCACAAGACTGGCAGAAAGCAACAACTTCACTCTGGCTGTACCCTTCTCCAGAACATCACTCCATCTGAGATCATATATACCCAGGATGACTTGAGTATGGAACACATTTGTACAGCATAATGATGTCAACGAGATAAAGTCAGTTGATCAAATGAAAATGCTGGCCCACATATGGCTCCAACTTCATCTTGTTCCCTACTTGTATGTCTCATAACAATAAAAATGCTTTCAAATGAGCTGATGTAGGTAACAGCTCTAAGCTTGCCAATAAAGTTAGGAATCCTTAACCTGTAAATAGCTTGTCAATAAAACTAGGGATCCTTAACCTTGTCAAACCCTGTGGGGGTAATGCGCCTTATACAAGACCACAGACCTACATCCCTGCAGCTGCCTCAGTACCCTACCTCTCTCAAGAGCAGCCACCTTACATGCCTTACTCACCAACCACCTCAAGCTGAACACATCATGAGGAGCCAGTCTATCTGCATCCTGTCGGCCAACATTAGAGGTTTCATTGCCAGTGTTGGAGAGCTCACACACAGTTTTGTGAACACTCAATGTCCGGACATGATAGCTGTTTTTGAAACATTTTTGGATGACAGGACTCCAGAAAATTTTGCAAGAACTGCTGGCTACACCTCATGGATGAGAAGAGACAGGCAAGGGCAAGGAGGTGGTGTTGCTATGTGCTTCTCTAAAAGTGCACATGCCCAGCACATTGATGCTGCCATCCCTACTCATCTTGATATGATGGTCTTCAAGCTATGCATAAACACTAGTACCTCTGTACTAGTATGTGCAATGTACAGACCTCAGTGGCAACATGCAGACCCCATCAACTTCCTACTGGAAAATGTGAACTCCCTTCTGCTTCAATACAACTGTCAACATATCATAATTGTTGGTGACCTCAACCAACAACTTATACAGATGGACTATAATGACCTTCTTGCAGTGTTTGACATGAGTAACTTTGTTGATTTCCCTATTCACATCTCTGGCTCCTCCCTTGACCCAGTAGTGAGTGATCTGGCAGAAGGTACAGTCACTTGTCAACCCCTCGGCTATGTTCGATCGTCTGACCACAAGGCTGTTTTTACAACACTTAAGATCCCAAAAGAATGAAGTGAGGAGTCCACACGCACTATCTGGCTATGAGAATAAGGTAATTGGCCAGCCCTTTGCTCTGAGCTTGCCACCACCAATTGGAATGCTCTTCTCCAAGGGGATGTTAACAACCAAGTGAAAGCCTTCACTGGACACATTCTTAATCTACAACAAGAACACATCCCTCACCGGCAGTACGTGATGAAGCCGACAGATCAGCCTTGGTTTGGCTTCAGTTGTAGAGAGGCTGCTACTGCTAGGTACAAGGCATGATGAAGGTATAAGAGACATCCTACCACCTATAACAGGAACTTGCATACACGAGCCTGTAGGCATATGGGTGAGGTTCAAAAGTGGGCCATTGCTAAATGGGAGGTGAACACAAAAAGAAAGCTAGCATCAGGTAGAGTAGGCTCCAAAACCTAGTGGTCCCTGGTTAAGACCAGACAAGGTTATCTGCCTGATGAACTCATTCCACCTCTAAATTAACAGAATGGGACCACCTCTACTAGTAGTTAAGAGAAAGCTGACCTCTTTGCCAAACACTTTGCTACCAAAATACAAGTTCCTGGTCCAGCAAGGGACCCTCGGCTAGCTGCAAGTACTGTGTTAAAACTGTCATTGGTGACAATAAGGCAGGAGGAGGTGCATTTCCTTCTTAAATCGCTTGACCAAGAAAAGGTTGTGGGCCAAAAAAGTTGTGCCCAAGATTGCTTAGAGGATATGCAGACCAGCTAGCAGCAGGGGGGTTGCCATAGGAATGATTGGAGGGAAGGGGTAAAAGAGGTGATGTGTGCGAGAGGCTTGGACATCCAGCAGGCATGTTAGAGGATGGTAGAAATGAGTGGGGACAGACAAATGATTCTTGGGACTTGACAAGCTGTTACAGTATAAGCAAGGTAACATTTGTGAAGGAATTCAGACTTGAGATGTGGAGGTGTAAAGTACAGTGCCTGCACTCTCAGGAATGGTTAGGGATATCTGTAGTGGCATCTCAGTTAGTATTAGCATGACTCTGGCAAGACAGTGATGGAGTGATTATTATTATACAGCCTCTCCTCACTTAGCAATGTACTTGTTTACCGATGACTTGGAGTTATGAGGGGTTTTCTGACCAGTAGGCATATCTACATAATGTATATTAGAGCTGATTTCTTCTCTTCTGTTTATCATTATATACAGTACACTACTGTATAAACATCTAAAAATATACCAGAAATGTTATCAATGGTGCAAAGGTGACATTAAAACAATATTAAAGATGCTCGACACAAACCCACTACCATTATAGTATGCTCCTCACAAAGTGACGAATTTGTTTACTGACATGGTCTTAGGAACAGAACTCTGTCGTTAAGTGAAGAGAGGCTGTAATCAAAACTAAGCACTAAATCTAGTGAAGTGAATGATGGAAAAAGTGTTTCTTCTTTTTCAGGTCACCCTACCACAGTGGGAGACGGCCAGTGTGTTAAAAAAAAAATCCAAATGCTTTAATTTTGAATTTTTTTTTGGAAATTCAGAATTATTTAAATTTTCAATTTGGAAAAATCTCACTATTTAAGAACATTTTGTCTGAACAAGAGACATCTGATTTTTATTAGTATTCATAATTATCCATAAGTCAAACACCCTGTGCACACTTTAGTCTCAATGAGATATTGCTGCATTAGATTGCAAATCTTTATATAACTTGTCACATGTCAATCACTGTGCATACAGCTGTTATAAGAATTATATTATATATGTTTTAATTTCTTTTGGTGTATAGTTGAAGTAAAATGTAACTGATTTCAGACTTGGAAATGTTTTGCATTAAAAAAGTAATACAGTATTAATAACATTAGCAATGGACTGGAATTATTTTATATCTTTTAATTACAGTATTCTGTTATGACTCACAAACATTTTAACTGCCATAATTTTTGTTGGAAGGGGTGGGGGGGGGGGGGATTCATCGTGGTTTCTGATCTGCAATTATTGTGAGATCAGTGAGCACCGATGACAGGAGAGCAGTAGCATAGTGCTGGATAGCACGGGGTGCAGGGCGCAGACTGGGGCATAGAGTTGGGTGTAGTGCCAGCAAAGAAGGAGGGCACGAGGGTCAAGAAGTAGTGGTGCGGGGGGTATGTGGCCTTGGAACTGGCAAGGAGGACGGTCTTTGTGGGCCTTGACTAGCAGCTTGTCGGCCACCTTCTGACTGATTACCAGAGTGACTTCCAGATAAACTTCCAGAGAGGGATGACTGACTCGATTCTGAGAGTTCAGCTTCATCACGACCAGTTGTATCTGCTTCCCCACCCTCGGTTGAATCAACAGAAAGAGTAGATGCGTCAAGAGCTGTTGCATTAAGATCAGTTGAGGCTACAGAAGTCATGGAATTAATCATTTCTGGGTTTATAAACTGATCTAAATGGGGTGGCTGTTTCTGGCAAGCTACTGGAGTTCCATCTGAACCATCACTAGATGGATCTCCACAACTGTCATCATCACAATGAATCTTGCCACTATTATTAACATTACTACCACCTACACCAACAATACCCTCAACACAAATTGTATTATCATTATGATTTGATGGAGATTTCACAATTGAAGTAGTTAGGGCACGTATTGAGTGTGTGAGTGAGGTTACTGATTCACTGAGAGGAACAGGAATTGATGCTACACTCTGAGATGGTGGTGAATCACCTCCTCCTGGTGACCTTTCATGGCCTGATCCACTAGACTGGGACATTGTGAGCAGTGACTGTGACCCTGGTAGATTGCAAAATGCATTCATCACTTGTGTAACCATTGACAATGATTCTTGAAGCTGTCCAACCTGAAAATATAAATATAAGCAGTACTAATCAGAGGAAAATTATCATTATTTTATACTATATACATAACTAAATCTCAATAATTGGAAATCAACAGGAATAAGAATTTTGTTATAATTAGGATTTTGGGCTTAAAATGAGGATTTTATATTTTATTAGGGGAAGTGCTAAACCTGAAGGGTTCATATAGAACCTGGGGACTGGAAGGCACCTCCCTGGGGTAAAATTAGGAATGACAACCCTAGCACTATTGAAAAAAAATTCCACTAACTCAATAATATATCTGTTACCTTTTATAACTTGATAAAACTTTACAACAGTAAAGAAAAAAATCAAAGTATCCACTCCAATCAGCCATTTCTGCATAACTACAGTGCAAAGTACACAAAGCTAGCCAAATAATCAGTGACTTGTAAACAAGAGCACTAATATTTTCCAGTAAAAGTAAGCCTTAGAGGGATGTGTGATGTCACCATGGCTGTTTAACATATTTATAATTTTTTTTTTTCAACACACCGGCCGTATCCTATCGAGGCAGGGTGACCTAAAAAGAAAAATGAAAGTTTCACTTTTTAAATTTAGTTATTCATACAGGAGAAGGGGTTACTAGATCCTTGCTCTCGGCTATCTAGCTGCCTCTTATGACACATGGCTTAAGAAGGAAGAATTCTTTTCCACTTCCTCATGGAGATTTACAGATAAGGTTGTAAAAGAAGTGAATGCTAGGATGCTTGGGAGAGGTGTGGGATTAAAATATGTAGAATCTAATACAAAATGGGAATTGTCACAATTGCTTTTTGCCAATGACACTGTGGTTTTGGAAGATTCTGAAGAGAAGCTGCAAAGGTTGGTGGAAGAATTTGGGAGGGGATGTAAAAGAAGGAAATTAAAAGTAAACACAGGAAAGAGCATGGTGATGAAGGTAACAAATAATTTAGATAATGAAAGACTGGATATCAGATTGGAAGAAGGGAATATGCAGGAAGTGAATGTGTTCAGATATTTGTAAGTGGACTTGTTGGCAGATGGGTCTATGAGAAATGAGGTGAAACATAGAACTGATGAGGGTAAAAAGGTGGGTGTGCACTGAGGAGTCTATAGAGGCAAAGAACATATCCATGGAGGCAAAAAGGGAAATGTAGGAGAATACAGTATAGTGGTACCAACACTCTTACATGGGTGTAAAGCATGGGTTGTGAATGTCGCAATGAGGAGGCTGGAGGCAGTGGGGACATTGTGTCTGAGGGCAACATGTGGTGTAAATATTATGCAAAGAATTAGTAGTTTGGAGTTTAGGAGGTGCAGGGTTGCTAAAAGTATTATCCTGAGGGCTGAGGAGGGGTTATGGAGGTGGTTTGGATATTCAGAAAGGATGGAACAAAACAGGATGACTTGGGGGTATGCAAATCTGTAGTGGAGGGAAGGTGGACCAGGGGTCACCCTAGGAAAGATTGGAGGGAGTAAATGAAGTTTTGTGTGTGAGGGGCTTGGACATCCAGTAAACATGTGAGCATGTTAGATAGGAGTGGCGGCAAATGATTTTTGGGACTTGATGAGCTGCTAGTGTGTGGGCAAGGTAACATTTGTGTAGGGATTCAGGGAAATCTGTTAGCCAGGCTAGAGTTCTGGAGATGGAAAGTACAGTGCTTGCACTCTGAAGGAGGGGTGGGGATATATGTAGTTTGGAGAGGCATCTGAACTGTACTTTTGGTACACCTCTAGCAAGACAGTGATAAGAGTGAATGATAGTGAAAATGTTTCTCCTTTCCTTGGGTCACCCTCTCTCAGTGGGAAATGGCAGGTGTGTTAAAAAATGTAAACATTACAATAGTTTTTATTTTGCTTCATTTATTTTTTTTACAATATTTCATTCAAATTTGTTACCTTAAATACATTATCTTCATCTGCAACTTATATCTACAGATTGCAACAGAGTTAATCCATATATTCAGAAAAAATGATTATGACAGATGCTCTTTTAAATCTATCACTAAGCTCTGATTAATTTCTTATCAGTGATCATAGTTGTGAATTAAAAATGCAATATATCTTTAAGGAAGGACCAGTGCATCTTCATACAAAAGCGTCTTTACAAATTTAAATGAAACACTATAAAATGTACTTACTAAAAATGATTTGGAGAAAGAGGCTTGCAAGACTAACATCCATTTTACAGTATGCTACTGCAGAGTCAATTGACTGATTCTCATTACATGCAACAACATAGAGATGCTTAATATCATTACTTGTAATATCATTGAATACTGTACAAAACAACACACATAATCTGCATGCAAAACTGCATATCCCAAGCAAAAGAATTTATAAGATAAAACCGTATAAAGTATTAATATATAAAATACTTATATAAGTGTTTTATATATTAATACTTGATATAAATTATTGAAACATAAGTAATTATGTTTCAATAATTTTTATCAATACTTTCTGCATATAACTTTTATTTGCTTGTATCAATATGAAAATAACAAGAGGGCACAGGATCCAACTGTGGAAGGATAGTCCTCTGGTTTACATTACTAAATGTTAATAGATGTAGGATCACTGGCCCTATGGCCTGATCTTAAACAAGGCTGTACTAATTTGGTAATTAATTAAATGAAGTGCTCTACTCACCTGTCCTTGCAGGGATGCACAAAACTCGGTCAGTTCTTTTACACTCTCTTCAGAATACTTTTTAGTGCCTGCTGGAGCAGAAGCAGCTCCTTCTTTGGAATCCAAGGGTGTAAGTGGTGTTAGAGGTGTTATTGGGGTAGAGGGAGTATTGACACCATCACGTTTACTAGCCTGCAGTTTTTGAATTTCTCGCCACAAGGTACGAATAGCATCTAATTGCATATGTCGAAGACGCCTTTCACGTTCTAGGGCCTCTTCGGTGGAACGTAACTTCTCTGTTAAATGTCTGTTGATGAAAAAACATTCTCATTGGCTGAAATAGAACATAAAATGTGTGCTTTACTAATTTAGTACTTGTAATGATTCACAAAACTGAGTTCCACGGGCTTCTGCACAATGGATTACTGTACACTTTTTTTAGAACATGCACAAGGAGAGAAACCAGAAAACACATAAAACACACACATGAGCACAAACACACACATGCAGTATCAATATAGAACCCACACCTGAAAAAACAGGTTAAGTAACTGGAAAAAAGTGCAGAAGTATACAACGAGTCTTATTCCAAAGCTATGGGACATGACCTATGAGGAGAAGCTAACGAAAATGAATCTAACAACATTGGACAACAGCAAAACTAGGGAAGATATGATAACAATATGAAATACTGAGAAAAATTGATAGGGTAAACAAGGAAAGACTGTTTGAGAGGTGAGGAACAGGTACGAGTAGACAAAAAAAATGGAAGTTAAACACACAAATAAACCACAGAGATGTCAGAAAGTATTTCTTTAGTCTCACAGTGGTTGGGAAGTGAAATGATCTCAATGAAGTGATGGAGGCAGGCTTCATACATAATTTTAAGAGCAGGTACGACAGGGCCCATGAGATTAGGAGAACGTTAATCTGGCAAGCGGCAAGTTGACGGGTGGGGCCAGGAGTTAGGACTTGACCCCTGCAACCACATATAGGTAAGTACAAATAGGGAAGTACAAGCATACACATGTATTTACTTGCAAGATTAAAATTTGACAGACACTTAAAAAACATAAGTGGACAACCAGGAGCAAGATATACAGTACATGGCTACAGGAACAAGTCAGTATAAAACTTAGTGGTAGTGACTTAAAATAAGGAAATAAGAAGAGACAGAAACATCAACACAGTCACTGTTTACAGTGAAAACAAGGAGAGCACCACAGAGTGTAACCAGCACTAGGTCAACAAGGGTGACTGCAAGATCAGTATACACCTACAGGTACAAAATAGAATGACTTGGAGGTTAAATAAATCTGTAATGGAGGGAAGATAGGGCAGGGATTATATTAGGAGAGGTTGGAGAGAGGGAAGGTAAAGGAGGTTTAGGATATGAGGGACTTGGACATTCAACAGCTGTGTGAGAGCATGTTGGATGAAGGGAGGCAAGAGGATGGGTGTTCGAGTGCTTTTGGAGAGTATAGGTACTGTGTTAGCTTTTATGACTTGATGAGCTGTTGAAGTGCAAGCATGGTAACATTTATAAAGTAATTTAGGGAAATCAGTTAGCTGAACTTGAGTCCTGGAGGTGGGAAGTACAGTGACTGCACTTCGAAGGAGGGGTAGGTATACTGTAGCCTGGAGGGAAATCTGAACTGTAGTATCAACACACTTCTGGCAAGGCAAAAATGAAGTGAGTGATGGTGAAAGTGTTTCTTCTTTTTTTAGAGGTCATCTTACCTCAGTGGGAGACAGCCAGTGTGTTATGAGAAAACAAAACCAGATAAACATGTGAATACAGTGAGGTGGAATATCAGGCTGGGTGTGACACAAGGGGTGAGTGTGGAGTCTGCCTAGCTTGGGGCAGTAGGCCTACTGCAGTGTTCCTACTAAGCTGTTGCTATTTGGTAAAATAGCAACAGCTATGTTGTATAAGCTGTTGATCTAGTTAAAATGAATTTGTGTGATGATTCTAGAATTCTACATCTCTGGGTGTTCTCTTCCTTGACAAGTAATGTGCCATGTAAGTAATCAAATAATTTTTGGAGTTTCACAATGAAATGCAGATGTTCAGCAATGCATCTGTGGGGTCTTCCTAGATATTTTCCCCACATATTTTGTAATGATCAGTGAAAGGAAATGAACTTGCTGGTGGTTTCTTACTAGTGATGTCCTTGATTGTACAAGAGTATATACATCTTGAGTTATGTATTTATCAATTTACATATGCTGAGAGTTTACTTTAACTAATAAACATTGTCTGCTCTTCTTTCATTCATATCATGACACCAAGACTAAACATGGCATCCAAGCTCTCGATATCTGTATCTGTCAATTTCTTGAGGAATAAGGCTCTTTCCTTGAACGAGCCTTTCTAACTTCACTTCCCTCTTCACTTCATCAGAGACTGCAGTGCACATAACATCACAACTCATCCAGAGAAGGCACCAAAGAAGCAAAATACATAATTGTCCCTAACAACTCTATTGTCAGATATATCTCCAAGTAGCCACCACTGCCTCCACTATGATCAAGAACTTCACCAGTAAGAAACACCACTACTAAGCCAAACCAATGCAATCCCTTGCAATGATTGTGACAAGCTATACATAGAGAATACAACAAATTCTAACCACATAATAGAGAGGAAAAACTAATGTGAAGGACTTGGGAGTGATAATGTCAAGATCACAACTGTCATTATCACATCTACAGTGGACCCTCGGTTATCGACCGTAATCCGTTCCAGAAGGTTGGCCGAAAACTGAAAGGGCCGAAAACCCAAATAATATTTCCCATAAGAATTAATGTAAATACAATTAATCCATTCCAGACAAAAATATTCACAAAAAATATTTTTTTTTACAATTACATGTATAAATATTACATACCTTTATTGAAGGTTAATGCTGGCTTCTGGAAGACAGGGAGGAGTTAAGTGTTTGGAAGGGGAATCCCCCTCCATAAGAACTTTAGGTAGCAAAGCCTTCTCTGAACTTTTTTATTTTTCGTTCGATTTCTTTCATTTTTTTTGTACGTAAAGAAGCACCTTTCAATAGTAATGTGACCAAGTTTCAATAAGATAGCTCAAAAAACAACTGAGAAAAAAATTATTTACTAATAATCATACATATTGAACAGTAATTTCGTAATGGGACTTGGAGAAGCTGTTTTGGCATTATCTACGCATAAAACAATGCTAAACTGTATTTCAAATGGACTCCGAACTGTAATTTATCCTTTCTTCATTCTTAAAAAAAAATAAAGTTTGTATGGTTTTGACATTCAGCCAAATATCTGACTTTTGCCCTCACAAAATCAAAAACAAATTATGATATCTCAATGAGGCCTCCATTTGCTTGTAAAACAATCTTTCCTTTATGTTCTCTGTGAATTTCATTACATTCCTGCTATTATTAACGAATATACTGGCTTATATATGCGAATAACTTACTTCCGAGATAATCCGCGAAACAGCTGGACCACCGATTTTTTTATTTTTCGAGAAAATAGCATTTTTCTCAGCATTACGAGTGTATATCATAGTTACCCCATGTTCGTTTTCTTTAATATAAGGACCCTGGAGGTGAAAGAAGGAGAATGGAAGCCCCTCCCTGAGGATGGGAATCTTTTATTCCAGAGGGAACGCTCTGAGAACATGCCATAAATTATTCATTCTGGAGTATTTACCATATTTCTTTGTTATTTATATTGTTTATTATGTCATATTAGATCAATTGTGATAGATAAATAAGCCGTAGAAGCTTTAATAGCATTATATTGAAGCATATTCCCCGGCCACCCCGAGACTGGAATTTTCCATGACATCAGCAAAATGGTGCCAGAAGGTTCCTGGTTGGCTGTAAGTCTACGTATAAGTCCCACCCACTGTATTATGATGCCAAATCGTCAATTATTATCTTAGAAAGAATAATACAATAAATACACGAAAAAAAAAATGAAAATTGACGACAGGTGAGCACACCTGCCGCGGGTGGTGACGTCACCCTAGGTGTTTTAAATGACCATAATTCCTTGCAGGAATGTCGAAGAACAATGATCTGGTACCATTGTGTTGCCAGAGAGTTAAGCTATTTTTCTATAAGATTAACTCAATTTGTGAATTTTTTGGCAAAAATTTTTTCATTTGCGCTGAGTACACGCAATTACCCCTTAATGCCACTAGGACCAGCTTGAGAGTCTCACAAAATAACTGTCTAGAGTGCTCCGTTTCTGGCATCTCTTTAAGATTTCCCTGAAGTGAGACAGGGTTTTGTCACTGAACATGTTGCAGATATGGCTTGTTTCAGCTTTGTCAGGGTGGTACTTCTTGACAAAACTTTGCACATCATCCCACTTTGCACAAATGTTCTAAATCAGTGAAGAAGGCACCTCCTTCACTCCCTCTTCCTCCTCCTCTGAAGTAAGTTCCTCAGCTGCAGTCTGTTGCTGTTCAAGTTGAAGCTCTTGCAGCTCTTCAGTGGTTAGCTCTTCCCTGTGGTCCTCCACCAACTCTTCCACATCCTCGCCACTCACCACCAACCCCAGGGACTTCCCCAGTGCCACAATAGAGTCCACAGGGTTGGCAGGGTCAGGGTCAGCCTCAAACCCTTCAAAACCCCTCTCTTGGACACAATCTGGTCACAGTTTTCTCCAAGCAGAGTTCAAAGTCCTGGAAGTCACTCCCTCCCAAGCCTTTCCTATAAGGCTTATGCAATGGAGGATAGTGAAGTGATTCCTCCAGAACTCTCTTAGAGTCAACCGAGTGTCCAATGTCACTTCAAAGCACTTTTGAAACACTGCTTTTGTGTAGAGTTTTTTGAAGTTAGAAATGACCTGCTGGTCCATGGGCTGGAAGAGAGGAGTGGTGTTAGGAGGCAAGAACTTCACTTTTATAAAACTGAAGTCACTAAATACTTGGTCTTCTAAGTCTGGAGGATGTGCAGGAGCACTGTCCAGTACCAGGAGGCACTTGAGTGGCAATTTCTTTTCCAGGAGGTATTTTTTCACACTTGGGCCAAACACATCATTAACCCACTCTTTGAGAATTTGCCTAGTGACCCATGCCTTATGATTAGCTTTCCACATCACACACAATCTATTCTTCATGACATGGTTTTTCTTGAACACTCTGGGATTTTCTGAGTGATACACGAGCAAACGCTTCACTTTGAAATCCCCACTAGCGTTACCACACAACAAAAGAGTAAGCCTGTCTTTCATAGGCTTGTGTCCTGGCGGTGCATTTTCCTCCTGGGTAATGTAGGTCCTGTTTGGCATTTTCTTCCAAAACAGGCCTGATTCATCACAACTGAATACTTGTTGGGCAACAAATCCTTCAGCCTCTACATAGCCCTTGAATTCCTGCATGAATTTTTCAGCCGCACATTTGTCAGAACTTGCAGCCTCACCATGCCTTACAACAGTGTGTGTGTCACTACACTTCTTAAATCTATCAAACCATCCTTTCCTGACCCTAAATTCACAAACTGCAGCACTTGTTCCAGGCATTTTCTTTGCAAGATCCTCATGCAACTGCCTTGCCTTCTCACAAATAATCAACTCCACAACACTGTCTCCCACTAATTCTTTTTCTTTAATCCACAATAATAATAACTTTTCCATCTCTTCCATTATTGGTGGCCTTTGTTTAGTAAGAAAAGTTACTCCTTTTGCAACATTAGCATCTTTGATTTGTTCTTTCTTTGCCGGGATGGATGTAACTGTTGATTTATTCTTGCTGTACATCCTGGCAAGTTCCACCACCCTCATACCACTCAAACTTTTCTAGCACTTCACGCTTAAATTCCATGGTGTTTCTCTCTTTACTACAGGAACTTTCTTTGGAGCCATGGTTACTTATTTCACAGTTGCACTGCACAAATAACACAAACTACAGTGGGAAATAAGTGAAATGTTTGGATGTATGAGCAGAAGCTTCCTCAGCCACCGAGAGAGACAGCCAAATTGACACGCAAGTGGCCCCAGCTGGCGGATGGACGCATCCCAAATGGCTGATAACCGGGTGCTGAAAAAACGGCTGATCACTGAATTGGCTGATAACAGAACTGGCTGATGACCGGGGGTCCGCTGTACTAGGAAAATGATAGGATGGATAATGAGCCTTCAAAACAAAGGATGCCAAGTCAGTGATGATCCTCTTTCAGTCACTTGTTTTCTCTAAGCTGGAATATTGCTGTACACTAATGACCCCTTTCAGGGAAGGCAAAATTGCAGACCTGGAGAATATACAGAGAACTTTCACTGCATGTACAAATACAGTCAAGTACCTCAACTACTGGGAGAGCTTGAAATCCACTGATTTATACTCCTTGGAATGAAGGCGAGAAAGATGCGTCGTGAATTACACCTGAAAAATCCTAGATCTGGTCCCAAATCTGCACAAAAAAATCTCTCTCTACAAAAGCAAAAGACTCAGCAGGCAGTGTAACATCCAAGCAATGAAAAGCAGGGGTGCTGTGAGTGCACTAAGAGATAATACAATAAGTGTCAGGAGTCCAAGACTTTTCAACTGTCTCCCAGCATACATAAGGGGAATTACCAATAGACCCCTGACTGTCTTCAAGAGGAAATTGGACAGATACCTTAACCCCTTGACTGTCGCAACCTCAAATCCTGAGGTGTCTTCTGGTGTCACAAAAAAAAAAAAAGATAGAGAATCTTTTCCCGATTGTAATGATACCAAAAGAACGAAATCTGATGGAAAACTGACGGAATTACGCTCTCGAGAAGTTAGTGACATCGGCGATATCTACGAATCGGCGATTTCGCCCACTCTGAGCCCTAATTTCGGCTAATTCCATTGTTCCAGTCGACCAAACTCACAGCTATTTCTTTAGAGCTCCATTTCTTCTATCGAATGAGTACAAGAAACTGCCAATTTACCTATTTCAACTACCCAAGAATGTGGTCAGAAATTTGCAATTTGGCCAATTTCACGAAAATTAAAAAATATGACAATTTCAAAATAGGGTCCAGAATGAACAATGCAGACATTCCTGGCTCTAAAATAACATTTTCTTTGTTCATCAGTCATGTCTCCAGGCCCCTCTGATATTACTTTTGCTTTCTATTTTGAATTTTTATTCAAACAAAAAATAGAAGATTTACTGTCATGCAGACTACTGCAATACTGTAATAATTGTATAAATAATGTCAACCCATTCATGACTGCATATTAGAATGGCTACTTGGACATTTATTGCAAAATGACATCATTTGTTTACTTTTGAACATCGGCAAAAATCAAACATTTCCCCTACTTTGAGCTCCATTTCAAGGTTCTTTTCATAGTAAAATCAATCAAAATAGCCTCTATTTCTATAATATGTTTTCCATTCTATCAAATGAGACCAAGAAAACGAGAATACAACCATAAATACTTATACGAAAATAGACCACAAATTCGGCATTTTAATTAAAAAAAAAAAGTGGTCGGAGTTTTTTTTTTCTCATTATGCACTGCGTGCTGCAGAATTTTTTTTATATGGTGCACACTGACCACACAGATCCATTCTCTCACATGTGGGCCTACCAGCTTTCTCCTGCTTGATTTGAAGCCGCTAGAATTTATGAGTATATATACTTGAGTATATAATACTTGACGTGCTGTTGGAGTGTGAGCAAAGTAACATTTATGAAGGGATTCAGGGAAACCAGCAGGCCGGACTTGAGTCCTGGAGATGGGAAGTACAGTGCCTGCACTCTCAAGGAGGGGTGTTAATGTTGCAGTTTAAAAACTGTAGTGTAAAGCACCCTTCTGGCAAGACAGTGATGGAGTGAATGATGGTGAAAGTTTTTCTTTGTCGGGCCACCCTGCCTTGGTGGGAATCGGTGTGCTAATAAAATCAGTGTGTTAATAAAAAAAAAAAATATATATATATATATTGTTTTTTTTCAACAAGTTGGTCGTCTCCCACCGAGGCAGGGTGACCCAAAAAAGAAAGAAAATCCCCAAAAAGAAAATACTTTCATCATCATTCAACACTTTCACCACACTCACACATTATCACTGCTTTTGCAGAGGTGCTCAGAATACAACAGTTTAGAAGCATATACGTATAAAGATACACAACATATCCCTCCAAACTGCCAATATCCCAAACCTCTCCTTTAAAGTGCAGGCATTGTACTTCCCATTTCCAGGACTCAAGTCCGACTATAAGAAAATAACCGGTTTCCCTGAATCCCTTCACTAAATATTACCCTGCTCACACTCCAACAGATCGTCAGGTCCCAAGTATCATTCGTCTCCATTCACTCCTATCTAACACGCTCATGCACGCTTGCTGGAAGTCCAAGCCCCTCGCCCACAAAACCTCCTTTACCCCCTCTTTCCAACCCTTTCGAGGACGACCCCTACCCCTCTTTCCTTCCCCTATAGATTTATATGCTTTCCATGTCATTCTACTTTGATCCATTCTCTCTAAATGACCAAACCACCTCAACAACCCCTCTTCTGCCCTCTGACTAATGCTTTTATTAACTCCACACCTTCTCCTAATTTCCACACTCCGAATTTTCTGCATAATATTTACACCACACATTGCCCTTAGACAGGACATCTCCACTGCCTCCAACCGTCTCCTTGCTGCTGCATTTACCACCCAAGCTTCACATCCATATAAGAGTGTTGGTACTACTATACTTTCATACATTCCCTTCTTTGCCTCACTTTGACAATTTTCTTCTTCTTATTCTTTTTAGTAATCTTTACAGGAAAAGGGGTTACTAGCCCATTGTTCCGGCATTTTAGTTGACTTTTACAACACGCATGGCTTACGGAGGAAAGATTCTTATTCCACTTCCCCATGGATATAAAAGGAAAAGTAATAAGACCAAGAACTATTAAGATAAAATCAAAGAAAACTCAGATGAGTGTGTATAAACAAACATGTACATGTATGTGTAGTGTGACCTAAGTGTAAGTAGAAGTAGCAAGACGTACCTGTAATCTTGCATATTTATGAGACAGACAAAAGACAACAGCAATCCTACCATCATGTAAAACAATTACAGGCTTTCGTTTTACACTCACTTGGCAGGACGGTAGTACCTCCCTGGGTGGTTGCTGTCTACCTCGGTGGGAGACGGCCGACTTGTTGAAAAAAAAAAAAAAAAAAAAATATATATATATACAGTGGACCTCCGCTTAACGATCACCTCCAAATGCGACCAATTATGTAAGTGTATTTATGTAAGTGCGTTTGTACGTGTATGTTTGGGGGTCTGAAATGGACTAATCTACTTCACAATATTCCTTATGGGAAAAAATTCGGTCAATACTGGCACCTGAACATACTACTGGAATGAAAAAAGTTCGTTAACCGGGGGTCCACTGTGTGTGTATGTATATGTATGTATGTATGTATGTATGTATGTATGTATATATGTATGTATGTATGTATATATGTATGTATATATGTATGTATGTATATATATATATATATATATATATATATATATATATATATATATATATATCTATTTATATATGTCTGTATATATTTATGTATATATGTCTGTATATATTTATGTATATATATATATATATATATATATATATATATATATATATATATATATATATATATATATATATATATATATAAGAGAGAAGTGTAGAGGAGAGAGAGAGATTTTGGGAAATGTTGAGTGAATGCGTGGGGAGTTTTGAATCAAGTGTGAGAGTAATGGTGGTTGGGGATTTCAATGCTAAAGTGGGTAAAAATGTTATGGAAGGAGTAGTAGGTAAATTTGGGGTGCCAGGGGTAAATGTAAATGGGGAGCCTTTAATTGAGCTATGTGTAGAAAGAAATTTGGTAATAAGTAATACATATTTTATGAAAAAGAGGATAAATAAATATACAAGGTATGATGTAGCACGTAATGAAAGTAGTTTATTAGATTATGTATTGGTGGATAAAAGGTTGATGGGTAGGCTCCAGGATGTACATGTTTATAGAGGGGCAACTGATATATCGGATCATTATTTAGTTGTAGCTACAGTTAGAGTAAGAGGTAGATGGGAAAAGAGGAAGGTGGCAACAACAAGTAAGAGGGAGGTGAAAGTGTATAAACTAAGGGAGGAGGAAGTTCGGGTGAGATATAAGCGACTATTGGCAGAAAGGTGGGCTAGTGCAAAGATGAGTAGTGGGGGGGGGTTGAAGAGGGTTGGAATAGTTTTAAAAATGCAGTATTAGAATGTGGGGCAGAAGTTTGTGGTTATAGGAGGGTGGGGGCAGGAGGAAAGAGGAGTGATTGGTGGAATGATGAAGTAAAGGGTGTGATAAAAGAGAAAAAGGTAGCTTATGAGAGGTTTTTACAAAGCAGAAGTGTTATAAGAAGAGCAGAGTATATGGAGAGTAAAAGAAAGGTAAAGAGAGTGGTGAGAGAGTGCAAAAGGAGAGCAAATGATAGAGTGGGAGAGGCACTGTCAAGAAATTTTAATGAAAATAAGAAAAAATTTTGGAGTGAGTTAAACAAGTTAAGAAAGCCTAGGGAAAATATGGATTTGTCAGTTAAAAACAGAGTAGGGGAGTTAGATGGGGAGATGGAGGTATTGGGTAGATGGCGAGAATATTTTGAGGAACTTTTAAATGTTAAGGAAGAAACAGAGGCAGTAATTTCATGCACTGGTCAGGGAGGTATACCATCTTTTAGGAGTGAAGAAGAGCAGAATGTAAGTGTGGGGGAGGTACGTGAGGCATTACGTAAAATGAAAGGGGGTAAAGCAGCTGGAACTGATGGGATCATGACAGAAATGTTAAAAGCAGGGGGGGATATAGTGTTGGAGTGGTTGGTACTTTTGTTTAATAAATGTATGAAAGAGGGGAAGGTACCTAGGGATTGGCAGAGAGCATGTATAGTCCCTTTATATAAAGGGAAAGGGGACAAAAGAGACTGTAAAAATTATAGAGGAATAAGCTTACTGAGTATACCAGGCAAAGTGTACGGTAGGGTTATAATTGAAAGAATTAGAGGTAAGACAGAATGTAGGATTGCGGATGAGCAAGGAGGTTTTAGAGTGGGTAGGGGATGTGTAGATCAGGTGTTTACATTGAAGCATATATGTGAACAGTATTTAGATAAAGATAGGGAAGTTTTTATTGCATTTATGGATTTAGAAAAGGCATATGATAGAGTGGATAGAGGAGCAATGTGGCAGATGTTGCAAGTATATGGAATAGGTGGTAAGTTATTAAATGCTGTAAAGAGTTTTTATGAGGATAGTGAGGCTCAGGTTAGGGTGTGTAGAAGAGAGGGAGACTACTTCCCGGTAAAAGTAGGTCTTAGACAGGGATGTGTAATGTCACCATGGTTGTTTAATATATTTATAGATGGGGTTGTAAAGGAAGTAAATGCTAGGGTGTTTGGGAGAGGGGTGGGATTAAATTATGGGGAATCAAATTCAAAATGGGAATTGGCACAGTTACTTTTTGCTGATGATACTGTGCTTATGGGAGATTCTAAAGAAAAATTGCAAAGGTTAGTGGATGAGTTTGGGAATGTGTGTAAAGGTAGAAAGTTGAAAGTGAACATAGAAAAGAGTAAGGTGATGAGGGTGTCAAATGATTTAGATAAAGAAAAATTGGATATCAAATTGGGGAGGAGGAGTATAGAAGAAGTGAATGTTTTCAGATACTTGGGAGTTGACGTGTCGGCGGATGAATTTATGAAGGATGAGGTTAATCATAGAATTGATGAGGGAAAAAAGGTGAGTGGTGCGTTGAGGTATATGTGGAGTCAAAAAACGTTATCTATGGAGGCAAAGAAGGGAATGTATGAAAGTATAGTAGTACCAACACTCTTATATGGGTGTGAAGCTTGGGTGGTAAATGCAGCAGCGAGGAGACGGTTGGAGGCAGTGGAGATGTCCTGTTTAAGGGCAATGTGTGGTGTAAATATTATGCAGAAAATTCGGAGTGTGGAAATTAGGAGAAGGTGTGGAGTTAATAAAAGTATTAGTCAGAGGGCAGAAGAGGGGTTGTTGAGGTGGTTTGGTCATTTAGAGAGAATGGATCAAAGTAGAATGACATGGAAAGCATATAAATCTATAGGGGAAGGAAGGCGGGGTAGGGGTCGTCCTCGAAAGGGTTGGAGAGAGGGGGTAAAGGAGGTTTTGTGGGTAAGGGGCTTGGACTTCCAGCAAGCGTGCGTGAGCGTGTTAGATAGGAGTGAATGGAGACGAATGATACTTGGGACCTGACGATCTGTTGGAGTGTGAGTAGGGTAATATTTAGTGAAGGGATTCAGGGAAACCAGTTATTTTCATATAGTCGGACTTGAGTCCTGGAAATGGGAAGTACAATGCCTGCACTTTAAAGGAGGGGTTTGGGATATTGGCAGTTTGGAGGGATATGTTGTGTATCTCTATACGTATATGCTTCTAAACTGTTGTATTCTGAGCACCTCTGCAAAAGCAGTGATAATGTGTGAGTGTGGTGAAAGTGTTGAATGATGATGAAAGTATTTTCTTTTTGGGGATTTTCTTTCTTTTTTTTTGGGTCACCCTGCCTCGGTGGGAGACGACCGACTTGTTAAAAAAAAAAGAAAAAAAAAAAAAAAAATATATATATATATATATATATATATATATATATATATATATATGTCAAAAATGGTGGCTCGTAAGACGTATATATACAACCAAAACAGTCAAAGGGTTAAGTTAGTATACCTAACCAGCCAGGCAGTGGTTCATATGTTGAATTGCGTGCAGCCAGCAGTAACTACCTGATTGATCAAGCCTTAATCTACTATGAGGCCTGGTCTTGGACCAGGCCACAGGGGCATTGACCCATGGAACACCCTTCAGGTAGATATACTGTACTGAGGGGCCCAGCTCATGCTGCTAGCCACATTTTTGTAATAATATTTTTTCTTTGCATTAACTTTCTGTTCCACTTCCCCATGGAGGTAAGAGGAAATAAACAAGAACAAGAACTAGAAAGAAAATAGAAGAAAACCCAGACGGGTATGTATATATATATGCTTGTACATGTATGTGTAGAGTGACCTAAGTGCAAGTAGAAGTAGCAAGACATACCTGAAATCTTGCATGTTTATGAGACAGACAAAAGACACCAGCAATCCTACCATCATGTAAAACAATTACAGGCTTTCGTTGTACACTCACTTGGCAGGACGGTAGTACCTCCTTGGGCGGTTGCTGTTTACCAACCTACTACCTAGGATTATATGTATTTCTTACTTTCAACACACCGGCCGTATCCCACCGAGGCAGGATGGACCAAAAGGAAAAACTAAAGTTTCTCCTTTTACATTTAGTAATATATACAGGGACGGGGTTACTAGCCCCTTGGTCCTGGCATTTTAGTCGCCTCTTACAACACGCACGGCTTATGGAGGAAGAATTCTGTTCCACTTCCCCATGGAGGTAAGAGGAAATAAACAAGAACAAGAGCTAGAAAGAAAATAGAAGAAAACCCAGAGGGGTGTGTATATACATATGCCTGTACATCTATGTGCAGTGTGACCTAAGTGCAACTAGAAGTAGCAAGACGTACCTGAAATCTTGCATGTTTATGAGACAGACAAAAGACACCAGCAATCCTACCATCATGTAAAACAATTACAGGCATTTGTTGTACACTCACTTGGCAGGACGGTAGTACCTCCCTGGGCAGTTGCTGTTTACCAACCTACTACCTAGTATTAAATGTTTTTTTTTTTCAACAAACCGACCGTATTCCACCAAGGCAGGGTGGCCCAAAAAGAAAAACGAAAGTTTCTCTTTTTAAATTAAGTATATTATTCGGGAGAAGGAGTTACTAGCCCCTTGCTCCTGGCATTTTAGTCGCCTCTTACAACACGCATGGCTTACGGAGGAAGAATTCAGTTCCACTTCCCCATGGAGATAAGAGGAAATAAAACAAGAACAAGAACTAGAAAGAAAATAGAAGAAAACCCAGAGGGGTGTGTATATACATATGCTTGTACATGTATGTGTAGTGTGACCTAAGTGCAAGTAGAAATAGCAAGACGTACCTAATATCTTGCATGTTTATGAGACAGACAAAAGACACCAGCAATCCTACCATCATGTAAAACAATTACAGGCTTTCGTTGTACACTCACCTGGCAGGACGGTATTACCTCCCTGGGCGGTTGCTGTTTACCAACCCACTATCTAGTATTAAATGTATTTTTTTCTTTTTTTTCTTTTAACACACCGGCCGTATCCCACCGAGGCGGGGTGGCCCAAAAGGAAAAACAGAAGTTTCTCCTTTTACATTTAGTAATATATACAGGAGAAGGGGTTACTAGCCCCTTGCTCCTGGCATTTTAGTCGCCTCTTACAACACGCATGGCTTACGGAGGAAGAATTCTGTTCCACTTCCCCATGGAGGTAAGAGGAAATAAACAAGAACAAGAACTAGTAAGAAAATAGAAGAAAACCCAGAGGGGTGTGTATGTATATGCTTGTACATATATGTGTAGTGTGACCTAAGTGTAAGTAGAAGTAGCAAGACGTACCTGAAACCTTGTGTGTTTGTGAGACAGAAAAATGGACACCAGCAAACCTACCATCATGTAAAACAATTACAGGCTTTCGTTGTACACTCACTAGGCAGGACGGTAGTACCTCCCTGGGGGGTTGCTGTTTACCAACCTACTACCTAGTATTAAATGTATTTATCTTTGTTATATGTTCATTTGGAATTGGTGTGGTAGGTTCAAGATTATTTTGTACAATTTTGTAAGGAAACTATGGCTTTTATTACAAAGATACAGGTACCATCCGACTTACAACTGAGTTCGGTTCCGACCAACCAGTCGTAAGTTGAAATGGACATAAGTTGAATCTTACTACTGAATATCAACATCACATTTTTGTAATGACTTTATTTTATTGTTTTATTTTGATAATTCATTTTTTACTTTACTTTTTATGCTGTTAGTACTGTATTTTATACTGTAAGGTTTAGGAAAAACACTGTACAACACAAGCAGTTGTTTATTTCCCAAAAATTTGGCAAACAAAACACGGTCGTAAGTCGAATGGTCATATGTCGAGCAGGTTGTAACTCAGATGGTAGGTGTATTCACATATGAATGTGTCCACTGAGCAACCTCAGCTACTTCAAACTCAACTCAAATTCTTCAAATGCCTTCATTAACCCTTTGAGGGTCGAGAGGCCCTCTCCGAAACTCGTTCTCAGGGTCGGCCAAATTTCAAAAAAAAAAAAAATTATTTTTTCTTATGAAAAAATAGAGTTTTTTTTTCTAAACATTATAGGATAAACAAAAAAAATTTACCATCAATACTTACGGAGATATGGATGCATGAAGTTTGCAGAAAATGAGCCGCGTATGGCAACAGCGGCGATTGCCGCTCACCCGGTAAACTTTGATTTACTTGTATTTGAAGGTTTGTTGTTTTTTTCACTATTTTATTTTTTCACATAACTTATGTGGCCTATGAGACCAAAGTAAGGTGCAATGTACATATATACACTCGTTGTATACAACACAATAAGCACACAAACATAATTATCAGGTACAAAACTTGTTTACAAAAACAAACAATGTTTATTATTATTGTTCTATAATATATATACCAATATACAGTCACTAAACATATTCCTATTAGTTCTGCAGCTTGTGGAACTCTGAAACATGGTGTCATTCACAATGGTGTTTTATCTTTCTCCCTCATTCTATCTCTTTCAATCTGTCTCTCTCTTTCTATCTGTCTGTCTATCTCTGTCTCACAGGTACACATAAATACAAGTATATATAGTATAAATTACCTAGGATAACCCAAGAAATCCAGACAAAGTGCTATACTCTGCTTGAAGATGTGAGTAAAAGTGATGACACAGTCTTGTGGCTCTCTGAGACAGAGAGCTAGATGGATAGACAGATAGACAGGGAGCTTGACAGACAGACAAATAGACAGACAGAAATGTTAGTGTACCAGTACCAGTGTACTAGTGTTCCACCCTCCTCCTCCTCTTCTTCCTCTTCCTCCTCTTCTTCCTCTTCCTCCTCTTCCCCCTAATCTTCCTCCTATTCCTCTTCCTCCTCCTCTTCCTCTTATTCCTCTTCCTCCTCTTCCTCCAACTCCTCTTCTTCCTCCTCCTCTTCTTCCTCTTCCTCCTCTTCTTCCTCTTCCTCCTCTTCCCCCTAATCTTCCTCCTACTATTCCTCTTCCTCCTCCTCTTCCTCTTATTCCTCTTCCTCCTCTTCCTCCTCCTCCTCTTCTTCCTCCTCCTCTTCTTCCTCTTCCTCCTTCTCCTTCTCGTCCATAGTGTAAATTACAAGGAGTCAGCAGCTGTCAAAGTGACATATTGGCTCATTAGTCTTTCCCCCTCCGGCCTGTCAAAACAATGGGGTCGGATGCTGCTTCCCCTCCTCCATTCTATCTAATTATCTTTCTCCCTCATTCTATCTGTCTGTCTATCTCTGTCTCACAGGTACACATAAATACAAGTATACATAGTATAAATTACCTAGGATAACCCAAGAAACCCAGACAAAGTGCTATACTCTGCAAGATGTGAGTAAAATTGATGACGCAGTCTTGTGGCTCTCTGAGACAGAGAGCTAGATGGATAGACAGGGAGCTTGACAGACAGGCAAATAGACAGACAGAAATGTTAGTATACCAGCAAAAACAAAGGGAGGGTGATGTTCATCTTATCTTTTGGCATCAGCTCTACCCTCAATTACCCTCATCAAACGTCAGCACTTATCAGATGTTATCTCCCCTTATCTTGTTACTGTCATGGGTGAACATTTATTATTACATATTATTATTATTACCTATTATTATTATTATGTATTATTATTATGTATTATTATTATTATGTATTATTATTATGTATTATTGTTATCATTACGTATTCTTCTTCTTCTTCCTCCTCCTCCTCTTCCTCTTCCTCCTCCTCCTCCTCCTCCTCCTCCTCCTCCTCCTCCTCCTCTTCTTCCTCCTCTTCTTCTTCCTCCTCTTCTTCTTCTTCCTCCTCTTCTTCTTCTTCCTCCTCTTCTTCTTCTTCCTCCTCCTCTTCTTCTTCCTCCTCCTCCTCCTCCTCCTCTGCCTCCTCCTCCTCCTCTGCCTCCTCCTCCTCTTGCCTCCTCCTCCTCTTGCCTCCTCCTCCTCTGCCTCCTCCTCCTCCTCCATTCTTGGAACAAGTTTGAAGAGCTTGTAGTTCATAATCACTATCATTATCATCACCAATGCTCACATCTGAGTCTGGGACATTCTGGTACAACTGAACGACGGCCCAGCACCAGAGGTGAAAGGCTGTGGGTTGTCTGGGTTTTCCTCACTATTACCCATATTATGGTCATTAGTTTCGGTCAAAACCTCACCAGAACCTTGAAACTCATGTTCACTGTCACTTCCATCTGTATTAGAACTGTCACTGGGGAACAAAAGTGTCCCAGTTCGCCGGGGAGTGAGGAAACCGCAGGGCACCGTGGAAATTGTGTACTATGATGGCATTCCCACAATGCACCACTGGGTCCCAGATTTTTTTCCTACTGCGCAGACCCATTCTCTCACATCTAGGCTTATCAGCCTTTTCCTGTGAGATTTGAGGCCGCTAGAATTTATGCGTACTAGTACGTCAAAAACCCCTACGCGTAAGACGTACTAGTACGACCAAAACCCTCAAAGGGTTAATGACTAACATGAGGCAAGTTATACTTTAGTAACCTTTGTCTATTACAATAGTAAGCAAAAAATCCTGGTTGAGAAATTTGGAGATGTTCAGGATGTAACCCTATTTTTCCCATGTGTTCTTTACTTTATTTAACTTCAATTTACGTAATGCACCAATTTTCAGGAACATGACCCAAGTGTTCTGAGAGGGCTTACTATAATTTAATGAGAATGTATGTTTTCTAAGACTCTGGTGCACTCTAAGCTTTCTGTATACAGTAGTGTATAATGGTTTTAAATGGGAAATTAAGTTCTGAGGGGAGTATTGACCATTACAAATAAAATACAGGTATACAATGTGTTTGCAAGAAGAGGACACATTGTATTTTACTATTCTCTCCCTCCCTCGGTGCATTTCTCACTAATTTCTCATATATTTTAGGTATAATCATAATCGCCGGGACCTTCAGAACATCTACACCTCCTTATTAGTTATAGTAAGGTTGATTTTTTACTGAATACAGTGGTACCTTGACTTATGAGTTCCCCAACATACGAGTTTTCTGAGTTACGAGCTGTCGCTCAGTTGATTTTTTGCTTTGAGTTGCGAGCCAAAATCTGAGTTACAAGCAAAAAAAAAAATATTTACTGAAAAAAATATTTTTTTTTTTTATTATCACACTGGCCGATTCCCACCAAGGCAGGGTGGCCCAAAAAAGAAAAACTTTCACCATCATTCACTCCATCACTGTCTTGCCAGAAGGGTGCTTTACACTACAGTTTTTAAACTGCAACATTAACACCCCTCCTTCAATATTTACTGAAAATGACATTTGGCAAGAAACCCAGCCAAAATGGCATGACAAAAGGTGGTTTTGGGACTTGGTACTTATAAAACAAGCCAACTGTAGAACAATAATTTTTTTACAATTCCTGTCAATATTATTGCATTTACTTCAATAATAAATGGTGGGCTTCATGAAATAAGTCAATAACTTACTTCTGAGATATTCATATATCACTGCACTAGTGATCTAGTGCAATTAGCCTCTCAAAAATTCTGTTTTCTCTTACCCAGGACCAAAGAACATATTATAGAAACGAGCAATAATGATTTTATATGCTCGGCCTGGGCTTGGATACTTCCGATACTACAGTCTATTTTATTCATTCTAGATTCTATATATCATGTTTTTATCTTACTTAGTGTTTATTATGTCATATTAGATCAATTCTAATAGATAAATAAGCTGTAGAGTTGATATAAGCGTTTTTTTTTTAACACACTGGCCGTTTCCCACCAAGGCAGGGTGGCCTGAAAAAGGAAAACTTTCGTCATCACTCACTACATCACTGTCTTGCCAGAGGCATGCTTACACTACAGTTATAAAACTGCAACATTAACATCTCTCCTTCAGAGTGCCGGGACTGTACTTCCCGTCTTCAGGAATCAAGTCCGGCCTGCCAGTTTCCCCGAATCCCTTCACTAAATACTACCCTGCTCACACTCCAACAGCTCGTCAGGTCCCAAATACTATTAGTCTCCAGTCACTCCTATCTAACATGCTCACGCAGGCTTGCTGGAAGTCCAAGCCCCTCGCACACAAAACCTCCTTTGCCCCCTCCCTCCAACCTTTCCTAGGCCGACCCCTACCCTGCCTTCCCTCCACTACCGATTGATAAACTTTCCAAGTCATTCTATTTCGTTCCATCCTCTCTACATATCCAAACCATCTCAATAACCCCTCCTTACCCCTCTGGATAATAGTTTTGGTAATCCCACACCTCCTCCTAATCACCAAACTATGGATTCTCTGCATTATATTTACACCCACACATTGCCCTGACATGACATCTCCACTGCCTCCAGGGTTCTCCTTGTTGCAACATTCACAACCCATGCCTCACACTCATACAAGAGTGTTGGTATAACTATACTCTCATACATTCCCCTCTTTGCTTTCATGGATAAAGTACTTTGTCTTCACAGACCCCTCAGTACACCACTCACCTTTTTCCCCTCGTTAATTCTATGATTCACCTCATTCTTCATAGACCCATCTGCTGACACATTCACTCCCAAATATCTGAACACATTCACCTCCTCCAAACTCTCTCCCTCCAATCTGATACCCAATCTTCCATTACCTAATTTTTTTTCCTCATCACCTTACTCTTTCCTATACATGTATTTACTTTTAATTTCCTTCTTTTACAAACCCTGCCAAACTCATCAACCGAACTCTGCAACTTCTCTTCAGAATCCCCCAAAAGCACAGTGTCATCAGCATTAGCTGATGACACTGCCCCTGGGGTGTTTTTTTAGGGGCTGGAACGGATTAATGGCATTTCAATTAACTTCAATGAGGAAAACTGGTTTGATATACGAGCAAATTGAGTTACGAGCTTAGTCACAGAACGAATTAAACTCGCAAGTCATTGTACCACTGTACTTAATAAAAAATATAAGAAATACCAATTTTGGGTTTTTCAAGTACTTTTGTTGATTTTTTCCCATTAATACAGGAGAATCAGGAATAAAGCTTACTGATTACGAATATTTCATTACTGTGATAATTACATAAACTCTGAGCCAATACTGCGCTATATTCTAAAGAGATGCAGCAGTCAATTTGCATATATTGTAGTAGGAGAGAATAAATATTAAGTAAAATATGTCTGGAATTATTTTTTTTTTTTTCAACAAGTCGGCCGTCTCCCACCGAAGCAGGGTGACCTACACAGCAGGAACTGTACTATGTGAAAGAGTGCAAAAGGAGAGCAGATGACAGAGTAGGAAGAAATTTTGTCAAGAAATTTTGATGAAAATAAGAAAAATTTTTGGAGTGAGATAAACAAGTAAAGAAAGCCTAGGGAACGAATGGATTTGTTGGTTAAAAACAGAGTAGGGGAGTTAGCAGATGGGGAGCTGGAGGAATTGAGTAGATGGCGGGAATATTTTGAGGAACTTTTAAATGTCGATGAAAAAAGGGAGGCGGTAATTTCATGCACTAGCACGGGAGGTATAACATCTTTTAGGAATGAAGAAGAGCAGGATGTGAGTGTGGGGGAGGCGTGTGAGGCATTACGTAGAATGAAAGGGGGTAAAGCAGCTGGAACTGACGAGATCATGACAGAAATGTTAAAAGCAGGGGGGGGGGGACAAAGTGCTGGAGTGGTTGGTATTTTTGTTTAATAAATGTATGAAAGAGGGGAAGGTACCTAGGGATTGGCGGAGAGCGTGTAGAGTCCCTTTATATAAAGGGATGGGGGACAAAAGAGATTGTAAAAATTATACAGGAATAAGTTTACTGAGTATACCAGGAAAAGTGTACGGTAGGGTTATTATTGAAAGAATTAGAGGTAAGACAGAATGTTGAATTGTGGATGAGCAAGGAAGTTTCAGAGTGGGTAGGGGATGTGCAGATCAAGTGTTTACATTGAAGCATATATGTGAGAAGTATTTAGATAAAGGTAGGGAAGTTTTTATTGCATTTATGGATTTAGAAAAGGCATATGATAGAGTGGATAGGGAAGCAATGTGGCAGATTTTGCAAGTACACGTACATATGGAATAGGTGGTAAGTTACTAAATGCTGTAAAGAGTTTTTATGAGGATAGTGAGGCTCAGGTTAGGGTGTGTAGAAGAGAGGGAGACTACTTCCCGGTAAAAGTAGGTCTTAGACAGGGATGTGTAATGTCACCATGGTTGTTTAATATATTTATAGATGGGGTTGTAAAAGAAGTAAATGCTAGGGTGTTCGGGAGAGGGGTGGGATTAAATTATGGGGAATTAAATACAAAATGGGAAGTGACACAGTTACTTTTTGCTGATTATACTGTGCTTATGGGAGATTCTAAAGAAAAATTGCAAAGGTTAGTGGACGAATTTGGGAGTGTGTGTAAAGGTAGAAAGTTGAAAGTGAACATAGAAAACAGTAAGGCAATGGGAGTATCAAATGCTTTAAAGAAAAATTGGATATCAAATTGGGGAGGAGTATGGAAGAAATGAATGTTTTCAGATATTTGGGAGTTGACGTGTCAGCGGATGGATTTATGAAGGATGAGGTTAATCATAGAATTGATGAAGGAAAAAAGGTGAGTGGAGCACTGAGGTATATGTGGAGGCAAAAAATGTTATCTATGGAGGCAAAGAAGGGAATGTATGAAAGTATAGTAGTACCAACACTCTTATATGGGTGAGAAGCTTGGGTTGTAAATGCTGCAGCGAGGAGGCGGTTGGAGGCAGTGGAGATGTCCTGTCTAAGGGCAATGTGTGGTGTAAATATTATGCAGAAAACTCGGAGTGTGGAAATTAGGAGAAGGTGTGGAGTTAATAAAAATATTAGTCAGAGGGCTGAAGAGGGGTTGTTGAGGTGGTTTGGTCATTTAGAGAGAATGGATCAAAGTAGAATGACATGGAGAGCATATAAATCTGTAGGGAAAGGAAGGCGGGGTAGAGGTTGTCCTCAAAAAGGTTGGAGGGAGGGGGTAAAGGAGGTGTTATGGGCGGGGGGTTTGGACTTCCAGCAAGCGTGTTAGATAGGAGTGAATGAAGACAAATGGTATTTGGGACCTGACGAGCTGTTGGAGTGTGAGCAGGGTAATAATTAGTGAAGGGATTCAAGGAAACCGGTTATTTTATATAACTGGACTTGAGTCGTGGAAATGAGAAATACAATGCCTGCACTCTAAAGGAGGGGTTTGGGATATTGGCAGTTTGGAGGGATATATTGTGTATTTTTATACATATATACTTCTAAACTGTTGTATTCTGGGCACCTCTGCAAAAACAGTGATTATGTGTGAGTGAGGTGAACGTGTTGAATGATGAAAGTATTTTCTTTTTTGAGGATTTTCTTTCTTTTTGGGTCACCCTGCCTCGGTGGGAAACGGCTGACTTGTTGAAAAAAAAAAAAATATATATATATATAAAAAAGGAAATGCACATATGGATCAAGAAGAAACATCTTACTTGATATGTTGCTCAGCTCTTGAGTGTCTTATATCATCTCTGATTTTTGCAGCATTAGGATCATTGTTGCGTGTTTGGTAGCCTCGCCAATGTTTCTGTAAGGTGATGGCTGCTTGAGCTTTTGTCAGATCTGAAGTACTGCTGCCACTACTACTGTTGCTTGAGCGTCGGCGGACATCCACTGTAGTTAAGGAGTTCTATATGACTAGTGTTCATGTTTTACTAGAACTTAATGTATTTATATTTAACTTTCATGAACAAAATTTTCTCATCTCCTCATTGCATAAAGGCAAATACGATTGGAGGGCTCTTTTTAGGGATAATTACCAGTCATCAATTAATTTCTTTAAGAATAATGTTCTTTAAGGAAAATGACATTTGTAGAAGTATTTTACAAACACTGGCAATATTACAATCCTTTCAGTATATTACCAGACATCAATCAATTTCTTTAAGAAAACAATAGTGTTCTTTAAAGAAAAAAAAAAAAAGACATTTGTAGATGTACTTTACAAAACCTGACAGTATTACAATCCTTTCAATATACTGTATACAGCAAGATTATATCAACTTACTATTATCAGAACTTCTAACTGGAGCACCATTTCTATATTTCTCTGGGTCATAAGCATGAGATGAGTGCACAGGATCTCTACCACGTTTTTCTGTCTGCTTCCTTTCAGCAGCAATACTCTTAATTGTTTGCAGTTTGGAGACAGACATTTCTGAGTCTGTATTATCTGAGTCAGCATCTGAATACCCATGATGTGGTGAAGCAACTTTCTTCTTAGCTGAGTTTGATCTTCTGCTGAGAGAGCAGTTTACACAATATCAATCAGCATAAAAAATTTCTGCTCTTCCTTACTACTTTTAGTACACAAAACAACAATATCAATCTTTACCTTCGAAAATCAACGAGAGCCAATGCATGGAAGAACAAAAAACTACTTTTTTGTGTAATATTCAATAAACCACTTGAAATACTTCCTAAACAACAATTTTATAACCTCCCTACCAATTTCAAGCTCGGTTCATATCTGTTTTTTACTGAATGTATACTTTTAATGAGAGAGATACAACCCCACAACAACAGCCATTTGAAAACAATTTGTGTTATAGTAGCTGACAGGGAAAATAATTAGTCTTCATGGCTCATCGAACTCTACACAGAAAGCAGTTTTCCATTCGTATAATTGCTATATTCTGATCAACCTCTAAGAATCTTATCATCAGTACCCTATGAACAGTGAAATATATTAAATTATAAACCTTAGTTCTGATACAGAAAACTCAAACAGGGAATTTCATAAACCACTGAGCATAATCTCAACAGCCAGGATGCAAGTATAGGATATCTCTTACTACAAACCCTGAACAAGGCCCTACATCATGAGGGCAGGGATGGCATTAATGATTATCTCCCTGGTAGCACTGCAAGTACAATATAGTAATTTCCAGGTTCAGCAAACTGAAACATCCTTGGATAATTACAGACAAATACTTAACTCCCATGTATATCTGTAGAATACACCACTGTCAGGACTTAAAGAAACATCTGCATTAACCTGTGTGATCCACAGCTGGCTGTTTTGGTAAACACCACCTCTTGTTTATACAGATACAGGTTGTATTGCATCACAACTAAAGCATCATGTATAATCTGAGTCATCTTCAACCTTTTTCTCTGGTCCAGGTCATGTCAAAATCTGGAGCCCAGCTGATGACAAACTCATCTAGCCCACTTTAGGGAAGAGAAGCTAAAGTCATCAGTGTTTCCTAATACACCCTCTCCTCACTTAATGAAGAAGTTCTGTTCCTAAGACCTTGTCGTTAAACAAATTCGTAGCTAAATGAGGAGCATACTATAATGGTAGCGAGTTTGTGTCAACTATCTTTGATATTGTGTTAATGTCACCTTTGCACCATTTATAACATTCCTGGTATATTTTTAAAGGTTTATACAGCAGTATACTGTATACTGAAATAAACAGTACGGAGGAAATCAGCTCTAATATACATTATTTAGGTATGAATACTGGTCAGAGAGCCCGTCGTAAGTCCGAGGCATCAGTAAACGGGTATGTCGCTAAGTGAGGAGAGGATGTACATATACAGTAGACCCTCGCCTAACGATATTAATCCGTTCCTGAGAGCTCAACGTTAGTTGATATTATCATTAGCCGAATTAATTTTCCCCATAAGAAATAATGGAAATCAAATTAATCCGTTCATGACACCCCAAAGTATGAAAAAAAAAATTTTACCACATGAAAAATTAATTTTAATACACACAAACTGAAGAAGACATGTACAATTACATGACACTTACCTTTATTGAAGATCTGGTGATGATTGATGGGATGGGAGGAGGGGAGAGTGTGGATGGTGTTAATGTTTAGAAGGGGAATCCCCTTCCATTTGGACTTGAGGTGTCAAGTCCTTTTCCGGGGTTACTTCCCTTCTTTTAATGCCACTAGGACCAGCTTGAGAGTCACTGGACCTCTGTCGCACAACATATCTGTCCATAGAGCTCTGTACCTCCCGTTCCTTTAAGATTTGTCGAAAATGGGCCATAACATTGTCATTGTAATAGTCACCAGCACAGCTTGCAATAGCTGTGTTAGGGTGATTTTCATCCATAAAGGTTTGCAGTTCAACCCACATTGCACACATTTCCTTAATGTTTGAAGTAGGCACAATGGATTCCACAACTGGCATAGGCATCTCAGGGTTAACCCCAAACCCTTCAAAATCTTTCTTAATTTCCATACTAATTCTCACCCTTTTTATCACAGGGTTGACACTAGAAGCTTTCTAGTGGCCCATGGTGACTTATTTTGCAGGTGCCATCACTAAAAACGCTGTGATAATATGAAATGTTCTGATTGCATGTTTGGATGCGACCGCGGTGGCTGGCTTGTAAACACTGGCACCCACGGGACAAGTGAGGCACGCTCAGGCCACACGTGGACACGTCTCAAATGGAACGAATCGAGTTGGGCGAGTTTTTTAGTGCTAGCCGAGGCAAAATTTTTGCGTTAAAATGTATCGCTAGGCAGATTTAACGTTATGCAATGCATTCGTTAGGTGAGGGTCCACTGTACAAAGCTCAGATTATTCTATTCTGATACACAGAACACAAAGAGTAGTATTAAACAGAGCAAAACCCAGCATTAGAAAAATTAAAAGCTCGGTACCCCAATGTAGTCCTGGTAAGATAAGATAAGATAAGATTTCGTTCGGATTTTTAACCCCGGAGGGTTAGCCACCCAGGATAACCCAAGAAAGTCAGTGCGTCATCGAGGACTGTCTAACTTATTTCCATTGGGGTCCTTAATCTTGTCCCCCAGGATGCGACCCACACCAGTCGACTAACACCCAGGTACCTATTTGCTGCTAGGTGAACAGGACAATAGGTGTAAGGAAACGTGTCGGAATTTCCACCCGCCGGGAATCGAACCCGGGCCCTCCGTGTGTGAAGCGGGAGCTTTAGCCACCAGACCAACCAACAGACCAGCCAACATAGTTAAAAACCCCTCACTGCAGTTTTGTACCATCATTTGCAGATGTCAAAATGAGCATGAAAGTCACCTCAGTATAAGACACAAAAAATTGCAAGAAGATATAAGCAATGATGACAAGTTCCAACTGCTTAGATACTCAAAGAATGAAGAAATTACAAGTGACACTGGATGCAAAATGCAAGATCACCAATAGAACGAAAGGAATGCACGAAGGACTTGGGAACAATAATGTTAGCTAACCTTTTCTTTCAGGAACACGATAAGGCAAATGTCACAAAAGCCAGAAAAATGGAACAGATAATGAGAACATTCGAATAACTCATGCTCTGTTGCTTAGAGTATTGTACATTGTTGATGCTTCTGTTCAAGGCAGAAGAGATATCAGAACTGGAACAGATACAGAGATCATTTATGACTCACATACTCAATAAAGCATTTAAATTACTGGGAATGTCTCAAAGAGAGAGAGATACATGATACATGAAAGGTACTGGAGGTGTAGCAGTAAATCTACATACTGCCATGCCATAACATCCTGGAGTGAAAGATACAGAAAGAAAATGAAAAGCAAGGGGCACTGTATCCACAAGAAGAGAACACTGCATCAACGTTCATGGTCCCAGACTATTCAACATTCTATAAGAAGATATCAGAAACACTGCCAGAACTAGTATAAAAGTCGTTGAGAGAAAACTTAAGAAGTGCCAGATCAGCAGTAGGAAAACTCTTGAAATGCATCAAAGACATATCATGGGTAACGGCCAACTGCCTAGGCAGGGTAACCCAAAGGAAGGAAGGAAGGAAACACATTCACCATCATTTATTCAACTGAAGTCTTGCAAGAAGTACTATAATATTCCTTAGTGATAGTAGGTTTGAATACCTGTGAATTAACTAACATAGGTAGTAGGTTAGTAGACAGTAAAGGCCCAAGGAAGTGCTGACATCCTGTTACAAGTGTGAAATGGAATCTTATTAAATGTTTGCACTCAAGCAGGAGTACTGTTTTTTTTTCTTTTCCTCCCTCACAAATATTCAAGATGGATGGTAAATCTAACAAACTTCTATTATATTCACATTCAGTGTAGACTTAGTTTCTTATGTATTTCGAAAAAGTTATTCCTCCAATATTTCATTTCCAATTTAGGCCTGATCTAAGATGGGGCCATGGGGAGAATATCCTAAATTATTAAGTGTCCTATGTTGGTGTTTTGTGTCCTTAAAGTCTGTCAGAAAGAAAGAAAGAAAGAAGCCTACTTCACCAACGTACTGAAGAAGGCAAGAGAAGCACGGGAATTAAGAGTAAATACCAGAAATCTGGATGGAAGAAGAGGTATAAACCTGACTGCTAGACAGTATATTAGTGTGAAGAAATGTATGCTTAATATAAATAAGGTTGAAAGACATTATTAGGACATTATATTTTAGAAAAACATGGAAGAGAAAGCACTGTAGCCTTTACTGGAAAGGCTGATTTAGGAGACAAAAGTCTTTTTAGCCTATACCTATGATGAGTTCCAAGAGTTTTTCTAATGCCCAGAGCAGGGCCTTGGACCAGGCTCATCTGGTGCTTGCTTGGTCAACCAGGATCTTGCTGCTAGTGGTCTGCTAACCCACAGCCCGGCTGATCTGGCACCTGGTAAAGATATTTGTCTGGTTTCCACTTGCAGACTTCTACACATATCTCAGCAGTGTTTCTAATATCTTCTGGTTGGATGTCCTGGCCCAAAGCGAAACAAAGCTGAAGGGGGTAGGAGAGTTTCAGTGGGGGGAAATAAATGGGATTAAATCTGGAGTATCTGAGAGAGTTAGAGCAAAGGAAGGGGTAGCAGTAATGTTAAATGATCAGTTATGGAAGGAGAAAAGAGAATATGAATGTGTAAATTCAAGAATTATGTGGATTAAAGTAAAGGTTGGATGCGAGAAGTGGGTCATAATAAGCGTGTATGCACCTGGAGAAGAGAGGAATGCAGAGGAGAGAGAGAGATTTTGGGAGATGTTAAGTGAATGTATAGGAGCCTTTGAACCAAGTGAGAGAGTAATTGTGGTAGGGGACTTGAATGCTAAAGTAGGAGAAACTTTTAGAGAGGGTGTGGTAGGTAAGTTTGGGGTGCCAGGTGTAAATGATAATGGGAGCCCTTTGATTGAACTTTGTATAGAAAGGGGTTTAGTTATAGGTAATACATATTTTAAGAAAAAGAGGATAAATAAGTATACACGATATGATGTAGGGCGAAATGACAGTAGTTTGTTGGATTATGTATTGGTAGATAAAAGACTGTTGAGTAGACTTCAGGATGTACATGTTTATAGAGGGGCCACAGATATATCAGATCACTTTCTAGTTGTAGCTACACTGAGAGTAAAAGGTAGATGGGATACAAGGAGAATAGAAGCATCAGGGAAGAGAGAGGTAAAGGTTTATAAACTAAAAGAGGAGGCAGTTAGGGTAAGATATAAACAGCTATTGGAGGATAGATGGGCTAATGAGAGCATAGGCAATGGGGTCGAAGAGGTATGGGGTAGGTTTAAAAATGTAGTGTTAGAGTGTTCAGCAGAAGTTTGTGGTTACAGGAAAGTGGGTGCAGGAGGGAAGAGGAGCGATTGGTGGAATGATGATGTAAAGAGAGTAGTAAGGGAGAAAAAGTTAGCATATGAGAAGTTTTTACAAAGTAGAAGTGATGCAAGGAGGGAAGAGTATATGGAGAAAAAGAGAGAAGTTAAGAGAGTGGTGAAGCAATGTAAAAAGAGAGCAAATGAGAGAGTGGGTGAGATGTTATCAACAAATTTTGTTGAAAATAAGAAAAAGTTTTGGAGTGAGATTAACAAGTTAAGAAAGCCTAGAGAACAAATGGATTTGTCAGTTAAAAATAGGAGAGGAGAGTTATTAAATGGAGAGTTAGAGGTATTGGGAAGATGGAAGGAATATTTTGAGGAATTGTTAAATGTTGATGAAGATAGGGAAGCTGTGATTTCGTGTATAGGGCAAGGAGGAATAACATCTTGTAGGAGTGAGGAAGAGCCAGTTGTGAGTGTGGGGGAAGTTCGTGAGGCAGTAGGTAAAATGAAAGGGGGTAAGGCAGCCGGGATTGATGGGATAAAGATAGAAATGTTAAAAGCAGGTGGGGATATAGTTTTGGAGTGGTTGGTGCAATTATTTAATAAATGTATGGAAGAGGGTAAGGTACCTAGGGATTGGCAGAGAGCATGCATAGTTCCTTTGTATAAAGGCAAAGGGGATAAAAGAGAGTGCAAAAATTATAGGGGGATAAGTCTGTTGAGTGTACCTGGTAAAGTGTATGGTAGAGTTATAATTGAAAGAATTAAGAGTAAGACGGAGAATAGGATAGCAGATGAACAAGGAGGCTTTAGGAAAGGTAGGGGGTGTGTGGACCAGGTGTTTACAGTGAAACATATAAGTGAACAGTATTTAGATAAGGCTAAAGAGGTCTTTGTGGCATTTATGGATTTGGAAAAGGCGTATGACAGGGTGGATAGGGGGGCAATGTGGCAGATGTTGCAAGTGTATGGTGTAGGAGGTAGGTTACTGAAAGCAGTGAAGAGTTTTTACGAGGATAGTGAGGCTCAAGTTAGAGTATGTAGGAAAGAGGGAAATTTTTTCCCAGTAAAAGTAGGCCTTAGACAAGGATGTGTGATGTCACCGTGGTTGTTTAATATATTTATAGATGGGGTTGTAAGAGAAGTAAATGCGAGGGTCTTGGCAAGAGGCGTGGAGTTAAAAGATAAAGAATCACACACAAAGTGGGAGTTGTCACAGCTGCTCTTTGCTGATGACACTGTGCTCTTGGGAGATTCTGAAGAGAAGTTGCAGAGATTGGTGGATGAATTTGGTAGGGTGTGCAAAAGAAGAAAATTAAAGGTGAATACAGGAAAGAGTAAGGTTATGAGGATAACAAAAAGATTAGGTGATGAAAGATTGAATATCAGATTGGAGGGAGAGAGTATGGAGGAGGTGAACGTATTCAGATATTTGGGAGTGGACGTGTCAGCGGATGGGTCTATGAAAGATGAGGTGAATCATAGAATTGATGAGGGAAAAAGAGTGAGTGGTGCACTTAGGAGTCTGTGGAGACAAAGAACTTTGTCCTTGGAGGCAAAGAGGGGAATGTATGAGAGTATAGTTTTACCAACGCTCTTATATGGGTGTGAAGCGTGGGTGATGAATGTTGCAGCGAGGAGAAGGCTGGAGGCAGTGGAGATGTCATGTCTGAGGGCAATGTGTGGTGTAAATATAATGCAGAGAATTCGTAGTTTGGAAGTTAGGAGGAGGTGCGGGATTACCAAAACTGTTGTCCAGAGGGCTGAGGAAGGGTTGTTGAGGTGGTTCGGACATGTAGAGAGAATGGAGCGAAACAGAATGACTTCAAGAGTGTATCAGTCTGTAGTGGAAGGAAGGCGGGGTAGGGGTCGGCCTAGGAAGGGTTGGAGGGAGGGGGTAAAGGAGGTTTTGTGTGCGAGGGGCTTGGACTTCCAGCAGGCATGCGTGAGCGTGTTTGATAGGAGTGAATGGAGACAAATGGTTTTTAATACTTGACGTGCTGTTGGAGTGTGAGCAAAGTAACATTTATGAAGGGATTCAGGGAAACCGGCAGGCCGGACTTGAGTCCTGGAGATGGGAAGTACAGTGCCTGCACTCTGAAGGAGGGGTGTTAATGTTGCAGTTTAAAAACTGTAGTGTAAAGCACCCTTCTGGCAAGACAGTGATGGAGTGAATGATGGTGAAAGTTTTTCACCCTGCCTTGGTGGGAATCGACAATAGTCTGAGGTCATTGATATAACATTCCCTTATAATGCCCATAGTGCCCCTACTTTTCATTGTGTGTATTTTGCACTTCCACATCTTACACTCCAGTATGCTGTTATGGTGGTGTGGAGATTTGGGACAAGGCCCTCAAATAATTTCCTGGTATATATTTCAGATATTTGGGAGATGACTTGTCAGAGGATGGGTTTATGAAGGATGCAGTTAACCACAGAATTCAAGAAGGAAAAAAGGCGAGTGGTGTGTTGAGGTATCTGTGGGGACAAAAGACGTTATTCATAGAGGCAAAGAAGGGAATGTATGAAAGTATAGTGGTACCGACACTCTTATATGGGTGTGAAGCTTGGGTTGTAAATGCTTCAGCAAGGAGGTGCCTGAAGGCAGTGGAGATGTCCTGTCTAAGGGCAATGTGTGGTGCAAATATTATGCAGAGTATTCAAAGTGTGGAAATCAGGAGGAGTTGTGGAGTTACTAACAGTATTAGTCAGAGGGCTGAAGAGGGGTTGTTGAGGTGGTTTCATCATTTAGAGAGAATGGAACAAAGTAGAATGACTTGGAGAACATATAAATCTGTAGGGGGAGGAAGGCGAGGTAGGGGTCATCCTCAAAAAGATTGGAGGGGGTAAAGGAGGTTTTGTGGGCGAAGGGCATCGATTTCCAGCAAGCGTGCATGAGCGTGTTAGATAGGAGTGAATGGAGACGAATGGTTTTGGGGACCTGACGAGCTGATGGAGTGAGAGCAGGGTAATATTTAGTGAAGGGATTTAGGGAAACCGGTTAGCCGGACCTGAGTCCTGGAAATGGGAAGTACAATGCCTGCACTTTAAAGGAGGGGTTTGGGATATTGATAGTTCGGAGTGACTATCTAAACTGTTGTATGCGAGTGCCTCTGCAACGACAGCGATTATGTATGAGTGATGGTGAAAGTGTTGAATGATAATGAAAGTTTTTTCTTTCTTTTTGGGTTTTTCTTTTTTTGGGGTCACCCTGCCTCGGTGGGAGATGGTCGATGCATTAAAAAAAAAATTATATATTTTTCTCTCCTCTGCTCCAGCGAATACATATTTAGGACTTTAAAGAATTCCCAGTATTAAATATACTTTGTATGTATATTTATTACTGGGACCTCCTTGTAGGCTCTATGCATGCCATAAACGATCTCTGTATCTGTTAGGCAATATTCCATATAAGAGAGCACAAGAGATTTGAAGTGTCACAAGTGGCACTACTTCTGTTGTTTTGAAAATTCTCATTATCCACCCTGTCATCTTCCTAAAGGTGGGAGAATAACTAAAACAAAAAAAATTCAGTTTGGTAGTTGTCCTTGATCACAAGGATTACATCTGAAAGGTTGAGTTCTCTCACACCCACACTCCTCTTGCATGATAAGCTCTTTCTCTTTTAAAGTAATTCTAAATACAGTATATATATATTATGTGTGAGTGAGGTGAAAGTGTTGAATGATGATGAAAGTATTTTCTTTTTGGGTCACCCTACCTCGGTGGGAGACGGCCGACTTGGGAAAAAAAAAAGAAAAAGAAATAAATAAATACTTCGTAGTACAGACTTGATTTTATGAATGCACAATAGTAATACTTAAGTTTAAGAATTTATTACATAACAGCTCACCAAAACTCACAAAGTGTGCTGGCACTCCCAGCATAATTCTGACCCACCACAGAGCAAGTCAACATCAAGCAATGGTGTGTTAAGACAATATACATCTTAGTATACCAGAAAAGATAAGTGAATTCATGAATTATATCTGCAATAAACAGGCATGTTTTTTAATACAAACTAAGAAATATTTTTACAGATTTCAAGAATCTTATTAGGCACAACAGAACAAATTCAAATTGTATCATTATTTTTGCTAAGGGACCTACAAGATCAAGACGGGAAATATCTTTTGTTAGGAGTACAACTAAAAAAGTAGCCCATATCTAACAATGGAGGATGGCATTAAAAGTTGTCTGCCTCCGAATATACCACCAAAATAGCACTCATCCAAAGGGCTTTCCTCAAAATATCACCCTGCAAAAGTAACTGCTTACACTGTTCTAAAGTGATTATTATTATTATAATAATAACGAACTGCTAAACCCACAAGGGCCATACAGGGCTGCCTAAAGTGATATATTAGTATTATACAGTAGAATGCAAAACAAGTCAATTATGTGTGTTTACCTGGTGGTAGGCTCTACAGAAACAGATCGCACATATCTTGGGGCTGGTTTGGGAGAAGGCTTGGGTCTAGGTAAAGTTGATGGCCCTGTATTGGTGTTCTGTAGTGTAGTAGCTGGTCTTGCAGTACGAGAAGGAGAGCCTCGGGCAATGTCAGTAGGGACAGGGCTCTTCAAGGGTGATGCTCGAGGCCGAGTTACTGATGATGAGCGTGACGTAGGTTGCTGAAAATTTAAAGAACAACTGCATCAAACATTACAATTTCAAGTAAACAAAAATTATATAAAAGAAGAGGCAATGATGACACAATAAATTTTTTGGTCTTCTCATGGTAAAACTGATAAAAGCTTAGGGAATGAGTAGACCAAGTGTTAACACTGAAGCATATAAGTGAGCAGCACTTAGATAAAGGTAAGGAGCTGTTTGTACTGTATGGATTTAGAAAAGCCATATGATAGGATGGATAAGGAAGCCATGTGGCAGATGTTGGAAATGTATAGAACAGGAGGTAGGTTATTAAAAACAGTTATGGTTGTTTAATATATTTATAGATGGGGTTGTTAAGGAAGTAAATGCTAGGGTGTTTGGGAGAGGGGTGGGATTAAATTATGGGGAATCAAATTCAAAATGGGAATTGACACAGTTACTTTTTGCTGATGATACTGTGCTTATGGGAGATTCTAAAGAAAAATTGCAAAGGTTAGTGGATGAGTTTGGGAATGTGTGTAAAGGTAGAAAGTTGAAAGTGAACATAGAAAAGAGTAAGGTGATGAGGGTGTCAAATGATTTAGATAAAGAAAAATTGGATATCAAATTGGGGAGGAGGAGTATGGAAGAAGTGAATGTTTTCAGATACTTGGGAGTTGACGTGTCGGCGGATGGATTTATGAAGGATGAGGTTAATCATAGAATTGATGAGGGAAAAAAGGTGAGTGGTGCGTTGAGGTATATGTGGAGTCAAAAAACGTTATCTATGGAGGCAAAGAAGGGAATGTATGAAAGTATAGTAGTACCAACACTCTTATATGGGTGTGAAGCTTGGGTGGTAAATGCAGCAGCGAGGAGACGGTTGGAGGCAGTGGAGATGTCCTGTTTAAGGGCAATGTGTGGTGTAAATATTATGCAGAAAATTCGGAGTGTGGAAATTAGGAGAAGGTGTGGAGTTAATAAAAGTATTAGTCAGAGGGCAGAAGAGGGGTTGTTGAGGTGGTTTGGTCATTTAGAGAGAATGGATCAAAGTAGAATGACATGGAAAGCATATAAATCTATAGGGGAAGGAAGGCGGGGTAGGGGTCGTCCTCGAAAGGGTTGGAGAGAGGGGGTAAAGGAGGTTTTGTGGGTAAGGGGCTTGGACTTCCAGCAAGCGTGCGTGAGCGTGTTAGATAGGAGTGAATGGAGACGAATGGTACTTGGGACCTGACGATCTGTTGGAGTGTGAGCAGGGTAATATTTAGTGAAGGGATTCAGGGAAACCGGTTATTTTCATATAGTCGGACTTGAGTCCTGGAAATGGGAAGTACAATGCCTGCACTTTAAAGGAGGGGTTTGGGATATTGGCAGTTTGGAGGGATATGTTGTGTATCTTTATATGTGTATGCTTCTAGACTGTTGTATTCTGAGCACCTCTGCAAAAACAGTGATAATGTGCGAGTGTGGTGAAAGTGTTGAATGATGATGAAAGTATTTTCTTTTTGGGGATTTTCTTTCTTTTTTGGGTCACCCTGCCTCGGTGGGAGACGGCCGACTTGTTTAAAAAAAAAAAAATGATTATTATCATGGGTGAGCATGAAACCCATAGGGATTATACAGTGCCTGTGAAGAGGAGGGGGGGGGGCAGATGGAAGGCATTCAGGCTCAATCCAGGGAACTGGAGCACAGATTCAATTCCCTAAATCAAGAGCCCCTCACCAGCATCAAGGAACTTCCTTTGAGGGGGAAGCAGTTATGATTTTTTTTTTTTTGTAGAGAGTGAAGTTCAGGTTAGGGAATGTAGGAAGGAGAGGGACTATTTCCCACTGAAAGTAGGACTTAGACAGGGATGCATTATGTCACCAAGGTTGTTTAACACAGTTATAAATGAGGATGTAAAAGCAGTAAATGCAAGCAGGTGGCACTGAAAGATGATGGCTCTGATGTAAAATGGGAGTTATCCCAGTTGTTTTTTGCTGATGACATGGGTTGGTGGATGAATTTGGGAAGTTATAGAAAAGAAGGAAATTAAAAGTGAATGTAGAAAAAGAGCAAGATAATGAAGGTCGCAAAAAGTCTAGGGAATGATAGACTGAATATCAGATTGGAAGGAATGAGTATAGAGGAAATGGATGTATTTAGATATTTGGGAGTGAACAGGTCAACAGATGGATCTATGATAGATGAGGTGAACCACAGAATAGATGAGGGGAAAAAAAGTGGGTGATGTATGGAAGTATCTATTGAAAGAACTTCACAGAGGCAAAAAAGGGAATGTACCAGAATACAGTGTTACCAACGCTTTTATATGAGTATGAGGCATGGCTAGAGATATGAGGAAGGCTAGAGGCAGTGAAGATATCATGTTCGATAACAATTTGTGGTGTGAATATCATGCAGAAAATTAGAAGTGTAGACATTAAAAGGTAATGTGGGGAGACCAAGGGTATAATTCAAAAGGCTGAGGAAGGGTTGTGAAGGTGGTTAGGGCACATAGAGAGCATGCCCATACAGCATAATGATTGTATGTATATTCACCTGTATGTGCTTATCTATTTATGGTTGCAGGGATCAATTCTCAGATCCTGGCCCTGTCTTCAAACTTTCCACTCTTCAGATTCATTCCCTCTCAGCCTCATGGGCCTTATCATACCTATATTAAAACTATGTATGAAGCCTAACCCCCCACTTTCTCACCAAGATCATTTCACTTTCCAATCACTCTGAGACCGAAGAGATACTTCTTAACAACCCTATGGCTCGTCTGTGACTAACTCCCTGACTATGGTATACCCTGAAAATAAATTTTGTGTATGTGAGATAAGAGTTTGAAAAAAAAAATTAGATTGAAAGATTGCATATTTATGAATTCAATAAGACTAAAATAAGTGGAATGTGATATGTTATAATTTTATGGTATGCTGAAGCTGGAAAAAGATTAACTTGAAGCTGTGTCCCTTAGTTTCCATTTCTTGCCTCTCAAACTGCCTAGCCCTGTCTAACTTATTATGCCCAAACTACCTTAACAACCCTTCCTCAGCCCTCTGAATTATACAGTGGACCCTTGGTTATCGGCCATAATCCGTTCCAGAAGGCCAGCCTAAAACCGAAATAACAATTCCCATAAGAATTAATGTAAATACAATTAATCCTTTCCAGACACCCAAAAATATTCACAAAAAATAATTTTTTTAAAGATTAATTATAGTTTTACATACACAAAACAATGAGAACTAAATAAAATAAATACATAAACAATTAAATCAGCATTACATACCTTTATTGAACTCTTCTTGGCTTATGGAACATAGAGAGGAGGAGAGAGGGAGGATTATTGTTTGGAAGGGAAATCCCCTTCCATAATGACTTCAGGTAACAAGTCCCTCTCTGGGGTTACTTCCCTTCTTTGTCTTTTAATGCCACTAGGACCAGCTTGAGAGTCACTGGACCCTTGTCGCACAAAAAAATCTGTCCAGAGAGGTCTGTTTCTGGCGTCTCTTTAAGATTCCCCTGAAGTGGGACAGGGTTTTGTCACTGAACATGTTGCAGATATGGGTTGTTTCAGCTTGGTCAGGGTGATACTTTTCAACAAGACTTTGGAACTCATTCCACTTTGCACACATGTCCTTAATCACTGAAGAAGGCACCTTCTCCCCTCTCTCGTCCTCCTCCTCTGAAGCTGTTCCAGTTGAAGGTCTTGCAGCTCTTCAGTTGTTAGCTCTTCCCTGTGGTGCTCCACCAACTCTTCCATATCCTCGCTACTCACATCCAACCCCATGGACTTCTCCAGTGCCACAATAGATTGCACAACAGGCATAGGGTCCTCAGGGTGAGCCCCAAACCCTTCAAAATCCCTCTCTTATACACAATCTGACCACAATTTTCTCCAAGCAAAGTTCAAAGTCCTGAAAGTCGCTCCCTCCCAAGCCTTACCTATAAGGTTTATGCAATGAAGGATATTGAAGTGATTCCTCCAGAACTCTCTTATGGTCAAGTCAGTGTCTGAGGTCACTTCAAAGCACCTCTGAAACACTGCTTTTGTGTAGAGTTTTTTGAAGTTAGAAATGACCTGCTGGTCCATGGGCTGGATGAGAGAAGTGGTGTTAGGAGGCAAGAACTTCACTGCTATAAAACGGAAATCCCTAAACAATTGGTCTTCCAAGTTTGGAGGATGAGCAGAAGCACTGTCCAGTACCAGGAGGCACTTGAATAGCAATTTCTTTAACAGGAGGTATTTTTTCACACTGGGGCCACATCAGCTCCTCGATTTGTTCTTTCTTTGCCAGGTTAGAAGTGATTGTTGATTTGTTTTTCCCATACATCCTGGCACGTTCTAGCATTTGAAAACCACTCTCAAACTTTTCAACAACTTCTTTCTTAAATTCCATCATGTTTCCAACTTTCTTTACCAAAGGAACTTTACTAGGAACTTTCTTTGGGGCCATGGTTACTTATTTCACAGTTGCTAACCATGAAAAACAATTGATTACAGTCAAATGTTTGAATGAATGAGCAGAAGCTTTCTCACTCGCCCAGAGATGAAACCAGACTGACGTGCAAGCGGCGGCACGCTGATGCATACCATACGGCTGATAAGCAAAATAACAGCTGATAACCGGAAGCCAAAAACCAGGCCAATAAGCGGAATGGCCGATACCTGAGGGTCCACTGTACTCTTGGTGATCCCATACTGCAATGTGTGATGTGAATGATATTCACCTAACACACTGCTCTCAAATATGTATGCCTGTATATATGCATTATCACCTATATGTGGCTGCAGGGATCGAATCTCAGCTCCTGGCCCTGCCTCTCAACTTGACAGATTCACTTCCTCCTAGCCATGTGGGCCTTATCGTACCTGCTCTTAATGCCATAAATGAAACCTGCTCCACCATTTCTTCACTGAGATCATTCCACTTTCTGACCACCCTGAAACTAAAGAAATGCTTCTTGGCATCCCTGTGGCTCAGGTGATTCTTTAACTTCCAGCTGTGTCCCCGAGTTCCTGTTCCTTGCCTCTCAAATAGCCTGTCCCTGCCTACCCTATTAATTCCCTGAGTATTTAATATGTATTATGTATGTATGAATGTAGGTACCATATATACCCATCCATAGGTTGTGATTTTAAAGCCAAATTATTAATCAAAAAACATGAGTGACTTATTCGGATTCTACTTTTGAAAGGCTGAAATTCTGACATAGTGAGGTCCATGCACTTCTTTGGTGCATCAAGGAATAAACCCCATTCAGTAACCATATTCCACCTTAAATATACAAATAAATTTTAAAATATCCAGTAATTCATTCTGGTCTTTTTCCTCACTTTGTTTACACAACACCTGAGCATTGTAAGTGATAGTTTAAACATAAAAAAAACAGTAGTGCAGTAGGCCTACTGGCCCATACTAGGTGGATCCTGCTCAAATGAAACCTTTCTTACTTTGATCACATTCAAGATTTTAGCTTCAATGATCAAAGGAGGGAGTGAGGTTGGGAGGAAGGTTTCAAAAATAGGTTGGATAAATATACGAGTGAGAAAAGTTAAATTTGAGTACAACCTGCCCTAGCATGGGCTAGTAGGTCTACTGCAGTGCTCTACTAGTCTTATGTCATATAATAGTTGGGTGAGAGTAGAATCCGTCTACTAAAGTACTGCACTAATCTTGTCATATAATGGTTGAGTGTGATTAAAATCTGCCTAGGATGGGCTAGTGTGAGTAAAACTTGTCTAGCATGAGCCAGTAAGCCTACTTAAGTGCTTCTTTAGATTTTGTTTATCAATTGTTACATTTTTTCCTGAGTTTTGACTAGAATATATTTTGAATTAGAAGCATCTGAACCCTTTTAGAGCTCATCAAAAACCAGGGTAGACTTATCCATGAGATATATGAAAAATCTGTGATATTTTGGCAAAATATCAGAGGTAAACATATACATGGAGCTGGGTTATAATACTTGGGTATATGTTGAATGAATATTACAAATTACTTTTCCAAAATCTTACTCTTGGGGAACCCTGAGATGCAGATGTTGACCTGATGGACGGAGGTGGACGCTGAGAACGTGACAAGGAGCTGGACCGTGCCACATTAGCACTCTGCTGTGTGGGGGCACCAGAAGAGCTGTGGGCCAAACTACCTTTTAGAAAAAGGAGGCACATACAAGGAAAATAAAAATGAAGTTACTATACTGTATATGAAAATACAAACAAAGAAAAGGCAAAGATCCAAGTAGCACCGCAATGTAAGAATAGGCAAATAGCACAGCCATCAATGGAAAAAATACTTGTTCTTATTCCACTTTCCTAAATTTAATTAAGTAAAAATTGCAATTCTCTAATACATATGTATTCCCTTGAAATCAAGCGAGTCATTATGTCCTCTATTATACAATAAATCCATAATTTATCAGATTAATGGGAGGGGAAGCTGGTGGCCAGTAAAGGCAAATGTGGTTTACTATGATTGCAACAATAATTCACAAGTCTGTAACTGACGAACTTTACTGTTTCCAAATGAGCTGATCCAGTGAATTTTGTTCTGTATTTTCAAATTCCATTAAATCAAGGGCCTACTGTATTTCTGGTCTACAAGCATGTTTTTACCTAATGTGTGACACTACTGTGATTTGATCTTTATTAACCCTTTCAGTGTTGCAATCCCTGCTTGCAAACTTGCTCCCAGGGTCGAAGAATAAAAAAAATTTTTTTTTTTAACAAAATCTTAAGAATAATTTTGTATTATACAACAAAAACAACAGCAACAAAAAATTTGCAACCAGTACTTACTGAGATATAGAGGAGTGAAGATGACAGAAAATGAATGACATCAGCAACTGCCACTCACTCGGTAATATTATTTTTACTTTTATTCTATTTTTTCTTATCTTTTCTATCTAATATTTTATTTTTTCAAGTAACTTCTGTGGCCTGTGAGACCAATATAATGCATAATTTATATAAAGTGGCACCTTGGGATATGAAAAGCTCAAAACTCGAACAATTATGTAAGTGTATTTATGTATGTGCTTTTGTAAGTGTATTTTTGGGGGTCTCAAACAGATTAATCTAATTTACATTAAACCATACCCCCGGCCGGGATTGAACCCGCGGTCATAGAGTCTCAAAACTCCAGCCCGTCGCGTTAGCCACTAGACCAGCTAGCCACAATAAGATTCATCCAACTAGGTATATTTCTACACCATAGGAAAGTTAGCACAGGCACCTCTGTGACCACAAATGCAAGTTTTTACAGACGAATCTCCAGCTAGCGTGGCCGTGACGAACTCTAGCTCAAGTCCCTTCACTGCCGTCAACATGACTTAAGAAATCGTAATGACACGATTGCAAATAAACCATACCCCCGGCCGGGATTGAACCCGCGGTCATAGAGTCTCAAAACTCCAGCCCGTCGCGTTAGCCACTAGACCAGCTAGCCACAATAAGATTCATCCAACTAGGTATATTTCTACACCATAGGAAAGTTAGCACAGGCACCTCTGTGACCACAAATGCAAGTTTTTACAGACGGCCACGCTAGCTGGAGATTCGTCTGTAAAAACTTGCATTTGTGGTCACAGAGGTGCCTGTGCTAACTTTCCTATGGTGTAGAAATATACCTAGTTGGATGAATCTTATTGTGGCTAGCTGGTCTAGTGGCTAACGCGACGGGCTGGAGTTTTGAGACTCTATGACCGCGGGTTCAATCCCGGCCGGGGGTATGGTTTATTTGCAATCGTGTCATTACGATTTCTTAAGTCAAGTAATTTACATTACAGTGGAACCTCGGCTTACGAAAGCCCCACCATGCGAATTTTCCAGGAGATGAACAGTCATCTGGTCGACTTTTCGCATCTGGATATGAACGAAATTTCAGGATGTGAAATTCCCCCTCATGGGAGGTTCCTTGGTGAGGGGCTCTTGATCTAGAGAACTGCATCTGTGCTCCAGTTCCCTAAATTAATAATAATATTAATAATAATAATAATTATTATTATTACAATACAGTGGACCCCCGCATAACGATCACCTCCGAATGCGACCAATTATTTAAGTGTATTTATGTAAGTGCGTTTGTACGTGTAAAAGTAGGTCTTAGACAGGGATGTGTAATGTCACCATGGTTGTTTAATATATTTATAGATGGGGTTGTAAAAGAAGTAAATGCTAGGGTGTTCGGGAGAGGGGTGGGATTAAATTATGGGGAATCAAATTCAAAATGGGAATTGACACAGTTACTTTTTGCTGATGATACTGTGCTTATGGGAGATTCTAAAGAAAAATTGCAAAGGTTAGTGGATGAGTTTGAGAATGTGTGTAAAGGTAGAAAGTTGAAAGTGAACATAGAAAAGAGTAAGGTGATGAGGGTATCAAATGATTTTGATAAAGAAAAATTGGATATCAAATTGGGGAGGAGGAGTATGGAAGAAGTGAATGTTTTCAGATACTTGGGAGTTGACGTGTCGGCGGATGGATTTATGAAGGATGAGGTTAATCATAGAATTGATGAGGGAAAAAAGGTGAGTGGTGCGTTGAGGTATATGTGGAGTCAAAAAACGTTATCTATGGAGGCAAAGAAGGGAATGTATGAAAGTATAGTAGTACCAACACTCTTATATGGATGTGAAGCTTGGGTGGTAAATGCAGCAGCGAGGAGACGGTTGGAGGCAGTGGAGATGTCCTGTCTAAGGGCAATGTGTGGTGTAAATATTATGCAGAAAATTCGGAGTGTGGAAATTAGGAGAAGGTGTGGAGTTAATAAAAGCATTAGTCAGAGGGCAGAAGAGGGGTTGTTGAGGTGGTTTGGTCATTTAGAGAGAATGGATCAAAGTAGAATGACATGGAAAGCATATAAATCTATAGGGGAAGGAAAGAGGGGTAGGGGTCGTCCTCGAAAGGGTTGGAAAGAGGGGGTAAAGGAGGTTTTGTGGGTGAGGGGCTTGGACTTTCAGCAAGCGTGCATGAGCGTGTTAGATAGGAGTGAATGGAGATGAATGATACTTGGGACCTGACGATCTGTTGGAGTGTGAGCAGGGTAATATTTAGTGAAGGGATTCAGGGAAACCGGTTATTTTCATATAGTCGGACTTGAGTCCTGGAAATGGGAAGTACAATGCCTGCACTTTAAAGGAGGGGTTTGGGATATTGGCAGTTTGGAGGGATATGTTGTGTATCTCTATACGTATATGCTTCTAAACTGTTATATTCTGAGCACCTCTGCAAAAGCAGTGATAATGTGTGAGTGTGGTGAAAGTGTTGAATGATGATGAAAGTATTTTCTTTTTGGGGATTTTCTTTCTTTTTTTGGGGTCACCCTGCCTCGGTGGGAGACGACCGACTTGTTGAAAAAAAAAAAAAAAAGTTTGTACGTGTATGTTTGGGGGTCTGAAATGGACTAATCTACTTCACAATATTCCTTATGGGAACAAATTCGGTCAGTACTGGCACCTGAACATACTTCTGGAGTGAAAAAATATTGTTAACCGGGGGTCCACTGTAATACATATGTACTACTACTACTAATAATAATAATAATATTAAAATCTTTCTTTCTTCTTTCAACAAACCGGCCATATCCCACTGAAGCAGTGTGGCCCAAAAAGAAAACAAAAATTTCTCTTTTCAACTTTAGTAATGTATACAGGATAATGGGTTACTAGCCCCTTGCTCCTGGCATTTTAGTCGCCTCTTACGACACGCATGGCTTATGGAGGAAGAATTTTGTTCCTTCCCCATGGAGTAATATTAAAATATAATACATGTATAATAATAATAGTGTTCACTCATTACTTACCTAAAAATATCTGTAGTCTTAATGTAGAGTGAGAGGTGAGTAAACATGATTAAATGAATAAATGAGAGAGAGAATGAGAGTGTAGAAGATTCGCGAGTTTTGTAAACAAACCAGTTGTTGCTGTTGTTGTTACCAGCCTGGACACGAATGTTTTTTGTTCACTCCGTCAAGCCGACTGGAAAAACATCTCATATTTATGTTAATTTATGTTTATTTGTTACATAGCGTGTTTATTATATAATTTTGAAAAAATATCATAGATGGATTAAGCAAAATGTCTATATTAATGTTTTATACACATTTATTGAGTCTCAGGGTGATTATTATCGTATTATTATTATAATTATTAATATGGTATCTACAAGATTAATAACACACTCTTAGTGATTTTAATGTGTACCTGCACATCAGCACAAATGCAAGATGTGGAGTTTAAAGCAGTTAAGTTCAGTGACAAAGTGTAGCATTAAGAGTGCAGCATTAAGAGAGTAGCTTTAAGAGTGTAGCAATTAAGCGATAGAAAAAGGATGAAACAAAATAAACTCATGACAGCATACGCCGCTCTGCCTATTTTCTGCAAGGTACCTTATCCTCTTCCATACATTTATTAAATAAAAACATTAACCACTCCAAAACTATATCCCCACCTGCTTTTAACATTTCTATCTTTATCCCATCAATCCCAGCTGCTTACCCCCTTTCATTCTATTCACTGCCCTACATGCTTTCCCCACACTCACAACTGGTTCTTCCTCACTCCTATAAGATGTTACTCCTCCTTGCCCTATACACGAAATCACATCTTCCCTATCTTCATCAACATTTAACAATATCTCAAAATATTCCTTCCATCTTCCTGATACCTCTAACTCTTCATTTAATAACCAGCCTCTCCTATTTTTAACTAACAAATCCATTCTTTCCTTAGGCTTTCTCAACTTATTAATCTCACTCCAAAACTTTTTCTTATTTTCAACAAAATTTGTTGATAACATCTCACCCACTCTCTCATTTGCTCTCTTTTTACATTGCTTCACCACTTTTAACCTCTCTTTTTCTCTTTTTCTATCCATATACTCCTCCCTCCTTGAATCACTGCTACTTTGTAAAAACCTTTCATATGCTAACTTCTTCTCTCTTACTACTCTCTTTACATTATCATTCCACCAGTCACTCTTCTTCCCTCCTGCACCCACTTTCCTGTAACCACAAACTTCTGCTGAACACTCTAACACTATATTCTTAAACTTACCCCATATATCTTCTACCCCATTCCCTGTATTCTCATTAGCCCATCTATCCTCCAACAGTTGTTTATATCTTACCCTAAATGCCTCCTCCTTTAGTTCATAAACCTTCACTTCTCTCTTACTTGCTGCTTCCATTTTCCTTGTATACCATCTACCTTTTACACTCACTGTAGCTACAACTAAAAAGTGATCTGATATATCTGTGGCCCCTCTACATACATGTACATCCTGAAGTCTACCCCACAATCTTTTATCTACCAATACGTAGTCCAACAAACTACTGTTATTACGCCCTACATCATATCTTGTATACTTATTTATCCTCTTTTTCTTAAAATATGTATTACCTATAACCAAACCCCCTTTCTATACAAAGTTCAATCAAATGCTCCCCATTATCATTTACACCTGGCACCCGAAACTTACCTACCACACCCTCTCTAAATGCTTCTCCTACTTTAGCATTCATATCCCCTACCACAATTACTCTTTCCCTTCGCTCAAAAGTTCCTACACACTCGCTTAACATCTCCCAAAATCACTCTCTCTCCTCTACACTCCTCTCTTCTCCAGGTGCATACACACTTATTATGACCCACTTTTCACATCCGACCCTTATTTTAATCCATATAATCCTTGAATTCATACATTTATATTAACTCTCCTCTCTCCATAACTGATCCTTTAACATTATTGCTACCCCTTCCTTAGCTCTAACTCTCAGATACTCCTGACTTAATCCCATTTATTTTTCCCCACTGAAACTCCCCTACCCCCTTCAGCTTTGTTTCGCTTAGGGCTAGGACATCCAACTTCCTTTCATTCATAGCCTTTGCAAGCACTTCTTCCTAATCATTTGCACTATATTCACGCACATTCAAACATCCCAATTTTATAAAGTTCTTCTTTTTAGTAATTTATACAGGAGAAGGGGGTTACTAGCCCATTGCTTCTGGCATCCAGTCGCCTCCTACGACATGCATAGCTGATGGAGGAAGAATTCTGTTCCACTTCCCCATGGAGATAAGCAGAAATAAACAAGAACAAGAACTAGAAAGAAAATAGAAGAAAACCCAGAGAGGTTAGTATATATATGCTTGTACATGCATGTGTTCTAGGTAGTAGGTTGGTAGACAGCAACTGCCCAGGGAGGCACTAACGTCCTGCCAAGTGAGTGTGAAATGAAGGCCTAAAATTGTTTTACATGATGGTAGGATTGTTGGTGTTCATTTTTCTGTCTCATAAACATGCAAGGTGTCAGGAACATCTTGCTACTTCTACTCACACTTAGGTCACACTACACATACATGCACAAGCATATATATATATATATATATACACATCCCACTGGGTTTTCTTCTATTTTCTTACTAGTTCCTGTTCTTGTTTATTTCCTCTTACCTCCATGGGGAAGTGGAACAGAATTCTTCCTCCGTAAGCCATGCGTGTTGTAAGAGACGACTAAAATGCCAGGAGCAAGGGGCCAGTGACCCCTTCTCCTGTATATATTACTAAATGTATAAAGAGAAACTTTTGTTTTTCCTTTTGAGCCACCCCGCCTCGGTGGGATACAGCCAGTGTGTTGAAAGAAAGAACATGCATGTGTAGTGTGACCTAAGTGTAAGTAGAAGTAGCAAGACATACCTGCAACCTTGAACGTTTACGAGACAGAATATATAATGTATGCCCCTTATCAAGATATGGTTCCATCATTGTTCTAACCACATCACCCAAAATATCCAATAACTTCCTGGTATCTTTCAATGTATTACTTCCAGTGTACACAATTATATCCAATACAAGGCCACTGTAACGGTCACAAAGCACAAACAATTTGATACCAAAGCGTTTCCTCTTGCTCGATATATACTTCTTGAACGACAGTCTACCTTTGAACAAAGCTTCCTGAAGGGATAAAAATATATACTGTAGTAGGTTGGTAGACAGCAACCACCCAGGAAGGTACTACCGTCCTGCCAAGTGAGTGTGAAACGAAAGCCTAAAATTGTTTTACATGATGGTAGGATTGCTGGTGTCTTTTCTCTGTCTTATAAATATGCAAGATTACAGGTAAGTCTTGCTACTTCTACTTACACTTAGGTCACACTAAACATACATGTACACGTTTATTTATACACATTCATCTGAGTTTTCTTTGATTTTATATTAATAGTTCTTGTTCTTATTACTTTTCCTTTTATACCATGGGGAAGTAGAATAAAAATTTTTCCTCACTAAGCCATGCGTGTTGTAAAAGTCAACTAAAATGCCGGAACAATGGGCTAGTAATCCCTTTTCCTGTAATAATTACTAAAAAGAATAAGACGAAAATTGTCAAAGTGGGAAGTCTGAATGTGCGTGGATGTTGTGCGAATAATAAGAGATGATTGTGGATGTTATGAATGAGAAGAAGCAGGATGTCCTGGCTTTAAGTGAAACAAAGCTGAAGGGGGTGGGTGAGTTTCAGTGGAGAGGAATAAATGGGATTAGGTCAGGTGTATCAAATAGAGTTAGAGCTAAAGAAGGAGTAGCAATAATGTTGAAGGATAAGCTATGGCAGGAAAAGAGGGGCTATAAATGTATTAATTCAAGGATTATGTGGAGTAAAATAAAGGTTGGATGTGAAAGTGGGTTATAGTAAGCATATATGCACCTGAGGAAGAGAGAAGTGTAGAGGAAAGAGAGAGATTTTGGGAAATGTTGAGTGAATGCATGGGGAGTTTTGACCCAAGTGTGAGAGTACTTGTGGTTGGGGATTTCAATGCTAAAGTGGGTAAAAATGTTGTGGAGGGAGTAGTAGGTAAATTTGGGGTGCCAGGGGTAAATGAAAATGAAGAGCCTTTAACCCTTTGAGGGTCGACAGGCCCTCTCCGAAACTCGTTCTCAGGGTCGGCCAAATTTAAAAAAAAAAAAAATTATTTTCTCTTATGAAAAGATAGAGAATCTTTTCCCGATCATAAAGACACCAAAAGTTTGAAATTTGATAGAAAACTTACGGAATTATGCTCTCGCAAAGTTAGCGGTCTCGGCGATGTTCACGCATCGGCGATTTTGCCCACTTTGAGCCCCATTTTCGGCCAATTTCACTGTACTAGTCGACAAAAAACATGAATATTTCGCTAGAACTCCATTTTTTCTATCGAATGGGTGCAAGAAACCACCCATTTATGAAATTCAACTATCCAGTACAGTGGTCAGAATTTAGCAATTTTGCCAATTTCACACAAATTTCAAAAGATGCCAATTTCCGAATAGGGTCCAGAATAAACAAGAAAGACATTCCTGGCACTAAAATGACATTTCCTCTAGTCATTAGTCACGTCTCAAGGCCCCTCTTATATTCTTTTGCTTTCCACTTTGAATTTTTATTCTCACAAAAAATATAAGATTTACTGTTATGCAGACTACTGCATTAGTGTAAAAAATGGTATAAATATTATTGGTGCACTTGTGAAAGAATATTAGACTCACCAGTTGACGTGTATTGCACGCTTGGCACGATTTGTTTACTTTTGAAGTTTGGTAAAAATCGAACATTTCTGCTACTTTGAGCTCAATTTCAAGGCACCTTTCATTGTAAAACCAGTCAAAATCATCTCAATTTCTGTAATATGTCTTCCATTCTATAAAATGAGACCAAGAAAACTAGAATACAACAATAAATACCATACGAAAATACAGTGCAAAGTCGCTGATTTATTCCAAAAAAATGGTCAAAGATTTTTTTTTCTCATTATGCACTGTGTGCTGCAGGATTTTTTTTAGACTGTGCACACTGACCACACAGACCCATTCTTTCATATGAAGGCCTACCAGCTTTCTCCCACTAGATTTGAGGCCGCTAGAATTTATGCGTACTAGTACGTCAATAACCCCTACGCGTAAGACGTACTAGTACGACCAAAATCCTCAAAGGGTTAATTGAGCTATATGTATATAGAGATTTGGTAATAAGTAATGCATATTTTATGAAAAAGAGGATGGATAAATAAATATACAAGGTATGATACAGCACGAAATGAAAGTAGTTTGTTAGATTATGTATTGGTGGATAAAAGGTTGATGGGTAGGCTCCAGGCTGTACACGTTTATAGAGGAGCAACTGATATATCGGATCATTATCTAGTTGTAGCTACAGTTAGAGTAAGAGGTAGATGGGACAAGAGGAAAATGGCAACAAGAAGTAAGAGGGAAGTGAAAGTGTATAAACTAAGGGAGGAGGAAGTTTGGGTGATATATAAGCAGCTACATGTATTGGCAAAAAGGTGGCCTGGTGCAAGTATGAGTAGTGGGGGGGAAGGGGTGAGGTTTGCAGAGAGTTGGAATAGTTTTAAAAATGCAGTATTAGAATGTGGGGCAGAAGTTTGTGGTTATAGGAGGGTGGGTGCAAGAGGAAAGAGGAGTGATTGGTTGGAATGATGAAGTAAGGGTACAATAAAAGAGGAAAAGGTAGCTTATGAGAGGTTTTTACAAAGCAGAAGTGTTATAAGAAGAATAGAGTATACTGAGAGTAAAAGAAAGGTGAAGAGAGTGGTGAGAGAGTGCACAAGGAGAGCGGATGATAGAGTGGGAGAGGCACTGTCAAGAAATTTTAATGAAAATAAGAAAAAATTTTGGAGTGAGTTACACAAGTTAGGAAAGCCTAGGGAATGAATGGATTTATTTATTTTTTATTTTTTTTTTATTATCACACTGGCCGATTCCCACCAAGGCAGGGTGGCCCGAAAAAGAAAAACTTTCACCATCATTCACTCCATCACTGTCTTGCCAGAAGGGTGCTTTACACTACAGTTTTTAAACTGCAACATTAACACCCCTCCTTCAGAATGGATTTGTCAGTTAAAAACAGAGTAGGGGAGTTAGTAGATGGGGAGATGGAGGTACTGGGTAGATGGTGAGAATATTTTAAGGAACTTTTAAATGTCGACGAAGAAAGGGAGGTGGTAATTTCATGCACTGGCCAGGGAGGTATACAATCTTTTAGGAGTGAAGAAGAGCAGGAGATGAGTGTGGGGGAGGTGCGTGAGGCATTACATAGAATGAAAGGGGGTAAAGCAGCTGGAACTGACGGGATCATGACAGAAATGCTAAAAGCAGGGGGGACATAGTGTTGGAGTGGTTGGTATTTTTGTCTAATAAATGTATGAAAGAGGGGAAGGTACCTAGGGATTGGCGGAGAGCGTGTATAGTCCCTTTATATAAAGGGATGGGGGACAAAAGAGATTGTAAAAATTATAGAGGAATAAGTTTACTGAGTATACCAGGAAAAGAGTACGGTAGGGTTATTATTGAAAGAATTAGAGGTAAGACAGAATGTAGAATTGCAGATGAGCAAGGAGGTTTTAGAGTGGGTAGAGGATGTGTAGATCAAGTGTTTACATTGAAGCATATATGTGAACAGTATTTAGATAATGGTAGGGAAGTTTTTATTGCATTTATGGATTTAGAAAAGGCATATGAAAGAGTGGATATGGGAGCAATGTGGCAGATGTTGCAAGTATATGGAATAGGTGGTAAGTTACTAAATGCTGTAAAGAGTTTTTATGAGGATAGTGAGGCTCAGGTTAGGGTGTGTAGAAGAGAGAGAGACTACTTCCCGGTAAAAGTAGGTCTTAGACAGGGATGAGTAATGTCACAATGGTTGTTTAATATATTTATAGATGGGGTTGTAAAAGAAGTAAATGCTAGCGTGTTTGGGAGAGGGGTGGGATTAAATTATGGGGAATCAAATACAAAATGAGAAGTGACACAGTTACTTTTTGCTGATGATACTGTGCTTATGGGAGATTCTAAAGAAAAACTGCAAAGGTTAGTGGACGAATTGGGGAGTGTGTGTAAAGGTAGAAAGTTGAAAGTGAACATAGAATAGAGTAAGGTGATGAGTGTATCAAATGATTTAGATAAAGACAAATTGGATATCAAATTGGGGAGGAGTATGGAAAGTATAGTAGTACCAACACTCTTATATGCGTGTGAAGCTTGGGTTGTAAATGCTGAAGCAAGGAAGCAGTTGGAGGCAGTGGAGATATGTCCTGTCTAAGGGCAATGTGTGGTGTAAATATTATGCAGAAAATTCAGAGTGTGGAAATTAGGAGGTGTGGGGTTAATAAAAGTATTAGTCATAGGGTTGAAGAGGTGGTTTGGTCATTTAGAGAGAATGGATCAAAGTAGAATGACATGGAGAGTGCACAAATCTGTAGGAGAAGGAAGGCAGGGTAGGGGTCGTCCTTGAAAAGGTTGGAGGGAGGGGGTAAAGGAGGTTTTGTGGGCGAGGGGCTTGGACTTCCAGCAAGCGTGCATGAACATGTTAGATAGGAGTGAATGGAGACGAATGGTATTTGGGACCTGACGAGCTGTTATAGTGTGAGCAGGGTGATATTTAGTGAAGGGATTCAGGGAAACCAGTTATTTTATATAGCCGGACTTGAGTGCTGGAAATGGGAAGTACAATGCCTGTACTTTAAAGGAGGGGTTTAGGATATTGGCAGTTTGGAGGGATATGCTGTGTATCTTTATATGTATATACTACTTCTAAACTGTTGTATTCTGAGCACCTCTGAAAAAACAGTGATTATGTGTGAGTAAGGTGAAAGTGTTGAATGATGATGAAAGTATTTTCTTTTTGGGGATTTTCTTTTTGGGTCACCCTGCCTCGGTGGGAGACGGCCGACTTGTAATTCCTAATCTTATGTAACCTGTTGTTTCCATCAGGCCTTGTTTTGTCTGAGAAGCGTAGTATAATATGTACAGTAGGAGAAATCAGTTCACTGGCATTATATAGCTGAAAACTGGGGTTGAAATTAAGCAGTCTGTTGACCAGTATGACTTGACATTGTGCTTCTACACGTGGCACAAGCATTAGCACAATCGGTGAAACAATTGTGTTTGTCATGGTGTAACTGAAGTATATGTTACTTTCCCTGGCAATAATTTCCATCGGGGTTTATCAAAGAATAACTCGAAACACTCCAATTCAGTGGCATTGTTCCCAAGTGTACATGATGGTCATACTCCACTTTAAGTTTCATCAAAGTGATGGGATTGGGAACAAAACTGGCACCCAACTGCCAATCCCAGATGTGGTCTGCTGGTGAGTACTGGATATTGACAGGGGGTTGTGGTTGTCCAGGTTATTGTGGTGTGGGGGTAGTAGAGGGTGGCCTTTGTTGTGGACATGCTGAGTCAGCAGTGTAATTCCTAGCCTGGGGTGTTGCTAGTGCTGCATGACACATGGCACCACCACCTACTGCCTCATGTATATTCTCCATCCCAGTTGTAACAATATATATCATCTTCACTTTCACTATTTGTTCCTGGTGTGGGCCATGGGATGTACTCCTTCCCCTTGGAACAGGATATGGCACACTACCAGAATGCATGAGGTGTCATATAAATTGACACTTCACTGGAGAATATTCCTCTTCACTGTCACTACTGGAATTGTAATCAGGAGCCTGGAAATCACAATCAATATCACCATCATCACCAATGCTCACATCTGAGTTCTGGATACAGGAAAATATGAGTTTCCTCTTTTGCTCTGGTACAACTGAACATGAATGAAACAGCACAGCCCCAAAAATGGAAGGTTGAGGGTCATCGGGGTTTTTAGAACTATATCCAGTATCCTGGGCATTGAGTTCAGTCACAAACTCCTCAAAACCATGAAATTCATCTTCACTGACACTTCCATCTGAGTTAGAGCTAACACTTGGAAAGAGAAGCTTCCCAAGCGAGTGAGGTATTTCTTACCGAGAGGCATGGTGAATAAGGCATACTGCAATGGCATTCCCACAATGCACTGTGCACACTAACCAAGCAGATTCATTCTCTCACACGTAGGCCTACCAGCTTTCTCCTGCGAGATTTGAAGCCGCTAGAATTTTGGCATTGTATTACGGGACCAACATTGGCTTCAAAGTCATGATATAATGGGACCAACAACACCAAAAGGGTTAAACAAATGCAAAGATTTCTCTTAACATTTGAATCCCTTGATATTTTTAATGGCAGATCTGTGACCTTTAAATTATATACAAGAACCTAAAAGAGTAAAGGATTTTTAACCATTTTAAGTACAAAAATAATTTAATGATTATTTCACTAGCATGCCAAGACTTACCTGTGAATGTGAGTTGTGTGTGTTGCCACTGCTGCCTGAAACTCAGGGCTCATAATACTTTCTGGAGCAGGAACAAACTTGCTGGACCCAGTCAACTGACTGCTGTGATCTGCAAATATTAATCTACATCTTAGTGTATCCTTACTTGCACACAAGATTGAAGCTATACTTAACTATATATCATATACAACATGATAAACTAAATAAGGTAAGTAAAAAAGTTTCATAATACAGTCATTTTTAATGAATGTGTATTGCAATGTATAGTTGATCGGAATTTAAGTTACAATATAATTTCAGCAAATTTACCAGAGAGGTGCTTCAAAGTATATTGCAATACCTACAAAATTCTGTATTTTAAAATAAAATGAGGAAAATTTTAAAAATCTATATAACTGTAGCATACAAAATTTAAAAAATATGTATTAACTTCATTGTGAAACTGGCTAAAGGCTGTGCAATGCAGAGTTTAATAAGAGCACGTGTCAGCTACACTACTTGGTGAGGGTGGAAATATTACACAAGAAACTATTCACAAGACTCCACTCTCTAAACATACTACATACTGCAATAACAATCACATTTCACATCTGTTTAAGAACTGTACATCATAATTTGGAAAGCAAGAAAAGTAAAGAAATAGGAATCAGGACAAACAAGAATACAAAACCTCTTTTTAAACACATTAAAGAATAACACTGAATAAATATTTTTCATTAATTGAGAAAACAGAGAAGTGCTTTGTAAATTTTGGAAACAAGTGTACAAATGTTTCCTCCACATACATTTCCCCAAAAGCCTTTGAACTTATAAATTAGAGAGTGGAGTGTATTAAGTAACTAGCAGTGAATCCTGAGGTGATGGTACAACAGTGCAATAAGAAATGTGTACCTTGGTGCTCAACGTCTTCTACCACCAAATCATTCTCGTCTCCAAAGAGGCTGGTGGGTCGTGGGTGGCTGTGGGGTAGAGGATGAGACACATGCTCCCCCCATGCCTCAGCCTCCCCATTGGTGAGATGGCCCAAGTCCAAGCTGCGAGTCATTAAGCTGTTACTAGAATCTTGATGTGCTAGGCTGCGTGCCAGTTGTTCTGGACCCTGGCTCTGTGTCATGGGATCAAATTCCATTGAATATTTTAGCTCTTCCTCTCCCATAGACTGGGTCATTGGGTCCACACCCAGGGAACGAGACAGCTGCTCAGCTCCCAAACTTCGTGACATGAGATCAGTTGATCCCCGGGGTGCAGTACCAGCTAGTTGAGATAAGATGGCAGGATCCATGCTCTGCGTCATGAGGCTTGGGGTATCAGGTGTACGCAGGTCCCCCCCATACAGGGTGTTGGACAGCTCTACATGGTAAGAATTGGCTTGCTGAGATCGTGAACCAGACTCATTTCTGGTGACTGCAGAGTGGGAGTGTGTGCGGCGGTGGCACTCACGGGCTGGAGCTGACCGTGAGGGGGCTGTGGGGTAAGGGGAAGTAACTACTACTGGCCAAAAGGTTTAACTACAATGCTGTACAAATTATTTATGCAGAGCAATATTACAATTAGACTAGATTCTATGCTTGTCTAACAATAATGCCTTGTTGTTAAATCATAGCATGGTTATTTTCATATACATACTTCTTCATAAATATTCACACAATCCTGGAATTCATAACAAGAATGAAATATACAGTAATATGGACTTTCAAGATATAAGACTAATTTTTAAGTCTTTAAATAACGATCATGTAAAAAGCTGTTCATTATGGCCAATTTTCAACTACATTTCCAAATACTAAAATTCAACTTTCAAGAATATTTAAAGCTTACATTCAAAATCTTAACTCAAAAGAAATAGAAAAGTCAGTTCCAAAATGGATGTTACACATAAATATCTGCCACTGTCTTGACATTGATTGTAAACTGGCTTTTCTTTCATCCCTTGTCCAGTATTTCTTCAGGATATTGTTGCATATAGTTAATTTTTCATTAAATGTTTTTTATGTAAAACAGTACTACTAAAGAGAACATTATATGGCTTACAAGATTTCTTCTGAATGAGAAAGTTAAAATTTGGATAGCATTCCATGTACAAAACTGTTCCCTCTTTCTACATAAAACATAATTTCCTTCTCCTGCTGGTTTTATATTAACTTTTAAACATTCACCTCTTTATGTATCTTATAGACTTACAGAACATTGTACAGTATACTGTATTTTTATCATTTCATCAAACAGACCAATACTTTCACAATATTTTATAGGGTAATAATTCTTGCGTGTGTTACTTTTTCTTCTCCTTTTTTTAAAGTCTTTTCTTGCAAATTAAATTTTGTAACTTGTACAATATCTGCTGTTAGTATGCAAAATTTTAAGCAAGCCTGGTCAACAGGCTCTTTGATTGCTGTTTTGGATTAATGTCCATGAGAAGAAAAATGAGTAAGAGGTGGCAGTGCAAGTGCTAAATCACCTCTATACATGCAAACCTTATAAAAGAAAAAATCAACACACTCTTCAAAAACAAAATGTGTCTGGAAAGGTACAATACAAGTGTCTCAAACTTCAAAAATATTGTGAGAACAAAAGCCTGATACCAAATAGAAAAATACACTATTAACTCATTGAGGGTCCAAACACTCAATCTGAAAAGTGTCTACTGGATCTAAGAATTTTCAAAAAAAAAAAAAAAAAAATGTTATTTTTTCTTATGAATCTTTATCTGAAGGCAATAAAACAAAAATTATGAAATTTAATAGAAAACTGACAAAATTACGCTTTCACTAATTATGCTCTCTTAGTGATATTTACGCATTAGCGATTTTGCCCACTTTGAGTCCTATTTTAGGTCAATCAAATTGTTCCAGTTGACCAAATTATAAGCTATTTTGCTAGTATGCTTTCCATTTTATTGATTGAGCACAAGAAACCCCCCAATCAACTATTTCAACTACTCAAAAAAGTGATAAGAAACTGGGTAATTTGGCTAGATTCACACAAATTTCAAAATAAGGTCCAGAATAAACAATGCAGGCATTCCTGACACTAAAATATTTCCTCTGTTCATTAGTTATTTCCCCACACTTTATACATGAATTCCATTTTGATTTTTTCATTCAAAAAGAGTTTTTATTTACACACACACACACACACACACACAAAAAAAAAAAAAGATTTACTGTTATGCAATACTGTAAGAATTGTATAAATAACATAGGGGTATTTGTGAATGCATATTAGACCCACCAGTTTATGTGTATTGGATGCATGATGTGATTTGTTTACTCCTCAAGATCAGCAAAAATCGAACATTTCCACAACTTTGAGCTCAATTTCAAGCTATTTTCAGTCCTAAAACAACTTAAAATCATCCCCATTTCTATAATATATCATCCATTGTATCAAATGAGACCAAGAAACCGAGAATACAACCATGAAAACCATATGAAAATACACCGCAGTGGCTGTTTTAAGCCAAATACAAGTTCACAGTTTTTTCTCATTATGCACTGTATGCTGCAGATTTTTTTTTATATGGTGCACACTTACTGCATAGACCCATTCTCTCATATCTAGGCTCAAATTTGCCACTCATAGCTTATCTGAGTGAGCTGAGCTCATCACATAGTACTACTGACTTTAAACCCATAGAACAATGGCTCAGACCTTCAAGGGGTTAACCCTTTGACTGTCGAAGGGCCCAATCCTGAAGTTGCTCCTGGTGTCGCAAAATATTCGAAAAAAAAAAAAATTATTTTTTCTTATGAAATGATAGAGAATCTTTTCCCGATTGTAAAGACACCAAAAAAACGAAATTTGATGGAAAACTGACGGAATTACGCTCTCGCGAAGTTAGCGACTTCGGCGATATTTAAAAATCGGCAATTTCGCCCACTTTGAGCCCTATTTTCGGCTAATTCCGTTATTCCAGTCAACCAAACTCATAACTATTTCTTCAGAACTCTATTTTTTCTATCGATTGAGCACAAGAAACTGCCCATTTACCGATTTCAACTACCCAATAACATGGTCAGAAATTTGCAATTTGGCCAATTTCACGAAAATTAAAAAATACGACAATTTCAAAATAAGGTCCAGAATGAACAATGCAGACATTCCTGGCTCTAAAATAACATTTTCTTTGTTCATCAGTCATGTCTCCAGGTCCCTGTGATATTACTCTTGCTTTTTATTTTGAAATTTTATTCAAACAAAAAATAGAAGATTTACTGTTATGCAGACTACTGCAATACTGTAATAATTGTAAAAATTACATCAACCCATTCATGACTGCGTATTAGAATGGCTATTTGGACATTTATTGGACAATGACATCATTTGTTTACTTTTGAACATCGGCAAAAATCAAACATTTCCTGTACTTTGTGCTCCATTTCCAGGTTCTTTTTATAGTAAAATTAATCAAAATCACCTCCATTTCTATAATATAGTTTCCATTCTATCAAATGAGACCATGAAAACGAGAATACAACCACAAATACTATACGAAAATAGACCACAAAGTCGGCATTTTAATTAAAAAAAACGGTCGGAGTTTTTTTTTTTCTCATTATGCACTGCGTGCTCCAGGATTTTTTTTATGTGGTGCACACTGACCACACAGACCCATTCTCTCACATGTGGGCCTACTAGCTTTCTCCTGCCTGATTTGAAGCCGCTAGAATTTATGAGTATATATACGTCAAACACGGTACCTCACAAACGTATATATACGGCCGGGACAGTCAAAGGGTTAACCCACAATTTGGACATTTTGATCCAGGATGGACCAATGTTGTCTAAAGTTTCCTTTTTAAATTATGGGTTAATAGTGAACTGATGATAAAATACGTAGCAAGGAACACTAGTAGATTCTTCAAAGCAAAGATGTCTATAAAAGCTTACCCAAAGCTAAGGTATACTGAGAATACAAAATTAAAAAATATAATTAAATTTGTAAGAATTAAAAAAGATATATATCTAATTAGTTATGACTAATTAAAAAAATAGGCAGATGAGAAGGCATTTCAAAATTATGTTTTTTTTTTTAATTACAAATCCAAACCAATGTCTGATTTTTCAACATCACTTAAAATTCGAAACAGAAAATTATGTTTGAACTCAGAGAACACATAACAGATTTCTTGGAAAAACCCTACCTTGTGCTCAGTCAGCCCAATCTGTAGTCATGAGCGACACAGTAGGGTCCCACTTTATGGCGTTTCGCTAATACGGGCAGTTCAAATTACAACGAACTCGTTATATGGCTCCCTCCCCCCCTACCTTGCTCACTAATATTGCCTCTGAGCACCACTGTTTGTTTACATCCTCCATAAGCTCTGCATATCTCTATTATGTCTGGAAACTTTCCAAAATTTCAAGTGTTTCAGAGTTATTGCATACAGCAGAGCCCTGGATTTTGTACTTAATCCATTCCAGCAGGTCATTCTAAATCCAAAAAAGTGCGAAAACTGAAGTAATATTTCCCATGAGAAATAATGTAAATACAATTAATCTGTTTCAGACACCCAAAAATAGTATTAACAAAAAATACATTTTTTAAAAAATACACGTACAGTATTACATACAGAAAACAATGAGAAATAAATATAAAGCACTAATGAAATGGATAAATGAACATTTAACATCACCTTTATTGAAGACTCTTGTTGGCATATGGAGGGAGGAGAGTTTTGAGACAGGACAAAATACTTAAATATGATGCTAATATCAACTCTACGGCTTATTTATCTATCAAAATTCATGTAATACGACATAATAAACAATATTAATAATACAGAAACATGATATATACTCTAGAATGAATAAAATATGTTATTACGTATGTGACTAGTGGTGGTGGTGTTGATGTTATTGGGTTTATCAGGGCCACTGACAGCATAAGCTGTATAGTGGTGTGTGGCCACCACCACCACTAAACACTACTAGTCACACTGAAACACCACTAGTCACACTGAAACAATGTATGTAATTTATAAATAAGAAATATTGTACAAAAACATAATAGAGAATGTAAAGAAATAAAGTGGTTATTGAGATGCTGGCAAAGGTTTAGGGTGGTGGAAGATACGCAGGGCAGCATATGTTGTCAGTGGCCCTATATACCTCCAACAAAATTGGAAGATTAAGTTTCATGTCATCCTTTTTCTATCGCTTAATCGCTTAACTTACTTGTTACACTGTTAATGCTACACTTTATCACTGGCTGGAGCTACAGCCTTTATCAACTCCTGCTGCTTCAGTATCGTGCATATTATAGAAACACTGAATCATTGAAGAAGGCACATTCTCCCCTCTCTCTCTCAGCCCTTTACCAAAGGGCTGGTACTAAGAACTTTCTTTGGGCCCATGGTGGCTGATTTCAGTCACAATCAATAAACAAGCACAAAAATTGCGAAAAGTTTTGGATAAATGCTCACTCAACCAATGACAGAGCCAGACTGAAGCAGTGTCCTAGTGGGTGGACACATCTGATATGTGTGATTCCCAGGACAAGGTCCAAAATTTGAAGCAAAATTTCACACAAAAAAGTATCTGAAATCCGAAAAGTCCAATATCCGCTGCGTGCGAAATCAAGGGTTCCACTGTATTTTATATACAATGGACCCCTGGATTTTGAAGTTGTCGAATTTCGTAATATTCGGAAATGCACCTACCATCCGATTTACGACCTGCTCGACTTTCGACCACTCAACTTACGACCGTGTTTTTTTTTGCCAGATTTCTGGGAAATAAACAACTATTTGTGTTGTACACAGTATTTATCCTAAACCTTACAGTATAAAATACATTACTAACAGCATAAAAAGTAAAGTAAAACATGAAATACCAAAATAAAACAATAAAATAAAGTCATTACAAAAATGTGATGTTGATATTCAGTAGTAAAGTTCGACTTATGTCCATTTCAACTTACGACCAGTTTCTCGGAACCGAACTCGGTCGTAAGTCGGATGGTAGGTGTAGTAACGTTTTATCGCCAAAATATTGGCTCAGTGATCGTCATTGAGCTCGGAAGTAGTCATTCATCCCGAACGTGTCCACGCGGCCCGACACACCATTTACAGCCAGTGCCATTGTTTATCAGCCAGTGACCATCACCCCACGCATTCATACAATACATTTCGTATTATTCCTTTCTTTTAAGTGCTTGTAACCAAGAGTCTTCAATAAAGGTGTGTAATGTTCATTTAAAATTAAAATTTGTGCTTTATATTTATTTCTCATTGTTTTCTGTATGTAAACCTATAGTTAAAGAACTTTGTCCTTGGAGGCAAAGAGGGGAATGTATGAGAGTATAGTTTTACCAACGCTCTTGTATGGGTGTGTGAAGCATGGGTGATGAATGTTGCAGCGAGGAGAAGGCTGGAGGCAGTGGAGATGTCATGTATGAGAGCAATGTGTGGTGTGAATATAATGCAGAGAATTCATAGTTTGGAAGTTAGGAGGAGGTGTGGGATTACCAAAACTGTTGTCCAGAGGGCTGAGGAAGGGTTGTTGAGGTGGTTCGGACATGTAGAGAGAATGGAGCGAAACAGAATAACTTCAAGAGTGTATCAGTCTGTAGTGGAAGGAAGGCGGGGTAGGGGTCGGCCTAGGAAAGGTTGGAGGGAGGGGGTAAAGGAGGTTTTGTGTGCGAGGGGCTTGGACTTCCAGCAGGCATGTGTGAGTGTGTTTGATAGGAGTGAATGGAGACAAATGGTTTTTAATACTTGACGTGCTGTTGGAGTGTGAGCAAAGTAACATTTATGAAGGGGTTCAGGGAAACCGGCAGGCCGGACTTGAGTCCTGGAGATGATGGGAAGTACAGTGCCTGCACTCTGAAGGAGGGGTGTTAATGTTGCAGTTTAAAAACTGTAGTGTAAAGCACCCTTCTGGCAAGACAGTGATGGAGTGAATGATGGTGAAAGTTTTTCTTTTTCGGGCCACCCTGCCTTGGTGGGAATCGGCCAGTGTGATAATAAAAAAAAAAAAAATTTTGGGTGTCTGAAACAGATTAATTGGATTTACATTAATTCTTATGTGAAATATTCTTTCGGTTTTCAGCCTTTTCAGATTTAGGCCGACCTTCTGGAATGGATTAAGGCTGATAACTGAGGGTCCACTGTACATGAAAACCACCTACATGTATACTATTACTCGTATCATGCACACATCCAAAACAAAATAGACTTGAAATTTGTGAATGGGGTTCAACAACAATAAACTATCTCAGACCACTAAGAATGATAACAAATTCCCACCCCAGACAGCATACTCCACCAATATTCAAAAGTCTAAACTTATTCACCATAGAGAACATCCATACCTATTATTGTGCATGCTATTTCATTACTTTTTAACAAGTCAATAGAAACTAGCACTTTCCTGACACTACTCAAGACAGCAAAGGTTACACCAATACATAAAGGTGGTGACCCCACAGATGTAAACAACTATAGGCTAATATCAAACTTACCATTGCTATCCAAAATCTTTGAGAAACTTGTGCACAGGAGATTATATTCGTTTATAACAGCACAAAACATACTCAACCCCTGCCAATTTGGCTTCAGAAAAAATAAAAGCGCTATTGATGCAATTGTAAAATTGCTAGATCTGCTTTATGCAGCACTGGAAAATAAGGAATATCCATTAGGACTTTTTGACCTAAGAAAAGCTTTTGACACAGTAGATCACGGCATCCTACTCCACCAACTTGACCATTACGGTATAAGAGGTCATGCACTTGCATATTTCAAATCCTACCTTACTAATAGGTATCAGAATGTCACCATCTCATCAACATGGCCACTTGATACTGGGGTAACACAGGGAAGTGTCCTTGGTCCCCTTCTCTTCCTCTTATACATCAATGATCTTCCCAACGTATCGCAACACATTGCTGATGACACGACATATGTCATCTCCCACCCAAATCTTGCCACTCTCAACACCATTGTTAACGATGAGCTACTCAAAATATCTACTTGGATGACAGCCAATAAACTTACACTTAACACTGACAAAACCTTCTATATTATGTTTGGTAACAGAGCAGGTGTTGCACAACTTAACATTAAGATCGACAACACTCTTATTGCCAGATATAATGAGGGCAAATTCCTAGGCCTGCACCTCAACAGCAACCTGAATTTCAGCACCCATATCCAACACATAACAAAAGAATTATCCAGAACGGTTGGGATCCTCTCCAAGATATGTTACTATGTGCCACAATTTGCCCTTCTCACACTATACCATTCACTCATTTATCCTTACCTCACCTATGCTATATGTGCTTGGGGATCAACTGCAGCAACACACCTAAAGCCAACACACCTAATAACCCAACAAAAAGCTGCAGTAAGAATAATCACACAATCCAATTCCAGGCAACACACCCCCCCCACTCTTCACAGATCTAAACTTACTCACTGTTCAGAACATCCACACTTACTACTGTGCAACCTACATTTACAGAACCTGAAATTTCAACATTAACCCTGACCTAAAACACTTTCTTGATAGCTGGGACAGGACCCACAGCCATAACACCATACACAAACATCCCATGTCCAGCTAAACCTATACAAAAATTCAATGTACATAAAAGGGCCTAAAATCTGGAACACCCTACCTGAAAACTCTATAACTGCAGACACATTCATCTCTCAAAACTACCATTAGAACACATCTGATCTCCCTGACACACCCCACCATCAGCTAACTATATGAAAACTGCCTATTCTCTTGTATCATACACACACAAAAAACAACCTAGACCTTCCCTCGATATCTGTGATTCCCTACAATTCGCACTTATACTCACCCAACTGATTATAAACATAGAAATATGTAATACAACTATTACATAACAAATCTTAACTAGTCATAAGTTTGACTGTGATACTCCAATACAGAAGCTTCAATAGAAACTATGTATTGTACCAAAACAAAACCATTCACATTGTTAAATTTATGAGCTGTAATGCAGTTACTTAGCCTTAATACCAAATATGCTCCTTAACCCTTTGGGGATTTCGGACGTACTAGTACGTCTTACAACCCAGGGTTTCTGACGTACTAGAACGCCTAAATTCTAGCGCCCTCAAATCTAGTGAAAGAAAGCTGGTAGGCCTACATATGTAAGAATGGGTCTACATGGTCAGTGTGCGCAATATAAAAAAAATCCTGCAGCACACAGTGCGTAATGAGAAAAAAAACAACTTTGACTGTGTTTTTGGATTAAAACAGCGACTTTGCACTGTATTTTCGTATGGTATTTATTGTTGTAGTCTAGTTTTCTTGGTCTCATTTTATAGAATGGAAGACATATTACAGAAATTGAGATGATTTTGACTGGTTTTACAATGAAAAGTACCTTGAAATTGAGCTCAAAGTAGCAGAAATGTTCGATTTTTACCAAAGTTCAAAAGTAAACAAATCATGCCAAGCATCCAATACACATCAACTGGTGAGTCTAATATTCTTTCACAAGTGCGTTGATATTATTTATACCATTTCTATACTAATGCAGTAGTCTGCATAACAGTAAATCTTATTTTTTTTGTAAGAATAAAAATTCAAAGTGGAAAGTCAAAGAAATATAAGAGGGGCCTGGGGATGTGACTAACGAACAGAGAACTTGCTATTTTAGTGCCAGGAATGTCTTTCTTGTTTATTCTGGACCCTATTCGGAAATTTGCATCTTTTGAAATTTGTGTGAAATTGGCAAAATTGCTAAATTCTGACCACCGTATTGGAGAGTTGAAATCAGTAAATGGGTGGTTTCTTGTACTCATTCGATAGAAAAAATAGAGTTCTAGCAAAATAGTTATGATTTTTGTCGACTAGTACACTGGAATTGGCCGAAAATAGGGTTCAAAGTGGGCAAAATCGCTGATGCGTAAACATCGTCGAGACCGCTAACTTCGCGAGAGCATAATTCCGTTAAACATCGTCGAGATCGCTAACTTCGCGAGAGCATAATTCCGTAAGTTTTCCATCAAATTTCATACTTTTGGTGTCATTATGATCGGGAAAAGATTCTCTATCCTTTCATAAGAATTTTTTTTTTTTTAAAATTTGGCCGACCCTGAGAACAAGTCTCTGAGAGGACCTGCCGACCCCCAAAGGGTTAATCTGTACCAAAATAGAGTTTGGAATTAATCTTAGTCTGCCCGAATTGCCTAGTCATGCTAGGTGTGATAGTGGCCCTCTCTGTAATTAGTTTTACATAATATGTAAACCACACAATATCCTATAATATGTAAACCCCACATTGTAATCTTCATAGAGAATAAACCTGATTTGATTAGAACACTCCATTCAAATATAAACCCTCCACTCAAATTTTTCCTTACCAACCTTAACAGGACACACAACCATAATACACTACAAGACACAGATCACCCTTTGATGTTCCCCGTGTCCATCTCACACTATGTAAAAACTATGCACATAAAGGGCACAAAAAAATTGAATTCATTACCAGTGAATACCATAGGAGCCCAGTCTGTACATCAATTCATGATTCTTCTTAAAAACCACCTGCTCACCCAAAACTAAATACTCAGTACTTAACCTTACCAACAAAGCTACCAAATCGCTCTCCACTGCCTCAAATTATATTTGCTCACTGCGTTACTCCCTGAACCTCAGAACCCCAAAAGTAAATGCTCAGAGTACAATAAATTTTCATATTTTAATCCTTAAATGGTCCAAACGTATATATACGGTCATCACTCAGCGCCCCGAATATTAAAAAAAAAAAAAAAAAATATAGAAAAAAAGAGCACATTTTGTAAGTGTTTTAGAATAAAAAAAAATTGAGGTCAGTACTTACAGAGATATGAGGCCGAGAAGTTGGCACTGGATGCTCATGTGACGGCAACATAACATACACTGTATATAAGTTTTATGTTCTGATAATTACAATTTATAGTAGTTCTTGTCATTTCATTACCAATCTTTGTTCTGACACTAGTATTAGGTACTGAAATTGTACTCAAATTGTCACAAACACATTGACAGGTGGACATTTACACCTGCCTTGGTCATTTGCTATTGTCTTGGAATATATACGAAGTATTTATAGGTCCTAGCAATGTTTTGGATAAGTGGAAGTATATAATGAGGGGATGGAGGGGAGGGAGGGGAGGGAGGGAGGGAGGGAGGGGAAGGGAGGGAGGGTAGGGGAGGGAGGAGGATAGGTAACAACAATAATAGGTAATAATAAGTTCCCTTGAAGCATGAAAAACAAAGTCTACCCCTGACAGTGACATGATAAGATGAGATAACATCTGATAAGAGCTGATGTTTGATGAGCATACACAAGGGTGGGGGAGGGTACAGCAGATAAGAAAAGATTAGAGGTGACATTTGATGAGCACTGCCCTGGCTTTGTTTTGGCTGGTACACAAACATGTCTGTCTATTTGTCTGTCTGTCAAGCTCCCTGTCTATCTGTCTATCCATCTAGCTCTCTGTCTCAGAGAGAGGCACAAGACTGCATCATGATGTTTACTCACATTTTCAAGCAGAGTATAGCACTTTGTCTGGATTTTTCTGGGTTATCCTAGGTAATTTATACTACGTATACTCGTATTTATGTGTACCTGTGAGACAGAGATAGACACAGAGAGACTGAAAGAGTGAGACAGAGACAGATAGACAAAGGCAGAGACAGACAGACAGAGACAGACACAGATAGAGACAGACATAGAAAGACAGAGATAGACAGACAGATAAACAGAGATACAGAGATAGACAGAGATCGACAGACCCTAAACTTGGGGTTAACATCACTTTCCTCTTAAAAGAGAAGTGTTAATACGACATTACATCAGTGAATCTTTGGTGTCTGCTGCACTGTTTGCTCTAGCTGGGGCTCAATTTAACTGGTGCTCCCACAAGGTACTAAGTGGTCCCAGATTTTTTTAGTATGGTGCACACCGAATGTTAAGACCCATTCTATGCTGACCAGGCATCTCAGGCCAATCGTGCCAAATTTGGAGGCAGGAAAATTAAAATGTATATATACGTTTGGGGCGCTACGCATAAGAACGTATATATACGTTTTGGACTGTTTAGGGGTTAATGCAAATGCAGATACATTAGTGCAAATGTTGAATAAAAAATATCTGACATAAGTATAACCTATTGTACAATTAGGGGAACCTGATCAAACTATGTTTTGTATGTCTAGTGTTAAGTAATCAGTAATCTGTTAAGTTTAGACCACCTGTAATGCCAAGGCATGATAGTGGCTCTCTTTGTATCACAAATCATTGTAAACCTTCACTGTAAACTACTTATGTATATATACTTCCTACAATATGTCAACCACATTGTAAACTTGCAAGGAAATAAAAAATCTGAATCTGAATTGTAAGAAGTCAGGTGTGGGAGATAGGATAGCCCACCTGGTCACCCCACACACATGTAATATACTATGACATTTAACCCTTTCACCATCGAGACCCCTGCTCACAAACTTACTCTCAGTGTCGAAGAATTAAAAAAAAAAAATGAAATGATAGAGAATCTTTTCCCGATGGCAATGACACAAAAAGCACTAAATTTGATGGAAAACTTACTGAATTATGCTCTTGCAAAGTTAGTTGTCTTGGAGATATTTATGCATCAGCAATTTTGCCAACTTTGAGCTCTATTTTTGGGCAAATCCATTGTTCCAGTCGACCAAACTCAGCTATTTCACTAGAACTCCTTTTGTTCTATCGATTGAGTACAAGAAACTGCCCCTTTACCGATTTCAACATCCCAATAAAGTGATCAGAAATTTGGCCAATTTCATACACAATTCAAGGAAGGCCACTTTCAAAACAGGGTCCAGAATTAACAATGTAAACATTCCTAGCACTAAAATAACATTTTTTCTCTTCATTAGTTTCCAGGCTACTCTTATATTACACTTGCTTTCCATTTTGAATTTTTATTTTTTTTTTTTTTTTTTATTATCACACCGGCCGATTCCCACCAAGGCAGGGTGGCCCGAAAAAGAAAAACTTTCACCATCATTCACTCCATCACTGTCTTGCCAGAAGGGTGCTTTACACTACAGTTTTTAAACTGCAACATTAACACCCCTCCTTCAGAGTGCAGGCACTGTACTTCCCATCTCCAGGACTCAAGTCCGGCCTGCCGGTTTCCCTGAATCCCTTCATAAATGTTACTTTGCTCACACTCCAACAGCACGTCAAGTATTAAAAACCATTTGTCTCCATTCACTCCTATCAAACACGCTCACGCATGCCTGCTGGAAGTCCAAGCCCCTCGCACACAAAACCTCCTTTACCCCCTCCCTCCAACCCTTCCTAGGCCGACCCCTACCCCGCCTTCCTTCCACTACAGACTGATACACTCTTGAAGTCATTCTGTTTCGCTCCATTCTCTCTACATGTCCGAACCACCTCAACAACCCTTCCTCAGCCCTCTGGACAACAGTTTTGGTAATCCCGCACCTCCTCCTAACTTCCAAACTACGAATTCTCTGCATTATATTCACACCACACATTGCCCTCAGACATGACATCTCCACTGCCTCCAGCCTTCTCCTCGCTGCAACATTCATCACCCACGCTTCACACCCATATAAGAGCGTTGGTAAAACTATACTCTCATACATTCCCCTCTTTGCCTCCAAGGACAAAGTTCTTTGTCTCCACAGACTCCTAAGTGCACCACTCACTCTTTTTCCCTCATCAATTCTATGATTCACCTCATCTTTCATAGACCCATCCGCTGACACGTCCACTCCCAAATATCTGAATACGTTCACCTCCTCCATACTCTCTCCCTCCAATCTGATATTCAATCTTTCATCACCTAATCTTTTTGTTATCCTCATAACCTTACTCTTTCCTGTATTCACCTTTAATTTTCTTCTTTTGCACACCCTACCAAATTCATCCACCAATCTCTGCAACTTCTCTTCAGAATCTCCCAAGAGCACAGTGTCATCGGCAAAGAGCAGCTGTGACAACTCCCACTTTGTGTGTGATTCTTTATCTTTTAACTCCACGCCTCTTGCCAAGACCCTCGCATTTACTTCTCTTACAACCCCATCTATAAATATATTAAACAACCACGGTGACATCACACATCCTTGTCTAAGGCCTACTTTTACTGGGAAAAAATTTCCCTCTTTCCTACATACTCTAACTTGAGCCTCACTATCCTCGTAAAAACTCTTCACTGCTTTCAGTAACCTACCTCCTACACCATACACTTGCAACATCTGCCACATTGCCCCCCTATCCACCCTGTCATACGCCTTTTCCAAATCCATAAATGCCACAAAGACCTCTTTAGCCTTATCTAAATACTGTTCACTTATATGTTTCACTGTAAACACCTGGTCCACACACCCCCTACCTTTCCTAAAGCCTCCTTGTTCATCTGCTATCCTATTCTCCGTCTTACTCTTAATTCTTTCAATTATAACTCTACCATACACTTTACCAGGTACACTCAACAGACTTATCCCCCTATAATTTTTGCACTCTCTTTTATCCCCTTTGCCTTTATACAAAGGAACTATGCATGCTCTCTGCCAATCCCTAGGTACCTTACCCTCTTCCATACATTTATTAAATAATTGCACCAACCACTCCAAAACTATATCCCCACCTGCTTTTAACATTTCTATCTTTATCCCATCAATCCCGGCTGCCTTACCCCCTTTCATTTTACCTACTGCCTCACGAACTTCCCCCACACTCACAACTGGCTCTTCCTCACTCCTACAAGATGTTATTCCTCCTTGCCCTATACACGAAATCACAGCTTCCCTATCTTCATCAACATTTAACAATTCCTCAAAATATTCCTTCCATCTTCCCAATACCTCTACCTCTCCATTTAATAACTCTCCTCTCCTATTTTTAACTGACAAATCCATTTGTTCTCTAGGCTTTCTTAACTTGTTAATCTCACTCCAAAACTTTTTCTTATTTTCAACAAAATTTGTTGATAACATCTCACCCACTCTCTCATTTGCTCTCTTTTTACATTGCTTCACCACTCTCTTAACTTCTCTCTTTTTCTCCATATACTCTTCCCTCCTTGCATCACTTCTACTTTGTAAAAACTTCTCATATGCTAACTTTTTCTCCCTTACTACTCTCTTTACATCATCATTCCACCAATCGCTCCTCTTCCCTCCTGCACCCACTTTCCTGTAACCACAAACTTCTGCTGAACACTCTAACACTACATTTTTAAACCTACCCCATACCTCTTCGACCCCATTGCCTATGCTCTCATTAGCCCATCTATCCTCCAATAGCTGTTTATATCTTACCCTAACTGCCTCCTCTTTTAGTTTATAAACCTTCACCTCTCTCTTCCCTGATGCTTCTATTCTCCTTGTATCCCATCTACCTTTTACTCTCAGTGTAGCTACAACTAGAAAGTGATCTGATATATCTGTGGCCCCTCTATAAACATGTACATCCTGAAGTCTACTCAACAGTCTTTTATCTACCAATACATAATCCAACAAACTACTGTCATTTCGCCCTACATCATATCGTGTATACTTATTTATCCTCTTTTTCTTAAAATATGTATTACCTATAACTAAACCCCTTTCTATACAAAGTTCAATCAAAGGGCTCCCATTATCATTTACACCTGGCACCCCAAACTTACCTACCACACCCTCTCTAAAAGTTTCTCCTACTTTAGCATTCAAGTCCCCTACCACAATTACTCTCTCACTTGGTTCAAAGGCTCCTATACATTCACTTAACATCTCCCAAAATCTCTCTCTCTCCTCTGCATTCCTCTCTTCTCCAGGTGCATACACGCTTATTATGACCCACTTCTCGCATCCAACCTTTACTTTAATCCACATAATTCTTGAATTTACACATTCATATTCTCTTTTCTCCTTCCATAACTGATCATTTAACATTACTGCTACCCCTTCCTTTGCTCTAACTCTCTCAGATACTCCAGATTTAATCCCATTTATTTCCCCCCACTGAAACTCTCCTACCCCCTTCAGCTTTGTTTCGCTTAGGGCCAGGACATCCAACTTCTTTTCATTCATAACATCAGCAATCATCTGTTTCTTGTCATCCGCACTACATCCACGCACATTTAAGCAACCCAGTTTTATAAAGTTTTTCTTCTTCTCTTTTTTAGTAATTGTATACAGGAGAAGGGGTTACTAGCCCATTGCTCCCGGCATTTTAGTCGCCTCATACGACACGCATGGCTTACGGAGGAAAGATTCTTTTCCACTTCCCCATGGACAATAGAAGAAATAAAAAAGAACAAGAGCTATTTAGAAAAAGGAGAAAAACCTAGATGTATGTATATATATATATGCATGTGCGTGTCTGTGAAGTGTGACCAAAGTGTAAGTAGGAGTAGCAAGATATCCCTGTTATCTTAGCGTGTTTATGAGACAGAAAAAGAAACCAGCAATCCTACCATCATGCAAAACAGTTACAGGTTTTTGTTTCACAGTCATCTGGCAGGACGGTAGTACTTCCCTGGGTGGTTGCTGTCTACCAAATCACAGATGATTTACTGTTATACAGACTACTGCATTATTGCAAAACTGGTATAAATAACATCAGTGCATTTGTGAAAGAATATTAGACCTACCAGCTGACGTGTATTGGACACATGACATGATTTGTTTACTCTTGAACATCAGCAAAAATAGAACATTTCCGCTACTTTGAGCTCAGTTTTGATGTACTTTAACCTGTAAATCATTCAAAATCATCTCTAGTTCTGTAAAATATCTTCCATTCTATCAAATGAGACAAAGAAAACAAGAATACAACCATAAATACAATTTGGAAATACACGGCAAAATCGCTGGAGCTATTTTTTTCTCATTATGCACTGGGTGCTGCAGAATTTTTTTTTATACTGCGCACACTGACCACTAAGACTCATTCTCTCAAATGTAGGCCTACCAGCTCTCTCCTTCAAGATTTAAAGCCGCTAGAATTTTTGCATACTATTATGGGACCAACACTGGTTTGCAAGCCCTAATATTAGAGGACCAACAGTGAAAGCGTTAAAGCACCCCAGAGCGCTTAAATGCATATACAGTGCACTCATTAATTACCTTACAATATTTTTAGTCTTAATGTAGGGTGAGAGGCGAGTAAATGAGATAAAACAAATAAACGAGAGAGAAAACAAGTAAATGAGAGAGGACAGTGACGCGGAGTTTGTAAACAAGCAGACGAACATGTCTGGTTATAGTGGTCCTAGTGGCATTATAAAACAGTGGAGGGAAGTGACCCTAGATAAGGACTTGGTACCTAGAGTCCTTATGGAGGAGGATTCCTCTTCCAATGAATAACCTCTCTTCCCTCTCCCTTCCTCCCTGTCTTCCTTCCAACAACAACAGCCTTCAATAAAGGTAAGTGTTGTGTAATGTTCATTCTTTTGTGCGTGTAACTCTATCTTCTGGGTGTCTGGAACGGATTAATTCCATTTACATTCTAGTGGACCCTTGGTTTTCGTGTTTAATCCGTTCCAGAGCCATCACCCAAAACCAAAATCAGCCAAAACCGAAACCATTTTCCCCATAAGAAACAATGTAAATGAAATTAATCTGTTCCAGACACCCAGAAGTATCAATAAAAATTTTTTTTTTTACCTTAAATATACATTTACATTCACAAAAGAATGAACATTAAACATGACACTTACCTTTATTGAAGGCTGTTGTTGCTGGAAGGAAGGCAGGGAGGAAGGGAGAGGGAAGATAGTTTATTGTTTGGAAGAGGAGTCCCCCTCCATAAGGACTCTAGGTACCAGGTCCTTATCTGGGTTCACTCCCCTCCTTTGTTTTTTACTGTCACTAGGACCAGCTTGAGTCATTGGACCCGTTGCACAAAATATCAAAGGTCAGTTTCTGGCGTCTCTTTAAACCTTTCACTGTTTCGGTCATATATACATGTATATGTCTTACAAGGTACCGTCTTTGACGTATATATAATCATAAATTCTAGCGGCTTCAAATCAAGCAGGAGAAAGCTGGTAGGCCCACATGTGAGAGAACGGTCTGTGTGGTCAGTGTGCACCATATAAAAAAAATCCTGCAGCACGCAGTGCATAATGAGAAAAAAAAAACTCCGACCATTTTTTTAATTAAAGTGCCGACTTTGTGGTCTATTTTCGTATAGTATTTATGGTTGTATTCTCGCTTTCTTGGTATCAGTTGATAGAATGGAAAACATATTATAGAAATAGAGGTGATTTTGATTGGTTTTACTATAAGAAGAACCTGGAAATGGAGCTCAAAGTAGGGGAAATGTTTGATTCTTGCCAATGTTCAAAAGTAAACAAATGATGTCATTGTCCAATAAATGTCCAACTAGCCATTCTAATATGCAGTCACGAATGGGTTGACATTATTTGTACAATTATTACAGTATTGCAGTAGTCTGCATAACAGTAAATCTTCTATTTTTTGTTTGAATAAAAATTCAAAATAGAAAGCAAGAGTAATATCAGAGGGGCCTGGAGACGTGACTGATGAACAAAGAAAGTGTTATTTTAGAACCAGGAATGTCTGCATTGTTCATTCTGGACCTTATTTTGAAATTGTCATATTTTTTAATTTTCGTGAAATTGGCCAAATTGCAAATTTCTGACCACGTTATTGGGTAGTTGAAATCGGTAAATGGGCAGTTTCTTGTACGCAATCGATAGAAAAAATGAAGTTCTAAAGAAATAGCTATGAGTTTGGTCGACTGGAACAATGGAATTAGCCGAAAATAGGGCTCAAAGTGGGCGAAATCGCTGATTTGTAAATATCGCCGAGGTCGCTAACTTCGCAAGAGCATAATTCCATCAGTTTTCCATCAAATTTCGTTTTTTTGGTGTCATTACAACCAGGAAAAGATTCTCTATCATTTCATAAGATTTTTTTTTATTTTTTTGAAATTTTGCGACACCAGAAGACACCTCAGGATTGGGGGTTGCGACAGTCAAGGGGTTAAGATTTGCCCAAAATGGGACATGGCACTGTCATTGTAAAAGTCACCAGCACGGATTGCAACAGTTTTCTCAGGGTGATGTTCCTCCACAAATGAATGCACTTTAGTCCACATTGCACAAATCTTAATTTTTGAAGAAGGCACCTTCTTCCATCTCACTTCCTCCTCCTCTGAAGCAATTTCCTCAGCTGTGGTCTGTTGCTGTTGCAGATGAAGCTCTTGCAGCTCATCAGTGGTTAGCTCTTCTTTGTGGTCCTCCACCAACTCTACCACATCCTCCAAACTCACATCCAACCCCATGGAATTCCCCAATGCCACAACTGATTGCACAATAGGTGTAGGGTCGACAGGGTTAGCCTCAAACTCTTGAAAATCCTTTTTTTGGACACAATCTGGCCACAGTTTCCTCCAAGCAGAGTTCATCGTCCTGGAAGTCACTCCAAGTCTTGTCTATAAGGCCTATGCAGTGGAAGATATTGAAGTGATTCTTCCAGAACTCTCTTAGGGTCAATTTAGAGCCCTAGGTTATGTCAAAGCATCTTTGAAACATTGCTTTGGTGTACAGTTTTTTGAAGTTTGCAATGATCTGCTGATCTATGGGCTGGAGGAGAGGAGTAAGTAAAAAAGTAAGTAAAGTTTATTTCTTTGTAAAGGTTACAATGTGTAATTACAATTTTGATTTGCTAAGTACAAAGATAACCACTATCATGCCGAGGCATTTCGGGCAAACTAATCCTAATACATAGTAACTAATTAAAGCTAGAAAAGATAATAGTACATATCAACTATACTTAAAACTAGACAAGTAATAGTGGTTAGCTGTTTTACAATCTTATTTAAACTTAATACAATCTTATTTAAGCTTAGTACAAGTGAGTAGGGTTTGGTAAAATAAGCTCAAAATTGCACACAAGATCTACCTTACAAGTAATGGTGCAGGTGGTAATATTTTATGGAATGGCAGAATTAAAAGCCATGACGTCACATGATAAGACTAATCAGCAGATGTTTTGGCAGATTTGGTTAATATTGAGAAATAAGATGATTTTATAGATTGGCAGAATTAAGAGCCTAGAGGTCACAAAATAAAACTAGTTAGCAGATGTTTGGTTAATATTGTGAGGTAAGATGACTTTTTAGCAAAGTCCTAAATTTATAAGCTGTCAGGGGATCCTTGACCTGTTCCGGTAGTGAGTTCCAGATCTTCGGGCCTTTCATGTGCATAGCATTCTTGCATAGTGAGAGTCTGAGTCGAGGGATGTTGAAAAGTGCTTTATGCCTTGTATTGTGCCTGTGCATTCTGTTGTAACTGTCTAGTAGTAGTTTTAGGGGAGGGTTTACAGTGGAGTTTAATGTTCTGTATATGTAGTAGGCACAATAATAAGAGTGTATGTCTTGTATATTTAGCAAGTTGAGTCTTTTGAAAAGTGGTGGGGTGTGCTGTCTAGCAGAGGAGCTGGTTATCACCCGCACAGCAGCTTTTTGTTGGCTTATTAAGGGTCTAAGGTGGTTGGCTGTGGTTGAGCCCCAGGCACAGATACCATAGGTGAGGTAAGGATATATTAGAGAGTGGTACAGGGTAAGGAGAGTCATTTGTGGTACATAGTATCTTGGAAAGGATTCCTACTGATTTGGAAATTTTCTTGCTATGTGATGGGTATGGGACGGAAATTTAAGATTACAGTCAAGGCGAATACCTAGAATTTTTCCCTCTGTGTGTCTTGATATAGGGGAACCATTTAACAGTATGTTAAGTTGGATATTTGAGGCTCTGTTGCCAAACAGCATTGAAGTATGTTTTGTCTATGTTGAGAGTGAGTGGTGTTAGGAGGCAAAAACTTCACTGTTACAAAACTGAATTCCTTAGACAATTGGTCTTCCAAGTCTGGAGGATGAGCAGGAGCACTGTCCATTAACAGGAAGCACTGGAATGGCAATTTGTTATTCAGGAGGTATTTCTTCACACTGTGGCCAAACACTTCATTAAACCATTCCAGGAAAATTTCCCTTATGACCCATGCCCTACTGTTTGTCTTCCACATCACACACAATTTACTCTTGACAACACTGTTTTTCTTGAACACTCTGGGATTTTTAGAGTAATACACGAGTAAAGGCTCCACTTTGAAATCCTCACTAACCTCTTCCTCCTACATGATGTAGGTCCTCTTTGGCATTTTCTTCCAAAAGAGGCCTGTTTTGTCATAATCGAACATTTGATGGGGTTGGAATTCTTCAGACTATATAACATTTGAATTCCCGCATGAATTTTTCAGCCGCTTGTTTGTCTGAACTGGCACCCTCACTGTGCCTTACAACACTGTATGCCACTTCACTTATTGAAATTTTCGAACCAGCCTTTGCTGGCCTTGAATTCACTTTCATCACCACTTGTTTCAGGCAGTTTCTTTATGAGATCCTCATGCAACTGCCTTGCCTTTTCACAAATAATGACCTGGCAGGATATGTTCATTGACTGAGAAACAACGCTACACTGGCTGAGAATGTGTGCGGGAGGACTGGACAAGTTCCGTACAATCAACGAAAACGGAGGTAACTGATAAAAACTAAAGCCAAAAACTGACGAAAAAAGTCGGCCAAAACTAAAATCGGCAATAACCAAGATTGACAAAAACAATAGTCCACTGTATTTCTTATGGAGAAAATGGTTTCGGTTTTGGCCGATGGCTCTGGAACGGATTAAATACGAAAACCGAGGGTCCAGTGTATTCTTATTACAGTGGACCCCCGCTTAACGATCACCTCCAAATGCGACCAATTATGTAAGTGTATTTATGTAAGTGCGTTTGTACGTGTATGTTTGGGGGTCTGAAATGGACTAATCTACTTCACAATATTCCTTATGGGAAAAAATTCAGTCAGTACTGGCACCTGAACATACTACTGGAATGAAAAAAGTTCGTTAACCGGGGGTCCACTGTACAGTGATACCTCAAGCTTCGAACAGCTCCCAACTCGAACAATTATGTAAGTGTATTTTTATAAGTGCTTCTGTAAGTGTATTTTTGGGGGTCTGAAACGGATTAATCTAATTTACTTTATTCCTTAAGAGAACAAATTCGCTTGGTAATGGCACTCGAACAGCCTTATGGAACGAATTATGGCCAAAACTCGAGTTACCACTATATTATTATTATAATACAGTCTCTCCTCACTTAGTGACGTATTCGTTTACCGACTACTCGGACTTACAACAGGCTCTTTGACCAGTATTCATACCTAATGTACTGCAGACCATCATTTAACATGGTAGTTACGTTCCTGAAAATGCTGTGCTAGGTAAAACCATGTTAGATGAACCGAAGAACTTATGGGAAAAATAGGGTTATGTTCCACAGTGCCCCAAAAAAGCCAAACCACTTTTTTTTTTTAGGCCTCTACCTCTTACAAAAATAAAAGTAATTATGTAATTGTAGTTCATTGTTGTGATGTATTATGTTGTTTTTAACGCTTCAGACAACAAATGTAACAGAAATAATAGTATTTCTTACCTTAAATTGTGGATGCTGGTGTTTGTGGATGATTATGAAGCGAATGGAGAGTTATGCTGTGGCCCTACTGGGCTGAGGTGGATGGTAGAGGTTCTGGTACTAAGTCGATGGTTGTACTGGAGTGTCTAACTTTAAGTCATTCAGTCAGTCAAGTCATTCAGTCAGCCAGTCAAGTCATTCAGTCATTGACGTCAGTAAGTCGAGTCATTCAGTCAGTGAAGTCATTCAGTCAAGTCATTCAGTCAAGTCATTCAGTCAAGTCATTCAGTCAGTCAAGTCATTCAGTCAGTCAGTAATTAACAAACACAGATAATTTGTAGCAGAGAAGAAAGACTGGACGTGTATGAAGTACAAATGCTGGGATGGTGTCGGGGGGTGGCAGAGGATGGCGGGAGGTCTCCCCTGCTGATCCACAACAAGGCGGCCGCTTGAGGAAAAGGAATTTTTTTTCCTTCCCACAAACTGAACCGTGTTAAATTAATTTTACGTATTAATTAAAATAATATCAAAGATGGTTTACACAAACCCAATACCATTATAGTACGTATGAGCCTCACTTACTGACGAATTCGTTTACCAACGAGGTCTTAGGAACAGAACTCCGTCGTTAAGTGAGGAGAGGCTATAATAATAGTAATGAATGCTGCCAACTCAGTGTACTGTTTACCTCGCTGTGGGAGCAGTTCTCTCATGCTTTGCTTACATTTTTGACAGTCATTTGGCCAAATTTTGTTTTTCAAAGCAAGGGTCCTCAGAAAGTAAGTGTAAAGGATAGTGCTGAGAAGAGGAGGATGATGATTTCCATGGAATTAAAGCATGAAATCATAGACAAACAAGTTAGGTGTCCAGGTTTTTGGCCGAGGGGGAAGCAGATGGGGGAGGAGCAGGCTCATAACTTGGATGTTGGCTTGTAACTCGGAGCAAAAAATCGACTGAGCGATGACTCGTCTCAAAAAACCTTGTCCACTGGGACACTCGTAAGTCAAGGTTCCACTGTATTAGAGAGTGATATAAAGTAACGAGCGCCCTTTGGGGTACATAGTATTGTATCTTGGAAAGGATACCTACTGTTTTGGAAACTTACTTAGTTATATGCTGGATGTGGGTCTGAAATTTAAGATTACAGTCAAGATGGAGACCTATAGATTTGCCCTCAGTGTATCTTGTAATGGGTGAACCATTTATCAATATGTTTAGCTGGATATTTAATGCTCTGTTCCCAAAAGGCATGAAGTAGGTTTTTTTTCTATATTGAGAGTAAGTTTGTTGGTCGTCATCCAGTTTCATATTTTATGTAGCTCGCTGTTTACAGTGTTACTAAGAATAGCTGGGTTTGGATAGATTAGATTAGATTTTGCCACCGAAGTGGCTAGTTTATTGTGCACCCCATATCCATCCTGTGGACGGTAGTGCGACAGCATATGGATACACAAAAGGCCTAGGAACTAGGCCCCAAAGGGTTAACAGGAATACATATGGATTTAAATCTACATATCTATAGTTCACTTATCTGTTACAAGCAAATTTAGGAAATTTGCTTAGTATATCTGGTATCTTATTTTCATATTTTCATTAATAAGATATCTTGACATGTCACATAGGTTATTATACTGTCTGTCTCTGTATTCCTCAATAAGTGGACAATTAAGCACATAGTGTTCAAGAGAGTGACCATATGCCTGATCACATAATTTACATTTAGTTTGATCATCATCTGTGTGTCTCCCAAACTGCCAGAAGTACTTGTAACCAAGCCTAAGCCTGGCCACTACAACATCAGTCAGTCTGTTCACATTGCAAGTTGCTCCATAAACATACTTATCTACGTTCATGTTATCACAGTGGGTTATAGATCTACTCAGGCTTCTAACTGCATTCCTATAACAATCATTTTCATTATTTACTTCTCTCCTAATATTATTCCTAATGCTAGACACAGCTATACCAAAGTTATATTCTACATTCTCCTTCTCGATACTCTTCTTGGCTAACATATCAACTTTATCATGAAGGAGTAATCCAATGTGTGATGGGATCCATAGCAATTGTACATTAATTCCTTTGTCCCTAATTTTTGAGTATCTATACCTGGTTTCCCCAATGAGCATGTTGTTGGAGTCATTATATGAGTCAAGAGCCTTCAATGATGACATAGAATCAGTAATGATGATAGAGTCAAGCTCAGTGTCATAGGTTAGCTTTAGCGCCATTAGGATTGCAAACAATTCAGTTTGCAGTGTAGACGCCCAGTTGTTAATTCTTATGCCTAACTCAACAAGTTTATTATCGTTCTTAACTAGGGAGGTGGCAACAAGAGCAGATGCAGCCCTGCCAGAAGACTCCTGTTTAGATCCATCAGTGTATATAACTTGTGATAACTTGTTACTACCAGCTAGGTGAGAAATTTCTTCTTGAGCAGTTGCTCTAACAAGAGATTTAAGGAAGGGATTACTAGCAATGAGCTTCTTGGGAGGGACTTGTAGGTATGTGATATTAAATGAACACATCTTCCATGGAGGGGTGAAATGCTCTTGTTGCCTACAGTGATACAGTTCATGCAGGTTATAAAACTTAATGCAATTGCACGTTTTCACAATCCATTTAGATCTGTGTGTATTTACCTCTAGACACTTGGTAAGATTCACTGTGACAGTGTCTGGTTCGTTTCTCAACATTCTAATACCGAGTACAGTGTTAATTTCAACAATCCTATCACTGATACTAGAAATACCAAGCTCCTTCCTCATGTTAAGAACTTTTGTAGATCTGGGACAGCCAAGAATAATCCTGAGAGCTTCATTTTGCATTAACTCCAAGGGTCGGAGAGAACTTTCTCTAGCTAATATCAACATGGGAGCAGCATAATCAATTAAGGACCTAACATAGGCTATGTACATCATTCTCACGATTCTCACATTTGCACCATAGTTGGGATTGTAGCCAGCAACAGCTTTGAGAGCATTTAGCCTAGCTTTACATTTCTTGTTCAGTTGTGGTATAGTGGATTTGTTTAAGGGTACATCTACACCAAGATATCTGTAAGTTTTAACGTAGCTAATGATTTCACCCTGCAAATAGATGGGTGGGGGATGTCGTTTGCTTGTTAATATCTTAGTTTTAGAGGAAGATATTATGAGGCCTAGTCGATTACAAATTGCTTGAACTTCATTAAGAATGGTATTCATCTTCTTATGCCCTGTAGTATGGATCATGATATCATCAGCATAGCTTATAGCTATATGTTTAGGTGAGGCAGGTAGAGCATTTAGGAGAGCATTAATCAGAATATTAAATAGCATGGGACTAAGAACTCCTCCCTGCGGTGTACCTAAAGACATTTCTTTAGAATCACTTCTGAAGCCTTGGTAAAGGACAGAGGATACTCTATTTGACAGGTATCCTATTATCCAGCAGAGTAAGCTACCACCAATATTCATTTTGGCTAGTTCATGTAGTATAACGGTTCTGTTCGCAATATCAAATGCAGATTTTAGATCAAGAAAAGTGGTAAAACTAGTAGAGGTGTGTGCAGTGAGAAAGGTGGAAATACAGTTCTGCACACTTTTACCTTTCATGAACCCATAGAGGTAGGGGGAAAGTTGGTGTCTGATTCTGTAGTACAGTCTGTTAAGCATCATTCTTTCAAAAGTTTTACAAAGACAACTAGTTAAGGAGATCGGCCTAAATGTATCAGGCTGTTGGGGCTTAGGGATAGGCACAATGAGACTATTGGTCCAGGAAGTAGGAAGAACGCCCTCAATGTAACTGAGATTATACAGTGCCAACAAAGGGTTATCAGTCACGTGCCTTAGAGTTCTGAGAATATCATAGGTTATACCATCCTCTCCAGGAGCAGTTGACCGACCTTTGGTCAATGCATTATCTAATTCATACTCGGTAAAGAGGCAATCACTCTCATCAATATTTTGGCTCATAAAATTAATCAGTTTCAACATTTCTTCAGAAGTACTCTCTAAATTTTTTCTAATATGAGATGGAAGGCTTTCATGCCTGGATGTTTTGGACCAGTCATTTATGAGGTCATTTGCTTTTTCAAGAGGAAAGGGATGAGCAACATTGCCAGTCTTTTTCCTGGTTATTTTATTAATACCTTTCCAAGCCAAACTCACCCTGCCTCGGTGGGAGACGACCGACTTGTTGAAAAAAAAAAAAAAAAAAAAAAAAAAAAAAAAAAAAAAAAAAAGCCAAATCGGCTAAAGGCTAGCTCTCTGGAACAGATTAAAGGCATTACCCGAGGGCCCACTGTACCAAAGTGGAGGAGGAAGAGAGAGGGGAGAACATGCCTTCTTCAGTGATTCTATGATATGTATGATATTTAAGCAGCACGAGTCAATAAAAGCTATAGCTCCAGCCAGCGATAAAGTGTAGCAAATAAGTTAAGTGATTAATTGATAGAAAAAGGACAGCATGAAACTGACTCCTCCGATGTGAGTTATGTAGGGCAACTGACAACACTAAGGCCTGGTCACAGACCGGGCCATGGGGGCGTTGACCCCCAGAACTCTCTCCAGGTAAACCCCAGGTAAACACTGCCGTCTCTGCTGCCGCCATCACCACCACTATGTAAGGATTATCTTTCAGTGGCCCTTATACACCCAACAACAAACAACACAGTAACACTCGTCGGTTAGGGAGAGAGACATATGACATATTTTATTCATTCTAGAATGTACATCATGTTTCTATGTTATTAATATTGCTTATTAAGTCATACCCTTCTCAGTGTCAGCAAGAACATTACAGTCTTCAACCACAATGTTAGATCATTGAGTAAGCACTATGATGACCTCATTGCACTACTTAAGTCTCTAAATGTTACTATAACTTTCGTTATACTTATTGACACCTGGCTCAGACAAGATTTGACAGATATATTTACCATACCTGGTTACATAGCCATACATAACTGCAGGCCTGACCAAACAGGAGGAGGCACTGCCATCTATTACTCTGATGAACTAGAATGTATGAAATCAACTAATGAATGGGACAAAAACGGTGAATATATAATAGCTAAATTCACATCAAGAGCACTTAAGAAACCTATAACAGTTGTTGCAGTCTACAGACTACCACACTCAAATACTTACACTTTTAGCAGTAACCTTAGAAACATGATAATTGAGTCAGAGTTGAATAAACATCATCTGATACTAGCAGGAGACTTCAACATAAATCTTACCCAAGCAACTGACCCTCCAGTAGCTGATTTCACAAATGCTATGAACAACAGCTTGTTCTTACCCTCTATAACGAAGCCAACAAGAATCTCTGAGACAAGTGCCTCGTTACTTGACCATATCTGGACCAACACGATATCCCCACTACAAGCAGGTATAATCACAGACAACACCACAGACCACTACCCTACCTTTCTCATAACCAACTTATCTAAACTGCCTCAAGAAACAAGAAAGATTTCATTTTGCCTCCATGATGAGACATCAATAAACAACCTAAAACTAGCACTAGGTGCCACTGACTGGCAGAGAGAGCTAGATGACAGTAATAATATCGATAAAGATATCAAATTTTTTTTACATAAAACCCTAAACCTCTATAACAAACACTGCCCAATCAAAACAAAACAGATCACAGAAAAGAGGCTAAACAGCCCCTGGCTAAAAGTATCCTTAAATCTATTAATAAAAAACACCAAATTGAAAAACAGTTCAGATTAGGCTTAATTTTGGGCTCTAGGAAACCGTCTGGAAATAGAGAGAGAAACTTAACTAAACCAGATGACCTCACATGCAACCTATAGACACGGCCGACAAATTTAATGTCTTCTTCTCTACTGTAGGATCAAAGCTAGTAAGTCAAATTCCTAGCTCAAATACCCAGCCGAGCAAGTACCTCACTGGCAACTATCCAAATACATTTCTAGCTCCAACTAATCCCACTGAAGTCTCACTTGTCATTAAATCATTAAAGAACAAATCAGGTGATCTAGATAACTTGCTGCCATTCATAAATAAAAAAGCTGCACCAGAACTGTCACCCATTATTGCAACAATGTTTAACAAATCTATAGCATCCTCAACCTTCCCATTTATACTCAAGACAGCTAAGGTCACCTCAGTCCACAGAGGAGGAGATCCAACTGATTTGAACAACTACAGACCCATATCAAACTTGCCCTTACTCTCCAAGAAATTTGAAAAAATAATACACAAGCGACTTTACTCCTACCTTATATCCAACAACATACTTAACCCATGCCAGTTTGGGTTTAGACCAAAAAAAAGTACAAAAGACACTATTATACAAATGCTTGACCTAATATACACAGCTCTCGATAAAAATTAATATCCTCTGGGGCTCTTTATTGACCTACGATAAGTGTTTGACACAGGTGACCACAATCTCTTGCACCTCAAACTGAATCATTACGGCATAAGAGGACATTCTCTTGACTACCTAAAATCCTATCTTAATGACAAACACCAGTATGTACATGCAAATGGAGTCAACTCTGCTATCCATCCTGTAACTGTAGGAGTATCCCAGAGTAGTGTCCTAGACCCACTCCTCTTTCTCAACAACATCAATGATCTCCCCAACGCATCCCAACTCCTTAAACCAGTCCTATTCGCAGATGACACTACATATGTCTACTCCCATTCAGACCCAGCTGTGCTTGGAAACGCTGTAAACAATGAACTGCTAAAGAGATATGCTTGGATGACAACCAACAAACTCACTCTCAACATAGATAAAACATACTTCATGCCGTTTGGCAACAGAGCCTCAAATATCCAACTCAACATACTGTTAAATGGTTCCCCTATATCAGGACACACACACAGGGCAAATTTCTAGGTCTTCTCCTTGAATGTAATCCTAAATATCAGTCCCATACCCATTACATAGCCAAGAAAATTTCCAATTCAGTAGGAATCCTTTCCAAGATATGCTACTATGTACCACAAACAACACTCCTTACCCTGTACCACTCTCTAATATATCCTTACCTCACCTATGGTATTTGTGCCTGGGGCTCAACCACAGCCAACCACCTTAGACCCTTAATAAGCCAACAAAAAGCTGCTGTGCGGGTGATAACCAGCTCCTGTGCTAGACAGCCCACCCCACCACTTTTCAAAAGACTCAACTTGCTAAATATACAAGACATACACTCTTATTATTGTGCCTACTACATATACAGAACATTAAACTCCACTGTAAACCCTCCCCTAAAACTACTTCTCGACAGTTACAACAGAATGCACAGGCACAATACAAGGCATAAAGCCCTTTTCAACATCCCTCGAGTCAGACTCTCACTATTCAAGAACGCTATGCACATAAAAGGCCTGAAGATCTGGAACTCGCTACCGGAACAGGTCAAGGATCCCTTGACAGCTTATAAATTTAGGACTTTGCTAAAAAATCATATTATCTCACAATATTAACCAAATCAACCAAACATCTGCTAACTAGCTTTATTATGTGACCTCTAGGCTCCTAATTCTGCCAATGCATAAAATCATCTTGTTTCTCAATATTAACCAAATCTGCCATAACATCTGCTAATTAGTCTTATCATGTGACCTCCTGGCTTTTAATTCTGCCAGTCCATAAAATATTACCACCTGCACCATTACTTGTAAGTTAGATTTTCTACTAAGTTCAAATAAGATTGTAAAACAGCTAACCACTATTCCTTGTTTAGTTTTAAGTATAGTTACTATGTACTATTATCTTATCTAGTTTTAATTAGTATTATGTATTAGGATTAGTTTGCCCGAAATGCCTCGGCATGATAGTGGCTATCTTTGTACTTAGCTAATCAAAATTGTAATTACACATTGTAACCTTTACAAAGAAATAAACTTTATTATTATTATTAATAGATGAATTGTGCTAGATAAATAAGCCGTAGAGTTGATATTAGTGTCATATTGAAGGAGAATCTTGTCCTGCCTCCAAACAAACTCTCCTCAGCCCTATGGACAACAGTTTTGGTAATCCCGCACCTCCTCCTAACTTCCAAACTACGAATTCTCTGCATTATATTCACACCACACATTGCCCTCAGACATGACATCTCCACTGCCTCCAGCCTTCTCCTCGCTGCAACATTCATCACCCACGCTTCACACCCATATAAGAGCGTTGGTAAAACTATACTCTCATACATTCCCCTCTTTGCCTCCAAGGACAAAGTTCTTTGTCTCCACAGACTCCTAAGTGCACCACTCACTCTTTTTCCCTCATCAATTCTATGATTCACCTCATCTTTCATAGACCCATCCGCTGACACGTCCACTCCCAAATATCTGAATACGTTCACCTCCTCCATACTCTCTCCCTCCAATCTGATATTCAATCTTTCATCACCTAATCTTTTTGTTATCCTCATAACCTTACTCTTTCCTGTATTCACCTTTAATTTTCTTCTTTTGCACACCCTACCAAATTCATCCACCAATCTCTGCAACTTCTCTTCAGAATCTCCCAAGAGCACAGTGTCATCAGCAAAGAGCAGCTGTGACAACTCCCACTTTGTGTGTGATTCTTTATCTTTTAACTCCACGCCTCTTGCCAAGACCCTCGCATTTACTTCTCTTACAACCCCATCTATAAATATATTAAACAACCACGGTGACATCACACATCCTTGTCTAAGGCCTACTTTTACTGGGAAAAAATTTCCCTCTTTCCTACATACTCTAACTTGAGCCTCACTATCCTCGTAAAAACTCTTCACTGCTTTCAGTAACCTACCTCCTACACCATACACTTGCAACATCTGCCACATTGCCCCCCTATCCACCCTGTCATATGCCTTTTCCAAATCCATAAATGCCACAAAGACCTCTTTAGCCTTATCTAAATACTGTTCACTTATATGTTTCACTGTAAACACCTGGTCCACACACCCCCTACCTTTCCTAAAGCCTCCTTGTTCATCTGCTATCCTATTCTCCGTCTTACTCTTAATTCTTTCAATTATAACTCTACCATACACTTTACCAGGTACACTCAACAGACTTATCCCCCTATAATTTTTGCACTCTCTTTTATCCCCTTTGCCTTTATACAAAGGAACTATGCATGCTCTCTGCCAATCCCTAGGTACCTTACCCTCTTCCATACATTTATTAAATAATTGCACCAACCACTCCAAAACTATATCCCCACCTGCTTTTAACATTTCTATCTTTATCCCATCAATCCCGGCTGCCTTACCCCCTTTCATTTTGCCTACTGCCTCACGAACTTCCCCCACACTCACAACTGGCTCTTCCTCACTCCTACAAGATGTTATTCCTCCTTGCCCTATACACGAAATCACAGCTTCCCTATCTTCATCAACATTTAACAATTCTTCAAAATATTCCCTCCATCTTCCCAATACCTCTAACTCTCCATTTAATAACTCTCCTCTCCTATTTTTAACTGACAAATCCATTTGTTCTCTAGGCTTTCTTAACTTGTTAATCTCACTCCAAAACTTTTTCTTATTTTCAACAAAATTTGTTGATAACATCTCACCCACTCTCTCACTTTATTACTGTATTATTATTAATAGATGAATTGTGCTAGATAAATAAGCCGTAGAGTTGATATTAGTGTCATATTGAAGGAGAATCTTGTCCTGCCTCCAAACACTCTCTCCTGCCTCTCTCATATGCCAACAAGACTCTTCAATAAAGGTAAAAACTGATTTAATTGCTCATTTATCCTTTAAAATTAGTGCTTCATATTTATTTCTCATTGTTTTCTGTAAAACTATAGTACTTATTCTGTAAAAAAATTAATTTTTTTGTGAATATTTTTGGGCAGAACGAATTGACTGGATTTACATTATTTCTTATGGGAAATACTGCTTTGACTTTAGGCCTAGCTCCTGGAACGGATTATGGCCAAAACTCGAGGTTCCACTTCATATTGAAATAAACAGAATAGAGGAAATCGGCTTTAATATACATTATTTATGTATGAATACTGGTCAGAGAGCCCATCGTAAGTCCAAGGCATCAGTAAACGAGTACATCACTAAGTGAGGAGAGGATGTGTATTTTAAAAGAATTTCTTTTGCCTGTTTTTGGAGGACCAAGGAACATAACTTCACTTTTCTGCTTTGGTTAACACTAAACTGAAGAAGATGTTGTATGTTACCAGAATCTACCATAATTAAAAAACAATATAATGCATTATTTTTTAAATTTCATTAAAACAAGAAATATTAATGAATTAAATATAGAATTAAATATATTGGCAGCTTTGAGGGGACATCTAAACTGTCGTATCTGAGTGCATCTGCAAAGACAAGTGATTATGTATGAGTGATGGTGAGAGTGTTGAATAATAATGAAAGTTTTTACTTTCTATTTGGGTCACCCTGCCTCAATGGGAAATGGCCAATGTGTAAAAAAAAAAAAAAAAAAAAAAAAAAAAAAACTAATGTTAGTCACTGTCAAATTTAATTTATAATTTTAGTTTCTTAGATATCATAACATGTGACCACTGCCAGAAATGTTTAAATATATTAAGAAAAAGATTCATTAAAGAGGTTTCAGCTTATTAGAATTGCTTAACCCCTTAACTGGCCAAACATAGATCTACGTTCTTACCGCTAGTGTTCCAAACAGAAAGACAAAAAGAAAAACAAGCAGACAGAGACAGAAAGACAGATAAGCAGAGACAGAGATAAACAGAGAGCTAGACAGACAGACAGACGGACGGAGAGACATGTTTGTGTGTAACAGTGAAAACAAAGCCAAGGCAATGCAAGATTATCAAATATCACTCCATTGCTGCACTGTCAGCAGTGAGTGACACTCATCTTACACCATTCTTCAGGAAGATACTAGCTAAATTCCAGAAATAATAAATTATGTAGAACAGGACGATAATAAACTATGCATGATTAGGGTAACTAGTGACATGGTCCTCACACAAATAGAGAAATAAAAGCCTAACAAATCCCCCAAGCCCTGATGAACTGTTTACAAGGGTTTTAAAGGAATGTTAAGAGGAATCTAGCATACCTTTACTTAATCTTTTCAATATATCATTATAAACTGGCATAGTGCCAGACAAGTGGAAAATGGCAAATGTAATACCTATTTACAAGGCAGGTGACAGGTCCTTAGCTTCGAACTATAGACCAACAAGCCTTACCTCCACAGTGGGAAAATTTATGGAATCAATAACTGCCGAGGTAATTCATTGCCATCTTGAAAGGCATAAATTGATTAACCCTTTGGGGGTCGGCAGGTCCTCTCAGAGACTTGTTCTCAGGGTCAGCCAAATTAAAAAAAAAAAAAAAAAAAAAAAAAAAAAAATTATTTTTTCTTATGAAAAGATAGAGAATATTTTCCTGATCATAATGACACCAAAAGTATGAAATTTGATGGAAAACTTACGGAAATATGCTCTCGCGAAGTTAGCGGTCTTGACGATGTTTACGCATTGGCGATTTTGCCCACCTTGAGCCCTATTTTTCGCCAATTCCAGTGTACTAGTCGACAAAAATCATAACTATTTCGCTAGAACTCAATTTTTTCTATCGAATGAGTACAAGAAACCACCCATTTACCGATTTCAACTATCCAATACAGTGGTCAGAATTTAGCAATTTTGCCAATTTCACACAAATTTCAAAAGATGCCAATTTCCGAATAGAGTCCAGAATAAACAAGAAAGACATTCCTGGCACTAAAATAACATTTCCTCTGTTCATTTAATCATGTTCCCACGCCCCTCTTACATTCTTTTGCTTTCCACTTTGAATTTTTATTCTCGCAAAAAAAATAGAAGATTTACTGTTATGCAGACTACCGCATTAGTGTAGAAATGGTATAAATAATATCAGCGCACTTGCAAAAGAATATTAGACTCACCAGTTGACGTGTATTGGACGCTTGGCATGATTTGTTTACTTTTGATCTTTGGTAAAAATTGAACATTTCTGCTACTTAGAGCTCAATTTCAAGGTACTTTTCATTGTAAAATCAATCAAAATCATCTCAATTTCTGTAAAATGTCTTCCATTCTATAAAATGAGACCAGGAAAACTAGAATACAACAATAAATACCATATGAAAATACAGTGCAAAGTCGTTGTTTTTATCCAAAAACACGGTCAAAGTTTTTTTTTCTCATTACGCACTGTGTGCTGCAGGATTTTTTTTATACTGCGCACAGTGACCACATAGACCCATTCTTACATATGTAGACCTACCAGCTTTCTCTCACTAGATTTGACGGCGCTAGAATTTACGCGCACTAATACGTCAAAAACCCCTGCGTGTAAGACGTACTAGCACGTCCAAAACCAGAAAGGGTTAATGAATCTCAGCACAGTTTTACAAAGGGGTATTCCTGTCTTACGAAGTTACTAACTTTTCTCATTAAGGTATTTGAGGAAGTAGATCATGGTACTGAATATGACATTGTGCATATGGACTTCAGTAAGGGTTTCGATAGAGTTCCACATCAGAGGCTATTGAGGAAACTTAAGGCAAACGGAATAGGAGAAATTTTTTCCTGGGTAGAGGTATGGTTGACAAATAGGCAGCAGACAGTCTGCATAAATGGGAAGAAATCAGAATGGGGGCACGTTACAAGCAGTGTTCCACAGGAGTCAGTGTTGGGCCTCTTGTTGTTCACAATTTACATAAATGACATATATGAGGGAATAAATAGCGACATAAGCAAATTTGCTGATGACACCTAAATTTTTTTTTTTTTTTTTCAACAAGTCGGCCGTCTCCCACCGAGGCAGGGTGACCCAAAAAAGAAAGAAAATCCCCAAAAAGAAAATACTTTCATCATCATTCAACACTTTCACCACACTCACACATTATCACTGCTTTTGCAGAGGTGCTCAGAATACAACAGTTTAGAAGCATATATGTATAAAGATACACAACATATCCCTCCAAACTGCCAATATCCCAAACCCCTCCTCCTTTAAAGTGCAGGCATTGTACTTCCCATTTCCAGGACTCAAGTCCGACTATATGAAAATAACCGGTTTCCCTGAATCCCTTCACTAAATATTACCCTGCTCACACTCCAACAGATCGTCAGGTCCCAAGTATCATTCGCCTCCATTCACTCCTATCTAACACGCTCATGCACGCTTGCTGGAAATCCAAGCCCCTAGCCCACAAAACCTCCTTTACCCCCTCTTTCCAACCCTTTCGAGGACGACCCCTACCCCTCCTTCCTTCCCCTATAGATTTACATGCTTTCCATGTCATTCTACTTTGATCCATTCTCTCTAAATGACCAAACCACCTCAACAACCCCTCTTCTGCCCTCTGACTAATGCTTTTATTAACTCCACACCTTCTCCTAATTTCCACACTCCGAATTTTCTGCATAATATTTACACCACACATTGCCCTTGGACAGGACATCTCCTTTGCCTCCAACCGTCTCCTCACTGCTGCATTTCCCACCCAAGCTTCACATCCATATAAGAGTGTTGGTACTACTATACTTTCATACATTCCCTTCTTTGCCTCCATAGATAACGTTTTTTGACTCCACATATACCTCAACGCACCACTCACCTTTTTTCCCTCATCAATTCTATGATTAACCTCATCCTTCATAAATCCATCCGCCGACACGTCAACTCCCAAGTATCTGAAAACATTCACTTCTTACATACTCCTCCTCCCCAATCTGATATCCAATTTTTCTTTATCTAAATCATTTGATACCCTCATCACCTTGCTCTTTTCTATGTTCACTTTCAACTTTCTACCTTTACACATATTCTCAAACTCATCCACTAACCTTTGCAATTTTTCTTTAGAATCTCCCATAAGCACAGTATCATCAGCAAAAAGTAACTGTGTCAATTCCCATTTTGAATTTGATTCCCCATAATTTAATCCCACCCCTCTCCCAAACACCCTAGCATTTACTTCTTTTACAACCCCATCTATAAATATATTAAACCACCATGGTGACATAACACATCCCTGTCTAAGACCTACTTTTACCGGGAAGTATTCTCCCTCTCTTCTACACACCCTAACCTGAGCCTCACTATCCTCATAAAAGCTCTTTACAGCATTTAGTAACTTACCACCTATTCCATATACTAGCAACATCTGCCACATTGCTCCTCTATCCACTCTATCATATGCCTTTTCTAAATCCATAAATGCAATAAAAATTTCCCTACCTGTTCACATATATGCTTCAATGTAAACACTTGATCTACACATCCCCTACCCACTCTGAAGCCTCCCTGCTCATCCGCAATCCTACATTCTGTCTTTCCTCTAATTCTTTCAATTATAACCCTACTGTATACTTTTCCTGGTATACTCAGTAAACTTATTCCTTTATAATTTTTACAATCTCTTTTGTCCCCTTTCCCTTTATATAAAGGGACTATACATTCTCTCCACCAATCCCTAGGTACCTTCCCCTCTTTCATACATTTATTAAACAAAAGTACCAACCACTCCAACACTATATCCCCCCCTGCTTTTAACATTTCTGTCATGATCCCATCAGTTCCAGCTGCTTTACCCCCTTTCATTCTATGTAATGCCTCACGTACCTCCACCACACTTACATTCTGCTCTTCTTCACCCCTAAAAGATGGTATACCTCCCTGGCCAGTGCATGAAATTACTGCCTCCCTTTCTTCCTCAACATTTAAAAGTTCCTCAAAATATTCTCTCCATCTACCTAATACCTTCCTCTCCCCATCTACTAACTCCCCTACTCTGTTTTTAACTGACAAAACCATACTTTCCCTAGACTTTCTTAACTTGTTTAACTCACTCCAAAATTTTTTCTTATTTTCATTAAAATTTCTTGACAGTGCCTCTCCCACTCTTTTATCTGCTCTCCTTTTGCACTCTCTCACCACTCTCTTCACCTTTATTTTACTCTTCATATACTCTGCTCTTCTTATAACACTTCTGCTTTGTAAAAACCTCTCGTAAGCTACCTTTTTCTCTTTTCTGCATTTTTAAAACTATTCCAACCCTCTTCAACCCCCCCACTACTCATCTTTGCACTAGCCCACCTTTCTGCCAATAGTCGCTTATATCTTGCCCGAACTTCCTCCTCCCTTAGTTTATACACTTTCACCTCCCTCTTACTTGTTGTTGCCACCTTCCTCTTTTCCCATCTACCTCTTACTCTAACTGTAGCTACAACTAAATAATGATCCGATATATCAGTTGCCCCTCTATAAACATGTACATCCTGGAGCCTACCCATCAACCTTTTATCCACCAATACATAATCTAACAAACTACTTTCATTACGTGCTACATCATACCTTGTATATTTATTTATCTTCTTTTTCATAAAATATGTATTACTTATTACCAAATTTCTTTCTACACACAGCTCAATTAAAGGCTCCCCATTTACATTTACCCCTGGCATCCCAAATTTACCTACTACTCCCTCTATAACATTTTTACCCACTTGAGCATTGAAATCCCCAACCACCATTACTCTCACACTTGATTCAAAACTCCCCACGCATTCACTCAACATTTCCCAGAATCTCTCTCTCTCCTCTACACTTCTCTCTTCTCCAGGTGCATACACGCTTACTATAACCCACTTTTCACATCCAATCTTTATTTTACTCCACATAATCCTTGAATTTATACATTTGTAGTCCGTCTTTTCCTGCCATAGCTTATCCTTCAACATTATTGCTACTCCTTCTTTAGATCTAACTCTATTTGAAACCCCTGACCTAATCCCATTTATTCCTCTCCATTGAAACTCTCCCATCCCCTTCAGCTTTGTTTCACTTAAAGCCAGGACATCCATTTTCTTCTCATTCATAACATCCACAATCATCTCTTTCTTATCATTTGCACAACATCCACGCACATTCAGACTTCCCACTTTGACAATTTTCTTCTTCTTATTCTTTTTAGTAATCTTTACAGGAAAAGGGGTTACTAGCCCATTGTTCCCGGCATTTTAGTTGACTTTTACAACACGCATGGCTCACGGAGGAAAGATTCTTATTCCACTTCCCCATGGATATAAAAGGAAAAGTAATAAGACCAAGAACTATTAAGATAAAATCAAAGAAAACTCCGATGAGTGTGTATAAATAAACGTGTACATGTATGTGTAATATGAATGTGTAAATTCAAGAATTATGTGGATTAAAGTAAAGGTTGGATGTGAGAAGTGGGTCATAATAAGCGTGTATGCACCTGGAGAAGAGAGGAATGTAGAGGAGAGAGAGAGATTTTGGGAGATGTTAAGTGAATGTATAGGAGCCTTTGAACCAAGTGAGAGAGTAATTGTGGTAGGGGACCTGAATGCTAAAGTAGGAGAAACTTTTAGAGAGGGTGTGGTAGGTAAGTTTGGGGTGCCAGGTGTAAATGATAATGGGAGCCCTTTGATTGAACTTTGTATAGAAAGGGGTTTAGTTATAGGTAATACATATTTTAAGAAAAAGAGGATAAATAAGTATACAAGATATGATGTAGGGCGAAATGACAGTAGTTTGTTGGATTATGTATTGGTAGATAAAAGACTGTTGAGTAGACTTCAGGATGTACATGTTCATAGAGGGGCCACAGATATATCAGATCACTTTCTAGTTGTAGCTACACTGAGAGTAAAAGGTAGATGGGATACAAGGAGAATAGAAGCATCAGGGAAGAGAGAGGTGAAGGTTTATAAACTAAAAGAGGAGGCAGTTAGGGTAAGATATAAACAGCTATTGGAGGATAGATGGGCTAATGAGAGCATAGGCAATGGGGTCGAAGAGGTATGGGGTAGGTTTAAAAATGTAGTGTTAGAGTGTTCAGCAGAAGTTTGTGGTTACAGGAAAGTGGGTGCAGGAGGGAAGAGGAGCGATTGGTGAAATGATGATGTAAAGAGAGTAGTAAGGGAGAAAAAGTTAGCATATGAGAAGTTTTTACAAAGTAGAAGTGATGCAAGGAGGGAAGAGTATATGGAGAAAAAGAGAGAGGTTAAGAGAGTGGTGAAGCAATGTAAAAAGAGAGCAAATGAGAGAGTGGGTGAGATGTTATCAACAAATTTTGTTGAAAATAAGAAAAAGTTTTGGAGTGAGATTAACAAGTTAAGAAAGCCTAGAGAACAAATGGATTTGTCAGTTAAAAATAGGAGAGGAGAGTTATTAAATGGAGAGTTAGAGGTATTGGGAAGATGGAGGGAATATTTTGAGGAATTGTTAAATGTTGATGAAGATAGGGAAGCTGTGATTTCGTGTATAGGGCAAGGAGGAATAACATCTTGTAGGAGTGAGGAAGAGCCAGTTGTGAGTGTGGGGGAAGTTCGTGAGGCAGTAGGTAAAATGAAAGGGGGTAAGGCAGCCGGGATTGATGGGATAAAGATAGAAATGTTAAAAGCAGGTGGGGATATTGTTTTGGAGTGGTTGGTGCAATTATTTAATAAATGTATAGAAGAGGGTAAGGTACCTAGGGACTGGCAGAGAGCATGCATAGTTCCTTTGTATAAAGGCAAAGGGGATAAAAGAGAGTGCAAAAATTATAGGGGGATAAGTCTGTTGAGTGTACCTGGTAAAGTGTATGGTAGAGTTATAATTGAAAGAATTAAGATTAAGACGGAGAATAGGATAGCAGATGAACAAGGAGGCTTTAGGAAAGGTAGGGGGTGTGTGGACCAGGTGTTTACAGTGAAACATATAAGCACCCTTCTGGCAAGACAGTGATGGAGTGAATGATGGTGAAAGTTTTTCTTTTTCGGGTCACCCTGCCTTGGTGGGAATCGGCCAGTGTGATAATAAATAATAATAAAAAATGTATGTGTAGTGTGACCTAAGTGTAAGTAGAAGTAGCAAGACATGCCTGTAGTCTTGCATATTTATGACACCTAAATAGGCCATCCAATTCATTCTAATGAGGAAATTAGAGCACTCCAGGATGATTTCAATAGACTGATGCAGTGGTCGGAGAAGTGGCAGATGCAGTTTATTATAGACAAATGCAAAGTTCTAAATGTTGGACAAGAAAATAACCATGCCTCATATAAACTAAAAATGCAGATCTTATGCTATAACTTATCTATACACACTCATCTGAGTTTTCTTAGATTTTATCTTAATAGTTCTTGTTTCCTATTACTTTTCCTTTCATATCCATGGGGAAGTTTAATAAGAATCTTTCCTCTGTAAGCCATGCGTGTTGTAAAAGTCAACTAATATGCCGGGAACAATGGGCTAGTAACCCCTTTTCCTGTAATAATTACTAAAAAGAATAACAAGAAAATTGTCAAAGTGGGATGTGTGAATGTGCGTGGATGTTGTGCGAATGATAAGAAAGAGATGATTGTGGATGTTATGAAAGAGAAGAAGCTGGATGTTCTGGCTTTAAGTGAAACAAAGCTGAAGGGGGTGGGAGAGTTTCAGTGGAGAGGAATAAATGGGATTAGGTCAGGGGTTTCAAATAGAGTTAGAGCTGGAAATAAATGGTATAAAATACTGACACAATGGAAATATAAACACATATGCAGTATAATGTGATCCTTTATTGACTACGTTTCACCCACACAGTGGGCTTTTTCAAGTCACAAACAGATCTGATTGTGACTTGAAAAAGGGAATATAAATGTATTAATTCAAGGATTATGTGGAGTAAAATAAAGGTTGGATGGGAAAAGTGGGTTTTAGTAAGCATATATGCACCTGGAGAAGAGAGAAGTGCAGAGGAGAGAGAGAGAGATTTTGGGAAATGTTGAGTGAATGTGTGGGGAGTTTTGAACCAAGTGTGAGAGTACTTGTGGTTGGGGATTTCAATGCTAAAGTGGGTAAAAATGTTGTGGAGGGAGTAGTAGGTAAATTTGGGGTGCCAGGGGTAAATGAAAATGGGGAGCCTTTAATTGAGCTATGTGTAGAAAGAGGTTTGATGATAAGTAATACATATTTTATGAAAAAGATGATAAATATATATACAAGGTATGATATACCACGTAATGAAAGTAGTTTGTTAGATTATGTATTGGTGGATAAAAGGTTGATGGGTAATCTTCAGGATGTACACGTTTATAGAGGGGCAACTGATATATCGGATCATTATCTAGTTGTAGCTACAGTTAGAGTAAGAGGTAGATGGGACAAGAGGAAAATGGCAACAACAAGCAAGAGGGAGATGAAAGTATATAAACTAAGGTAGGAGGAAGTTTGGGTGAGATATAAGCAACTATTGGCAGAAAGGTGGGCTGATGCAAGTATGATTAGTGGGGGGGGGGGGGATTGAAGAGAGTTGGAATAATTTTAAAAATGCAGTATTAGAATGAGGGGCAGAAGTCTGTGGTTACAGGAGGGTGGGTGTAGGAGGAAAGAGGAGTGATTGGTGGAAAAGTGTTATAAGAAGAGCAGAGTATATGGAGAGTAAAAGAAAGGTGAAGAGTGGTGAGAGAGTGCAAAAGGAAAGCAGATGATAGAGTGGGAAAGGCACTGTCAAGAAATTTTAATGAAAATAAGAAAAAAATTTGGAGTGAGTTAAACAAGATAAGAAAGCCTAGGGAACAAATGGATTTGTCAGTTAAAAACAGAGTAAGAGAGTTAGAAGATGGGGAGATGGAGGTATTGGGTAGATGGCGAGAATACTTTGAGGAACTTTTAAATGTCGATGAAGAAAGAGAGGCGGTAATTTCAAGAACTGCCCAGGGAGGTATACCATCTTTTAGGAGTGAAGAAGAGCATGGTGTAAGTGAGGGGGAGGAGCGCGAGGCATTACGTAAAATGAAAGGGGTTAAAGCAGCTGGAACTGACAGAATCATGACAAATGTTAAAAACAAGGGGGGATATAGTGTTGGAGTGGTTGGTGTTTTTGTTTAATGATGACACTGTGCTATTGGGAGATTCTGAAGAGAAGTTGCAGAGGTTGGTGGATGAATTTGGTAGGGTATGCAAAAGAAGAAAATTAAAAGTGAATACAGGAAAGAGTAAGGTTATGAGGACAACAAGAAGATTAGGTGATGAAAGATTGGATATCAGATTGGAGGGAGAGAGTATGGAGGAGGTGAATGTATTCAGATATTTGGGAGCGGACATGTCAGAGGATGGGTCTATGAAAGATGAGGTGAATCATAGAATTGATGAGGGGAAAAGGGTGAGCGGTGCACTTAGGAGTCTGTGGAGATGAAGAACTTTGTCCTTGGAGGCAAAGAGGGGAATGTATGAGAGTATAGTTTTACCAACGCTCTTATATGGGTGTGAAGCATGGGTGATGAATGTTGCAGCGAGAAGGCTGGAGGCATTGGAGATGTCATGTCTGAGGGCAATGTGTGGTGTGAATATAATGCAGAGAATTCGTAGTTTGGAAGTTAGGAGGAGGTGAGGGATTACCAAAACTGTTGTCCAGAGGGCTGAGGAAGGGTTGTTGAGGTGGTTCGGACATGTAGAGGATTGAGCGAAACAGAATGACTTCAAGAGTGTATCAGTCTGTAGTGGAAGGAAGGCGGGGTAGGGGTCGGCCTAGGAAAGGTTGGAGGGAGGGGGTAAAGGAGGTTTTGTGTGCGAGGGGCTTGGACTTCCAGCAAGCATGCGTGAGCATGTTTGATAGGAGTGAATGGAGACAAATGGTTTTTAATACTTGACGTGCTGTTGGAGTGTGAGCAAAGTAACATTTATGAAGGGATTCAGGGAAACCGGCAGGCCGGACCTGAGTCCTGGAGATGGGAAGTACAGTGCCTGCACTCTGAAGGAGGGGTGTTAATGTTGCAGTTTAAAAACTGTAGTGTAAAGCACCCTTCTGGCAAGAGAGTGATGGAGTGAATGATGGTGCAAGTTTTTCTTTATTGGGCCATCCTGCCTTGGTGGTAATTGGCCAGTGTGTTAACAAAAAAGAAATGTATGAAAGAGGGGAAGGTACCTAGGGATTGGCAGAGAGCATGTATAGTCCCTTTATATAAAGGGAAGGGGGACAAAAGAGATAGTAAAAATTATAGAGGAATTAGTTTACTGAGTATACGAGAAAAAGTGTACAGTAGGGTTATTGAAAGAATAAGAGGTAAGACAATGTAGGATTGCGGATGAGCAAGGAGGTTTTAGAGTGGGTAGAGGATTTGTAGATCAGGTGTTTACATTGAAGCATATATGTGAACAGTATTTAGATAAAGGTAGGGAAGTTTTTATTGCATTTATGGATTTAGAAAAGGCATATGATAGAGTGGATAGGGGAGCAATGTGGCAGATGTTGCAAGTATATGGAATAGGCAGTAAGTTACTAAATGCTATAAAGAGTTTTTATGAGGACAGTGAGACTCAGGTTAGGGTGTGTAGAAGAGAGGGAGACTACTTCCTGGTAAAAGTAGGTCTTAGACAGGGATGTGTAATGTCACCATGGTTGTTTAATATATTTATAGATGGGGTTGTAAAAGAAGTAAATGCTAGGCTGTTCGGGAGAGGGGTGGGATTAAATTATGGGGAATCAAATACAAAATGGGAAGTGACACAGATACTTTTTGCTGATGATACTGTGCTTATGGGTGATTCTAAAGAAAAATTCCAGAGGTTAGTGGACGAATTTGGGAGTGTGTGTAAAGGTAGAAAGTTGAAAGTGAACATAGAAAAGATTAAGGTGATGAGGGTATCAAATGATTTAGATAAAGAAAAATTGGATATCAAATTGGGGAAGAGGAGTATGGAAGAAGTGAATGTTTTCAGATATTTGAGAGTTGATGTATCATTGGATGGATTTATGAAGGATGAGGTTAATCATAGAATTGATGAGGGAAAAAAGGTGAGTGGTGCGTTGAGGTATATGTGGAGACAAAGAACGTTATCTATGGAGGCAAAGAAGGGAATGTATGAAAGTATAGTCGTACCAACACTCTTATATGGGTGTGAAGCTTGGGTTGTAAATGCTGCAGTGAGGAGGCGGCTGGAGGCAGTGGAGATGTCCTGTCGAAGGGCAATGTGTGGTGTAAGTATTATGCAGAGTATTCGAAGTGTGGAAATTAGGAGTTGTGGAATTGCTAACAGTATTAGTCAGAGGGCTGAAGAGGGGTTGTCGAGGTGGTTTGGTCATTTAGAGAGAATGGATCAAAGTAGAATGACATGGAGAGCATATAAATCTGTAGGGGAAGGAAGGCAGGGTAGTGGTCGTCCTTGAAAGGGTTGGAGGGAGGGGGTAAAGGAGGTTGTGTGGGCAAGGGGCTTGGATTTCCAACAAGCGTGCGTGAGCATGTTAGATAGGAGTGAATGGAGACGAATGGTATTTGGGACCTGACGAGCTGTTGGAGTGTGAGCAGGGTAATATTTAGTGAAGGGATTCAGGGAAACTGGTTATTAATATAGCCGGACTTGAGTCCTGGAAATGGGAAGTACAATGCCATGCTCCTTCCTTAAGTGAACATGACCTGACCTGACTAGGTTAAGGCATTAGCTTAAACCGGTAGGAGAATTGAACCTGCCTCGCATGGGCCAGTAGGCCTGCTGCAGTGTTCCTTCTTTCTTATGTTCTTATATACTCCCACATGTCCAAAACATTGCTGGGACCTGTAAATACTATGTATATATTTCTAGACAATATTACCTGACTAAGGTAGGTGAAAATGTTCACCTGTCGTTGTGTTTGTGACTATTTGAGTACTATTTCAGTACCTAATATTAGTGTCAGAACAAAGATTGGCTATGAAATCACAAGAACTACTACAAATTATAATTATCATTACATAAAAATTATATAAATTAAAAAAAAAAAAAATGTATATCGGCAACACTTCTGCAAGCGGCAGAGCTTCATGTTGCCGTCAGGTGAGTGATAAGTGCCGTCCTTGCAGCCTTATATCTCTTTAAGTACTGACTTTAAATTTTTTTTTAGAGTATTACATGTAAAAAAATGTCCTCTTTATTAAAAAAAACTATTTTTTTATTTCAAAATATTTGGAGATCTAGGCAAAAGAATGTAGATCTACTTTTGGACAGTTAAGGGGTTAATTCCCCATAATCTTGGCTGTATATCCTTAACAAGGATATGTTTCAAAATATACATATGTATCATGATCATTACTGTCAACAAGCTAGGTTCTTGATTTCTGTTGACAGCTGTACACAAGCTGCAGAAAAATAGGATATGCAAGCAATGTATGCCTATGCTTTCAAAAAGAAGTTTATGTTAATCATTTCATGTCTAAGATGTGTCAGCATATGAAAACATACTTGGTCTTTTATACAATGGACATGATAATGTCCATGACTTATAAAAAAAGCTTTAAAAATACTAAAGTATGCAAAAAACGATAATCACTATTGAGAGGCTAGGTGACATCACAAGTTCTCTAAGATGGAAATGCAGACAAAAAGCTGGGATATTGCTTCCTGCAAGAAGGAATTTAAATAACTAATTGTCAATATAATAAAAACAAAAATGAGAACATTAATATATTCATAAAATTTAGATAATATGAACCTTATTTTTATTAACTAACATTTATTTTTGAAATATAAAAACATCTCACCACTACACCCTCTTTAGATTTCTAACTAACATTTAAGTGAATAAGGAACAAGAAAAATCTTTAGTTAAAGTGAATAAAACCATAAAAAACAGATAAATGCACACAATATTTGAATTTAGAAGGAATAAAGGCAACATTGAAAAAGGTTTTAAAATGGTACACTACAAGCATTCTTGAGACTTAACGGCTTCACTAAAATAAACTGGAAGCATTCCTAAAAAAATGTAAGGATTTTTCCTAGCCTGGGTTAGTTCTAGCTGTGATTGATTTGTAACTAGGCACAATATTGTAGAACAGTATGACAAAAGCATTTTAAAGATGATTATGAATCAACATGTTTACTCCTCTACAATTTGATCAACATGTTTATTATCAATACCTTCTGCATACTTCGTAAAGCATGGATGAAACGAGTTATCCCTAAAGGAACAGCAAGAACAAGGAAGGAGAGCAGCTGCATAAGCAGTCCAGTTTTCAAGCCTGTGCAGCATATCACAATGCTCTCCATAAGCAATAATGAACAATCTCCCTTTACTGGCAGGATGGAATGGAAAGTTTCCTTATAACTTGATGATTTTAACATAGAAGAAAAAATAGCATGTAAATCAAAGTCCATTTTTTTTGGAAAAACTATCACAACATTATCTTTAACCTTTTCAGTGACTATCATGTAGAACTACGTCATTGTGGCCAGCAGCGGCGGCTTGTAATGCCAGTAATACCTATAGTATCGTACTGCATCAAACTTCTATTTTTAATAATTTTGATCTTGTTTAAAAAAAAAAAAAAAAAACGCTTTTAAGTACATCGACACCAACATACAACAGATTTTTCCTGCAACATATTTGTCAACAGCAAATTATTTTAGCGTAAGGCTGATGAAGTCATACGTCTGACAGTGAGTATCTGGGGGGAACTGCAGCTCTGCAGCTCCTATGCATGAGCTGCCACTCATGGCCAGGGTACCTCACATGGTCTAGTAGGCCTGTTGCAGTGTTCCTTGTTTCTTATGTTCCTATGTTCTTATGTCAAGAGTTTAGCTCACTCGGATAAGCTGTGAGTAATAAATTTTGGCTTAGATATGAGAGAATGAGTCTATGTGCTGAGTGTGCAGAGTATAAAAAAATACTACCCCAAGTGGTTCATGATGGGAAAAATGTGTGATCATGTACAGTGGACCTTCGGTTATCGTAATTAATCTGTTCCAGAGAGTGTGACTAAAGCCGAATTTGAAGATTTGCGAATTCATTTTCCCCATAAAAAATAATGTCAATCCAATTAATCCGTTCCAGACACACAAAAGTATTAAAAAAAATAATTTTTTACGTGAAATATACATTTACCTACACAGAAAACAATGAGACATGAGGAAAACAACAAAAGCATGACACTTACCTTTATTGAAGACTCTTCTTAGTGTATTGAAGATGGGAGGAGGGGAGAGGATGGAGAAATTACTATTTGGAAAGGGAATCCCTTTCCATAAAGACTTCAGGTACCAAGTCCTTTTCTGGGGTTACTTCCCTTCTTTGTTTTTTAATGCCACTAGGACCAGCTTGAGAGTCACTGGACCCCTGTCGCTCAAAAAAGTGTTCCAGAGATGTCTGTTTCTAGCATATGTTAGGAATTGTGGCGGCAGCAGGGGTGTGTGTTGGGAGACAGGACAAGATAGTCCTTCAATATGACACTAACATCAACTCTATGGCTTATTTATCTAGCACAATTCATCTAATATGACATAATAAACAATATTAATAACATAGAAACATGATATATACTCTAGAATGAATAAAATACGTCATTACGTGTGTGACGAGTGTTGTGTTCTTTATTGTTGGGAGTTTAAAGGCCTTACATTGTGGTGGTGATGGCGGCAGCAGAGGCGGCGGTGTTAGTCAGTAGCCATCTATACCTCCAACAACATTGGAGGAGTCAGTTTCGAGCTGTCCTTTTTCTGTCGATTATATGATTAACTTACTTGCTACACTGTTAATGCTACACTTTATCGCTGGCTGGCGCTATAGCCCTTATCAACTCCCGCTGCTTTAGTATTGTACATATCACAGAATCACTGAAGAAGCCACATTCTCCCCTCTCTCTCTCAGCCCTTTACCAAAGGGCTGGCTGGCACTAGGAACTTTCTTTGGACCCATGGTGGCTTATTTAGCAATTGCAAGCACTAAAAAGAATGGAATACAAAATGTGTCATATGAACGCATGGGATCGTGCTCACTGGCTGATAAACAGTGGCACACTGAGTGTTGGTCCACTGTTGCCGTGTGGATGTGTTCGGGACGAATGACTATTACCAAGCTTAATGATGATCACCGAGCCAATATTTTGATGAAAAAACTTTACAATTCTCGAATGTTACGAAATTTGACGACTACGATATCCAGGGGTTCAATGTAGTACAATATATGGTTTAATAATCACGATTTCGAGCAGTTTTCTTGGAGGATTTTTATAATTTTATTTTCTGTTTCTTTGTATCATTTGATAGAATGGAATACACATTACTGAAACAGTGATGATCTTGATTGCTTTCAGGAACAGAAGCAGCCTGAAATCAAGGGGAAATGTTCGATATTTATCAACAAGCCTGAGGATGGGTAAGGCCCCCTCTACACCTCCAGTCTGTTTTATGGCTTTTTAATAAGTCTGATTTAATTATTGGGACACCATAAACCATGACCAACCATTCCTGGTTATACAGTGGTCCCTCGTTTATCGTCGTTAATCCATTCCTGGAAGTGCGGCGATTATTGAAATAGACTATTTTCAAATCAACTTTCCCCATAAGAAATAATGTAAATACTACATACAATTAATCTGTTCCTGACACCCAGAAGTATTAAAAGAAAATTTTTTTTTATATGAAATATAGGTGTAGTACATAAACAATACAAAGGGACATGATGAATGAAACATTAACAGCATAACACTTACCTTTATAGGCGATTCTTCTTAGTGTATGGAAGACTGGAGGATGAGAGAGATTGGATTAGTTACTGTTTGGAAGGGAAATCCCCTTTCATCAACACCTCAGGTATCAAGTCCTTTTCTGGGGTTACATACTTCTCTTCTCTGTTTCTTAATGCCACTAGGATCAGCTTGAGTCACTGGAGTCCTGTCTCGCAAAAAAAGTGTCCAGAGAGTTCTGTTTCTGGCGTCTCTTTAAAACTTCCCTAAAATGGACCAAGACTCTGTCACTGTACAAGTTGCCAATATGGCTTGCAACATCCTTCTCAGGGTGATGTTTCTACATAAATCTTTCCATCCTACCACACATTTCAGAAATCTCCTTAACATAGGCACCTTCTTCCATCTCTCTTCCTCCTCCTCTGCAGCACGATTCTGAGCTGCGATCTGTTGCTGTTCCTGCTGAAGCTCTTGCAGCTCCTCAGTGGTTATATCATCGTTGTGGTCCTCCACCAACTCTCCCACATCCTCCAAACTCACATCCAACCCCATGGAACTCCCCAATGCCACAATAGATTTCACAACTGACATAGGCTCATCAGGGTCAGCCACAAACCCTTCAAAATCCCTCTTGTGGACACAATCTGGCCACAATTTTCTCCAAGCAACAACAGCTTCCTTGATTTCCTTTTCCTTTGCCACGATGGAAGATATGGTTGTATGGGGTTTGTTATACATCCTGGCCAGTTCGGCTACACGTATGCCACTTTCATATAGTTCAATAATGTTTTTCTTAAATTCAATCATATTTCTCACCTTCTTTACCAAATGCTTGGCACTAGGAGCTTTCTTTGGAGCCATGGTAGCTTATTTAGCACTTGCAAGCACTAAAGGTAATGGAATATTATGAAATATTTCATATGAACAAGTGAGGGGACCGTCGCTCACTGGTAAACAATGGCACACTGGCGGGGAAGGGAGGCCGAGGCGGCTCAGAACCGTGAGTACGCATCCAGGACAAACAATGATTAGCGAGTCAACCAACCATTCACGAGCCAATGTTTGGATGAAAATAACGCGACGATTTCCAAAAAGGGCGACTATTGAGCCCGACGATTATCAAGGGACCACTGTATTTTACCATCTGAGAAATAGAGTAAATCTTCTACTTTTGTGTGATTAACCCTTTGACTGTTTCGGTCGTATATATATATCTTACGAGGTACCGTGTTTGACGTATACATACTCATAAATTCTAGTGGCTTCAAATCAAGCAGGAGAAAGCTGGTAGGCCCACATGTGAGAGAATGGGTCTGTGGTCAGTGTGCACCATATAAAAAAAATCCTGGAGCACGCAGTGCACAATGAGGAAAAAAAAACTCCGACCCTTTTTTTTTAAATGCCGACTTTGTGGTCTATTTTCGTATAGTATTTATGGTTGTATTCTCGTTTTCTTGGTCTCATTTGATAGAATGGAAAACATATTATAGAAATCGAGGTGATTTTGATTGGTTTTACTATAAAAAGAACCTGGAAATGGGGCTCAAAGTAGGGAAAATGTTTGATTTTTGCCGATGTTCAAAAGTAAACAAATGATGTCATTGTCCAATAAATGTCCAACTAGCCATTCTAATATGCAGTCATGAATGGGTTGACATTATTTGTACAATTATTACAATAATGCAATAGTCTGCATAACAGTAAATCTTCTATATTTTGTTTGAATAAAAATTCAAAATAGAAAGCAAGAGTAGTATCAGATGGGCCTGGAGACATGACTGGTGAACAAAGAAAATGTTATTTTAAAACCAGGAATGTCTGCATTGTTCATTCTGGACCTTATTTTGAAATTGTCATATTTTTTAATTTTCGTGAAATTGTATCGCAGAGGTCGCTAACTTCGCGAGTGTAATTCCGTCAGTTTTCCATCAAATTTTGTTTTTTAGGTGTCATTACAATCGGGAAAAGATTCTCTATTTCATAAGAAAAAAAATTTTTTTTTTTTTTAAATTTTGCAACACCAGGAGACACCTCAGGATTGGGGGTTGCGACAGTCAAGGGGTTAAGAATTCAAAATGGAAGGCAACTATAATGGCACTAAAACAACATTTCCTCTGTTCATAATGCCTGGAAATGGCATTATGAACAGAGGAAATGTTGTTTTAGTGCCATTAATGTCTACATTGTTTACTTTAGACTATACATAATTTAAAATTGGTATTTTTTATTTTTTTATTTTATCTTAATAGTTCTTGGTCTTATTACTTTTCCTTTTATATCCATGGGGAAGTGGAATAAGAATCTTTCCTCCATAAGCCATGCGTGCTGTAAAAGTCAACTAAAATGCCGGGAACAATGGGATAGTAACCTCATTTCCTGTAAAGATTACTAAAAAGAATAAGAAGAAAATTGTCAAAATGGGAAGTCTGAATGTGCGTGGATGTTGTGCAAATGATAAGAAAGAGATGATTGTGGATGTTATGAATGAGAAGAAGCTTGATGTCCTGGCTTTAAGTGAAACAAAGCTGAAGTGAGTGGGAGAGTTTCAGTGGAGAGGGATAAATGGGATTAGATCAGGGGTTTCAAATAGAGTTAGAGCTAAAGAAGGAGTAGCAATAATGTTGAAGGATAAGATATGGCAGGAAAAGAGGGACTATAAATGTATTAATTCAAGGATTATGTGGAGTAAAATAAAGGTTGGATGTGAAAAGTGGGTTATAGTAAGCGCATATGCACCTGGAAAAGAGAGAAGTGTAGAGGAGAGAGAGATCTTGGGAAATGTTGAGTGAATGCGTGGGGAGTTTTGATCCAAGTGTGAGAGTACTTGTGATTGGGGATTTCAATGCTGAAGTGGGTAAAAATGTTGTGAAGGGAGTAGTATGTAAATTTGGGGTGCCAGGGGTAAATGTAAATGGGGAGTCTTCAATTGAGCTATGTGTAGAAAGAGATTTGGTAATGAGTAATACATATTTTATGAAAAAGAGGATAAATAAATGTACAAGGTATGATGTAGCACGTACTGAAAGTAGTTTGTTAGATTATGTATTGGTGGATAAAAGGTTGATGGGTAGGCTCCAGGATGTACATGTTTATAGAGGGGCAACTGATATATCGGATCATTATTTAGTTGTAGCTATAGCTAGAGTAAGAGGTAGATGGGACAAGAGGAAAGTGGCAGCAACAAGTAGGAGGGAAATGAAAGTGTATAAACTAAGGGAAGAGGAAGTTCGGGTGAGATATAAGCGACTATTGGCAGAAAGGTGGGCTAGTGCAAAGATGAGTAGTGGGGGGTTGAAGAGGGTTGGATTAGTTTTAAAAATGCAGTATTAGAATATGGGGCAGAAGTTTGTGGTTATAGGAGGATGGGGGCAGGAGGAAAGAGGAGTGATTGGTGGAATGATGAAGTAAAGGGTGTGATAAAAGAGAAAAAGGTAGCTTATGAGAGGTTTTTACAAAGCAGAAGCGTTATAAGAAGAGCAGAGTATAAGGAGATTAAAAGAAAGGTGAAGAGAGTGGTGAGAGAGTGCAAAAGGAGAGCAGGTGATAGAATGGGAGAGGTACTGTCAAGAAATTTTAATGAAAATAAAAAAATTTGGAGTGAGTAAAACAAGTTAAGAAAGCCTAGGGAACATATGGATTTGTCAGTTAAAAACAAAGTAGGGGAGTTAGTAGATGGGGAGAGGGAGGTATTAGGTAGATGGCGAGAATATTTTGAGGAACTTTTAAATGTTGAGAAAGAAAGGGAGGCGGTAATTTCAGGCACTGGCCAGGGAGGTATACCATCTTTTAGGAGTGAAGAAGAGCAGAATGTAAGTGTGGGGAAGGTGCGTGAGGCATTACGTAGAATGAAAGGGGGTAAAGCAGCTGAAACTGATGGGATCATGACAGAAATGCTAAAAGCAGAGAGGTATATAGTGTTGGAGTGGTTGGCACTTTTGTTTAATAAATGTATGAAAGAGGGAAAGGTACCTAGGGATTGGCGGAGAGCATGTATAGTCCCTTTATATACAGGGAAGGGGGACAAGAGAGATTGTAAAAATTATAGAGGAATAAGTTTACTGAGTATACCAGGAAAAGTGTACGGTAGGGTTATAATTGAAAGAATTAGAGGTAAGACAGAATGTAGGATTGCAGATGAGCAAGGAGGTTTAAGAGTGGGTAGGGGATGTGTGGATCAAGTGTTTACATTGAAACATATATGTGAACAGTATTTAGATAAAGTTAGAGAAAGTTTTTATTGCATTTATGGATTTAGAAAAGGCATGTGATAGAGTGGATAGGAGAGCAATGTGGCAGATGTTACAAGTATATGGAATAAGTGGTAAGTTACTAAATGCTGTAAAGAGTTTTTATGAGGATAGTGAGGCTCAGGTTAGGGTGTGTAGAAGAGAGGGAGACTACTTCCCGGTAAAAGTAGGTCTTAGACAGGGATGTGTAATGTCACCATGGTTGTTTAATATATTTATAGATGGGGTTCTAAAAGAAGTAAATGCTAGGGTGTTCGGGAGAGGGGTGGGATTAAATTATGGGGAATCAAATACAAAATGGGAATTGACACAGTTACTTTTTGCTGATGATACTGTGCTTATGGGAGATTCTAAAGAAAAATTGCAAAGGTTAGTGGATGAGTTTGGGAGTGTGTGTAAAGGTAGAAAGTTGAAAATGAACATAGAAAAGAGTAAGGTGATGAGGGTATCAAATGATTTAGATAAAGAAAAATTGGATATCAAATTGGGGAGGAGTAGTATGGAAGAAGTGAATGTTTTCAAATACTTGGGAGTTGACGTGTCGGCGGATGGATTTATGAAGGATGAGGTTAATCATAGAATTGATGAGGGAAAAAAGATGACTGGTGCGTTGAGGTATATGTGGAGTCAAAAATCGTTATCTATGGAGGCAAAGAAGGGAATGTATGAAAGTATAGTAGTACCAACATTCTTATATGGGTGTGAAGCTTGGGTTGTGAATGCAGCAGCGAGGAGGCGGTTGGAGGCAGTGGAGATGTCCTGTCTAAGGGCAATGTGTTGTGTAAATATTACGCAGAAAATTAAGAGTGTGGAAATTAGGAGAAGGTGTGGAGTTAATAAAAGTACTAGTCAGAGGGCTGAAGAGGGGTTGTTGAGGTGGTTTGGTTATTTAGAGAGAATGGATCAAAGTAGAATGACATGGAGAGCATTTAAATCTGTAGGAGAAGGAAGGCAGGGCACGAGTCGTCCTCGAAAAGGTTGGAAGGGAGGGGTAAGGGAGGTTTTGTGGGCGAGGGGCTTGGACTTCCAGTAGGCGTGCAGGAGCGTGTTCGATAGGAGTGAATGGAGACGAATGGTATTTGGGACCTGACGATCTGTTGGAGTGTGAGTAGGGTAATATTTAGTGAAGGGATTCAGGGAAACCAGTTATTTTTATATAGCCGGACTTGAGTCCTGGAAATGGGAAGTACAATGCCTGCACTCTAAAGGAGGGGTTCGGATATTAGCAGTTCGGAGGGATATGTTGTGTATCTTTATAGGTATATGCTTCTAAACTGTTGTGTTCTGAGCACCTCTGCAAAAACAGTGATTATGTGTGAGTGAGGTGAAAGTGTTGAATGATGAAAAAAAAAAAACTGCCATTTTTTGTGCTCAATTGATGGAAGGCTTACTAGTGAAATACCTAAGAATTTGGCCTAATGGAGCAATGGAATTTCCTTAAAATAAGACTGAAATGAGTGAAATAGCCAATTTTTAAACTGATCCAAGACCTCTAACTTTTCACATGTATAATTCCATAAATTTCTCATAAAATTTCATATTTTTGGTGTCATTACCTTCAGAAAAAGATTCTTTACCATTTCATATAGGGGACACAATATTAAATTTGGGGGTTTGGACAGTGTAAGGGTTAAAAGAAAGACCACCTTATGTATGATATCCAAAAAGTTTAAACTTACATCCAATGGGAAAAATAATAGCATTAGCTGAGAAACAGAAAAATACAAGACTTTATACAATATAAGAACTGGCCAATAATCTCTTTATTTTTTTAACTTAATAGTCATCTATTGCTCAGGTAAGGTAACCCAAAGAAGATAACACAATCAATTACAAAAAAAGAGGGGGATGGGGGAAGATTAGAATAATGTACAGTGGTCCCTTGTTTTTAATAAGCATCAAAAGTCGTAATTTTTGAAAATCATAACATTTTTTCGTCAAAACATTGACTCGCGAATCGTCGTTTGACTCGCAAATAGTCGTTTGTCCAGGACGCGTATGAACGGCCCCGAGGGGCCTCACACTCCATTCCCAGCCATTGTTTATCAGCGAGTGACCATCACCTCATGCATTCATATGATACATTTCATAATATTCCATTCTTCATTTTAGTACTTTCAACTGCTAAATTGTTATCTATGGAGGCAAAGAAGGGAATGTATGAAAGTATAGTAGTACCAACACTCTTATATGGGTGTGAAGCTTGGGTTGTAAATGCTGCAGCGAGGAGGCAGTGGAGATGTCCTGTCTAAGGGCAATGTGTGGTGTAAATACACTGTATTATGCAGAAAATTCGGAGTGTGGAAATTAGGAGAAGGTGTGGAGTTAATAAAAGTATTAGTTAGAGGGCTGAAGAGGGGTTGTTGAGGTGGTTTGGTCATTTAGAGAGAATGGATCAAAGTAGAATGACATGGAGAGCATATAAATCTGTAGGGGAAGGAAGGCAGGATAGGGGTTGTCCTCAAAAGGGTTGGAGGGAGGGGGTAAAGGAGGTTGTGTAGGCGAGGGGCTTGGATTTCCAGCAAGTGTGCGTGAGCATGTTAGATAGGAGTGAATGGAGACGAATGGTATTTGGGACCTGACGAGCTGTTGGAGTGTAAGCAGGGTAATATTTAGTGAACGGATTCAGGGAAACCGGTTATTTTCATATAGCTGGACTTGAGTCCTGGAAATGGGAAGTACAATGCCTGCACTTTAAGGAGGAGTTTGGGATATTGGCAGTTTGGGGGGATATGTTGTATATCTTTATACATATATGCTTCTAAACTGTTGTATTCTGAGCACCTCTGCAAAAACAGTGATTATGTGTGAGTGAGGTGAAAGTGTTGAATGATGACGAAAGTATTTAATTTTTGGGGATTTTTTTCTTTTTGGGTCACCCTGCCTCGGTGGGAGATGGCTGACTTGTTGCAAAAATAACTGCTAAATAAGCCACCATGGCTCCAAAGAAAGCTCCTAGTGCCATGCCTTTGGTAAAGAAGGTGAGAAATACGACAGAATTCAAGAAAAACATCATTGAACAATATGAAAGTGGTGTATGTGTGGCAGAGCTGGCCAGGATGTACTATAAGAAACCTCATACAACCATCGCTTCCATCATGGGCAAGAAAAAGGAAATCAAGGAAGCTGCTGTTGCAAAAGAGGCAAATATGCTCACAAAAATGAGATCGCAAGTTCTCGAAGATGTTGAGAACTTATTGTTGGTGTGGATCGCCGAGAAACAATTAGCACGAGATAGTCTCATGCAGTCGATTATTGGTGACAAGGCAAGGCAGTTGCATGACTACCTTGTAAAGAAATTGCCTGCAACAAGTACTGATAATTGTGATCTTAAGGCCAGCAAAGGTTGGTTTGAGAGATTTAAGAAACATAGTGGCATACACAGTGTGATAAGGCATGGTGAGGCTGCGAGTTCTGACAAAAATGCAGCTTAAAAATTCCTAAGTGAATTCAAGGAGTGCATACAGGCTGAAAAATTCCAACCCCAACAAGTGTTCAATTGTGACGAAACAGGCCTCTTTTGGAAGAAAATGCCAAGGAGGACCTACATTACTCAGGAGGAAAAGGCACTGCCAGGACACAAGCCTATGGAAGACACTAACTTCCATGTTTTGTAGTAATGTTAGTGGGGATTTCAAAGTGAAGCCTTTACTAGTGTATCACTCTGAAAACCCCAGAGCGTTCAAGAACAACAATGTTGAAAAGCGTAAATTGTGTGTGTTTTGGAAAGCTAGTAATAAGCCATGGGTCACGAGGGACACTTTCCTTGATTGAGCTTGCCAGGATGCATGGGAAGTCGAAATCAATCTGCTCCATCCTGGCAAAGAAAGTAGAAATCAAGGAAGGTAAAGATGAGAAAGAGGTAAATGTGCTAACAAAACAGAGATCACAAACCCCAGAGAGGGCTTTGATACCTGAAGTGCTTATTGAGGGGGATTTCCCTTCCAAACAATAACCCCAATTCCCTCTCCCCTCCTCGCCATCTTCAGTATGCCAACAAGAGTCTTCAATAAAGGTATGTAACGTTCATTTATCATTAAAATTAGTCATTTATATTTATTTCTCATAGTTTTCTGTATGTAAAACTATAGTTATTCTTTAAAAAATGTAGTTTTTGTTAATATTTTTGGTCGTCTGGAACGGATTAATTGCATTTACATTATTTCTTATGGGATATATTAATTCAGTTTTCGTACGTTTCGGTTTTAGACCAACCTTCCTGGAGTACCTGGAGTTTACCTGGAGAGAGTTCCGGGGGTCAACGCCCCTGCGGCCCGATCTGTGACCAGGCCTCCTGGTGGATCAGAGCCTGATCAACCAGGCTGTTACTGCTGGCTGCACGCAAACCAACAAACGAGCCACAGCCCGGCTGGTCAGGAACCGACTTTAGGTGCTTGTCCAGTGCCAGCTAGAAGACTGCCAGGGGTCTGTTGGTAATCTCCCTTATGTATGCTGGGAGGCAGTTGAACAGTCTCGGGCCCCTGACACTTATTGTATGGTCTCTTAACATGCTAGTGACACCCCTGCTTTTCATTGGGGGGGATGTTGCATCGTCTGCTAAGTCTTTTGCTTTCGCAGTGAGTGATTTTCGTGTGCAAGTTCGGTACTAGTCCCTCTAGGATTTTCCAGGTGTATATAATCATGTATCTCTCCCGCCTGCATTCCAGGGAATACAGGTTCAGGAACCTCAAGCGCTCCCAGTAATTGAGGTGTTTTATCTCCGTTATGAGCGCCGTGAAGGTTCTCTGTACATTTTCTAGGTCAGCAATTTCACCTGCCTTGATAGGTGCTGTTAGTGTGCAGCAATATTCCAGCCTAGATAGAACAAGTGACCTGAAGAGTGTCATCATGGGCTTGGCATCCCTAGTTTTGAAGGTTCTCATTATCCATCCTGTCATTTTTCTAGCAGATGCAATTGATACAATGTTATGGTCCTTGAAGGTGAGATCCTCCGACATGATCACTCCCAGGTCTTTGACATTGGTGTTTCGCTCTATTTTGTGGCCAGAATTTGTTTTGTACTCTGATGAAGATTTAATTTCCTCGTGTTTACCATATCTGAGTAATAGAAATTTCTCATCGTTGAACTTCATATTGTTTTCTGCAGCCCACTGAAAGATTTGGTTGATGTCCGCCTGGAGCCTTGCAGTGTCTGCAATGGAAGACACTGTCATGCAGATTCGGGTGTCATCTGCAAAGGAAGACACGGTGCTGTGGCTGACATCCTTGTCTATGTCAGATATGAGGATGAGGAACAAGATGGGAGCGAGTACTGTGCCTTGTGGAACAGAGCTTTTCACCGTAGCTGCCTCGGACTTTACTCTGTTGACTACTACTTTCTGTGTTCTGTTAGTGAGGAAATTATAGATCCATCGACCGACTTTTCCTGTTATTTCTTTAGCACGCATTTTGTGCGGTATTACACCATGGTCACACTTGTCGAAGGCTTTTGCAAAGTCTGTATATATTACATCTGCATTCTTTTTGTCTTCTAGTGCATCTAGGGCCTTGTCGTAGTGATCCAATAGCTGAGACAGACAGGAGCGACCTGTTCTAAACCCATGTTGCCCTTTGTTGTGTAATTGATGGGTTTCTAGATGGGTAGTGATCTTGCTTCTTAGGACCCTTTCAAAGATTTTTATGATATGGGATGTTAGTGCTATCGGTCTGTAGTTCTTTGCTATTGCTTTACTGCCCCCTTTGTGGAGTGGGGCTATGTCTGTTGTTTTTAGTAACTGTGGGACGACCCCCGTGTCCATGCTCCCTCTCCATAGGATGGTAAAAGCTCGTGATAGGGGCTTCTTGCAGTTCTTGATGAACACAGAGTTCCATGAGTCTGGCCCTGGGGCAGAGTGCATGGGCATGTCATTTATCGCCTGTTCGAAGTCATTTGGCATCAGGATAACATCAGATAGGCTTGTGTTAACCAAATTCTGTGGCTCTCTCATAAAAAATTAATTTTGATCTTCGACTCTCAATCTGGTTAGTGGCTTGCTAAAAACTGAGTCATATTGGGACTTGAGTAGCTCACTCATTTCCTTGCTGTCATCTGTGTAGGACCCATCTTGTTTAAGTAGGGGCCCAATACTGGACGTTGTTCTCGACTTTGATTTGGCATAGGAGAAGAAATACTTTGGGCTTCTTTCGATTTCATTTATGGCTTTTAGTTCTTCCCACGATTCCTGACTCCTATAAGATTCCTTTAGCTTAAGTTCGATGCTTGCTATTTCTCTGACCAGTGTCTCCCTACACATTTCAGATATATTGACCTCTTTTAGCCGCTCTTGTTATTCACACATCCAAAGGTCCACTGTATTGTATTGTGTGAAAAAAAAAAAAAAACAAAATGACAAAACTTTGAGAAATACAGTGGACCCCCGGTTAACGATTTTAATCCGTGCAAGAGGGCTCATCGTTATGCGAAATAATCGTTATGCGAATGAATTTTCCCCATAAGAAATAATGGAAATAAAATTAATCCGTGCAAGACGCCCAAAAGTATGAAAAAATTTTTTTTTTACCACATGAAATGTTAATTTTAATACACACAAACTGAAAAAGGCATGCACAATTACATGACACTTACTTTTATTGAAGATCTGGTGATGATTGATGGGATGGGAGGAGGGGAGAGCATTATCTTCTTACTGTTTAGAAGGGGAATCCCCTTCCATTAGGACTTGAGGTAGCAAGTCCTTTTCTGGGGTTACTTCCCTTCTTCTTTTAATGCCACTAGGACCAGCTTGAGAGTCACTGGACCTCTGTCGCACAACAAATCTGTCCATAGAGCTCTGTACCTCCCGTTCCTTCAAGACTTTCCTAAAATGGGCCATAACATTGTCATTGAAATAGTCACCAGCACGGCTTGCAACAGCTGTGTCAGGGTGATTTTCATCTATAAAGGTTTGCAGTTCAACCCACTGTGCACACATTTCCTTAATCTTTGAAGTAGGCACAATGGATTCCACAACTGGCATAGGCTTCTCAGGGTTAGCCCCAAACCCTTCAAAATCTTTCTTAATTTCCATACTAATTCTCACCCTTTTTACCACAGGGTTGGCACTAGAAGCTTTCTTGGGGCCCATGGTCACTTATTTTCCAGAAACAGCACCGAAAACACTGTAATAATACGAAATATTCCGAGTGTATGCTTGGATGTTACCGCGGAGGCTGGCTGGTAAACAATGGGACGGCCGGCACATGTGAGGGCACATTGGACGCGTCTCGGACGAAAATCGGTAAGCGGGTTTTTAATCGGTATGCGCGGCAAAAATTTTGCGATAAAAGTAATCGTTATGCGGAAAAATCGCTATGTGATGCCATCGTTATGCGGGGGTCCACTGTACAATAAACAAGAGCATAAACAATAAAAATTTAGTCCATAAAGACCACTTGCTTTCACTGAGAAACAACTCATGAAAAGGATAAAAACCGAGTTGTAAAAAAGAAAGGAAAATACAAGTTAAGAAAATAGACAAAGGACTATGTAAGGGAAACAAGAGATCATAGAAAACACATTCCCCCCCCTCCCCCCCAAAAAAAAATGAAGCTGTCAATGGCAGAATATTGTAAAACTAGCAAGAGATACAGTTTTATTAACCCTTTGACTGTTTCAGGGCCCTCTCTGAAACTGTCATTCTATGTCGCCAAATATTCGAAAAAAAAAAAAAATATTTTTTCTTATGAAAATGTTAGGAATATTTTTACTAGTGTTTTAAGCCTAAAAAAAAAATTTTGCCATCAGTACTTACCGAGATATAGAGCCGCAAAGTTTGCAGAAATTGACGTGCGTACGGCAACAGCGGCGACTGCCGCCCACCCGGTATTCTTTTATTTACTCTAATTCAAAGGTTTCTTGCATTTTTCAATATTTTTCTGTTCCAGGTAACTTATGTGGCCTGTGAGACCAATGTAAGGTGCATTGTTCAAATATACACTCATTATTTACAACACAATAACAGAACAAACTTTATCACTATTAGTTTGTGTATACACTTTGTTTACACAAACAAACAATACAAAACAATGTTTATTACTATTGTTCCATAATATATATACATATGTACAGTCACTAACCACGTTCCTAGAACTGCTGCAGCTTGTGGAACTCTTTGAAACATGGGTATATGCAGAGGGGCACTTCACACTCCTCACACATAAAACGAGTGTCTCTGCGTGTTTGTGGGCGTTTTGTGGTATGCATACATACATAACACCTCTTCTGAGCATTTTTCTTGGCAGTAGTAGGAGGCAGTTGTATGGGGTAGTGATCACCAGGCCTCATACGAGATGACGTCTGTGGGCGCTGGTCTATTGCAGGAGTTGCTCCTTTGTACTTTGCAATTATTTGTCTGATTAATGACAGGCAAAATTCACCATATTTTGGTGTTTTGTTGGTCTTCAACTTGTATATGTTATAAGCATTTAGCATAGAGATATCAACAAGATGGAAAAAAAGTTTGATATACCACTTATAACTCTTGCGTACACAGTCTGCAAACCCAATCTGCATGTCACATTTGTCCACTAAGCGCATATTGAGGTTGTAGTCCATGACAGCTGCAGGCTTTAGAATGGGTTCATTGGTCTCTCTGTTGTCCCTGCCACTGGGTACCATTTCGTTTTTGTGAACTGATGTCAACAATGTGACATCACGTTTGTCATGCCACCGAAATGCCATGATGTCATTGGCAGCAAAGGCTTGCACCTCACCTCTGCGAGTGCCAGCGTCAAACCTTGGCATATGTTTGCGATTACCACGCACTGTGCCACACACGTTTGTCAAGTTCACTCGCAAGAAATCACTGAGTAAGGGGCTTGTGTAGCAGTTATCAGTAAATAACATATGCCCCTTACCAAGATATGGTTCCATCATTGTTCGAACCACATCACCAGAGATACCCAATAACTTCATGGTATCTCTCAAAGTATTACTGCCAGTGTACACAATAATATCCAAAACTAGACCACTTTTGCAATCACACAGTACAAATAGCTTTATACCAAAGCGTTTCCTCTTGCTTGGTATATATTGCTTGAATGAGAGTCTTCCTTTGAATAAAATCAAGGACTCATCAATAACAAGCTTCCTGAAGGGATAAAAATACATGCAGCACTTTTGTTTCAGGTACATAAACACATTTCTTATCTTATATAACCTGTCGCTTCTGTCAGGCCTGGTTTTGTCTGAAAAGTGTAACATACGCAACAGTATCAGGAAACGATTGACACCTATAATGTCACTAAAACCTGGAGTTGAAATCAGGCGATCTGTTGTCCAGTATGTGGTGACAGTGTGCTTATACACATGTGGCATAAGCATTATTGTGGCAAAAAACAGGTACATCTCTGCCACAGTTGTCTCCTTCCACTTGTGTAGCCGTGATTTTGGTGAGAGAATTGTATTTGCCATGGTGTAATCACAGTATGTATTTGTTTCCCTGACAATGATGTCCATCAGGGGTTCATCGAAAAATAACTCAAAGCAGTCCAGTTCACTGGCATTGTTCCCAAGTGGACAAGATGGCTTTATTCCACTTTGTGTTTCATCAAAGTCATGGGGACTGGGAACAAACTCGTCACCGTCCTGCCAATCCCAGATGCGGTCTGCTGGTGGGGTCTGGATATTGTACCGTGGTTGTGGCTGTGCAGGTTGTGGTGGTGCAGGTTGTGGCAGTGTGGGGTAGGGTGAGGCTGGTTGTTCTGCTGAGTCAGCCGCGTGGCTAGTAGCGTGGCCCGGTGATGGTGCCACATGGGCCGTGCCACCCTCACTATCACCACCACTGCCTCCTCCCTCACTGTCACCATTCATACCCATCGTTACAATATCGTCATCTTCACTATCAGGTCGTGGTGTTGGGCCACGGGATGTGCTCCCAGAGTTTCTCCTTCCCCTTGGAACAACATATGAAACACTACCAGACCGCATGCTACGTCGTACATACTGGCGCTTCACTGGGGAATATTCACTCTCACTGTCAGTAGAACTGCTTTCAATGACCTTGAAATCACTATCACTATCACTATCACTGCTATCATCAGGGTGTTGTACACGACCAAATAGTTTCCTCTTTCGTCCTGGTACAGGCAAACGTGAACGTGAACAAGCCGGCACAGCACCAGAGGTCGAAGGTTGTGGGTCATCTGGGTTTTCGTCACTATTTACGTTATCCTGGGCACTTTTTTCGGTAACACTCACTTGAAAACCCTTGAATTCACTGTCACTGACACTTTCATCGCTGTTAGAGCTATCACTTGGGAACAAAAGACCTCCAATCCGCCGAGGAGTGAGGAACTTCTTACCGAGAGGCATGGTGAAAATGGACTGACAACATGGCGTTCCCACAATGCACCGCTAGGTCCCAGATTTTTTTCACAGGGTGCACACCAACCACTGAGACCCATTCTCTCCCGTGTAGGCCTACCAGGCCTTTGGCGCTCGATTTGAAGCCGCTAGAATTTGTGCGTATAAATACGTCAGAAACATTGGCTCGTAAGACGTATTTATACGTCGGAAACAGTCAAAGGGTTAAGAAATGTCATATTTAGGTACTTCTGCTTTTGCTGTACACAAGTTACTATCCCACTTTACCTATTACATGTACTAACACCCTTATCTGCTGTTGAAAACAAAGTTAGCTTCTGGTTAAGATGTTGGGAATTAACCAAAATCTACTGCCTGCCAAATTGTAATTGATTTAATGAATTAACAAAAGAAAGATGTAAAGTATTTAGATATCTATAAACTATACAGTACTCTCATGTCCATGAAAAAACCTAAACCTAATACATGTACAATAATGCCCAGAACAGATATTCTAGCTTCTAAAAGCACTGTACAGTATAATGAACTGCCATTCTGTTCAAATTGTTATTGTACAACAAAGCCTCAATTGGTAGAGAGAGAAATCCTGATCTATAGTTCTGCACTCCACAATGCATCTTGTCTTAGGAAGATTGGGTGATGTGTTGAACATGACAGATAGTATATGCAAACATTCCATTCAATTATCTCTATTTCTTTAGGGATAACCTATTCAGCCATAATCTTGGGCACCAATTAAATAGCAGTGATCAAAGATTATATTCAGAGAACTATTGTAAAGGGAAATATGAAACATTGAAATCAACTTTACAATTAAAGTGCTAAGAAGTGTCGCTCCATTTCTGTATATAAAAAGTTTGTTCAGAATCCATAGTAGCTGAAACTACAAGCAAAATTTATATCACACATCCTAATACATAAAATGCAATTTATGTCATGCATCCATAACATCTCTGCTATAACAATTATTTTAAAGAATATAACTTCTCTATAAATGTTAATTTTAAGAATTATGCAGATTATCTTCATTTAAAATTAATTATAAAGCAAAATATTGTTTAGATACACTAGAAATATGTCCTTACAAAATGGATGCTTCTGCTTGTTCATAAGGACAAACATAAGTAACTCTGTATATATAGCTTACTTTAGTGCCAAAAAATTCTCTTGTCTATAGTGTAATTACCAATATATTAAGTAGATTTAATCATTAGGCTTTCATAAGATCTTTTTTCTAAGGTTGATTTTCAAGTCTAATGATTAAATTGAACGTCTATTATAATATAGAGTCATATAAATTTCTAAAATATTTTTCTGAGCATCAGCAGTGATGTGCTTTGCATATACAAGTGTGCACAATTTATGATTACTGAGGCAGGACTTAAGATTAAAATAAAGGCTCACACTAGATCCCAGGCTTAGGCTCTATCAAAAATTTACTCTCACAAAGAATGATACTAAGAAAAGCAAAATAAGAGGCAACTTTCAGAAAGGTAGACACAGAAAATGCTTATAATAAGATGATAGTGATACACAATTTTACACTGACTATAAATATCAACAAACTTTCTGAATGTAAACTATGAGAGTAATTATTTGATTATGCAAAACTTGAAGTTGCTGTTTATCTGATAAAGTGGTAGAAGATTAAGGTCATTTAAGCATTTGCAGCCAAGCATAAAAATGTTGTGAAATAAGAAAAAAACAGTAAATCTACTGACTAACCAGTGTTGCGTCTCACAGACGTTGATCGTACAACACTTCGCCGGTGCATTGCTGGAGAGTCATGATGACTACTAGACCTACTGCCTCGTCCACTTGAAGATTCACTAAAAGAGGAAACCTGCTCAATTAATTATCATTTGAAAGCTAATAAGTTAATAAATACTGTAATGAGCTAGTTAACAATTAATGTATTTTAGACACTGAAAGAAGAGACTGCATGGATCAGTTAGCTAAACTGTATCCAAATGTGAACTGTTAATAAGTACCATAACAAAAAATGATCAAGTAAAAATTTTATTTGTATTCATTAATTCGTTCATTCCCTCTTTCTTTCTCATTCTCTCTCTCTCTCTCTTTTTCTCATTCTCACTCTCTCTCACACTGTCTCTCTCTCACTCTGTCTCTCACACATTCTGATACCAATTACATTTCAAGCTAAATAGGAAATACATGAACCAAGCTTTCCCAAAAACTGCAAAAGGTAGTTCTACTAACAATTCATGCAAAACAAGGTAAGACAACAAGCATAATGTCATACTTCACCCACATAACAGCACTTGGTAAGATATAAAACAATGACTCTTAAATAAGGAAAGCTGTGTAGTTTTTATTGCCAAGTGAAAAATGTTATTATTTCACATACTTTTCCACAAAATGAGTGAGATAAAATGGGTATTACTTGAGTTGATTCAAGTGCAGTGAATGACAGGCCATAAAAAAAGAAAAATACAGATGTTAAATTAGATGTAGCCATCAGCTGATCACATCAACCATTCTTGTATATACTGTACTACAGTATTATGCACTCACCATGCCTGCTACTACCTCACATGATGTATATATTGAAGAATTGCATGTATCTTGACCACAAATTGAAAGCCCCTTCTTTGTCAGAATTATTCTACAAATAATGATCCCCATAAAAAAAAAAACTGACGTAATACTTTTGGAATTAGGCAGGTGTGAAGTTGGAAGTTGGGGAACACTTTGTGCTACAGCAATTTTACCCCTTTGAGGCCTTTTCTTTTTAGGCCATTTCCAGTTTCAAACCAACCCAATTCTTAGTATGCCTTCAGTACTATCCACTGATCCATAGAAACTGCACTTTCAGTCATCAGAACTGCCCTATTAAGTGCCTGGTAATTTATCCAATTTTACACCATTTTCAACAAATTATGATTAAAACAACAAGTCCAAAACAAATACTGTAGGCATTCCAGCCACTAAAATAACCCTCCTATTCATTAATCAAATCCCCAGGCCTCTCCCATACTTCACTTATTCTCCATTTTGAATCCATTGTCAAACAAATTGACCCTTTCCCCCAATTTGACATCTATTTCAGCCCACCCTCCAGTCTTCAGCAGATCAAAATCTTCAATTTCACTAGTACATCTTCTGATCTATCTATTGGCACCAAAAAACAGCCAGGAAAAATACAAAAACTATCCTAAATATACCCCAAAGTTGCTATTTTAACGTCTGTCAGGATTATGATTATACTGCACACACCTACTACACAGACCCATTTTCTCATGTCTAGGACCAAATTTGCCACTCACAGGATATGTGAGGGTATTCCGAGTTATGCATAGATCTACAACACCTGCGATGATCCCATTGATGTAGATTTACGAGACCACCAGTTTAGCTGTTATAAGAGAACAACACCTACATTCATCAGCAAGTTCTGTAGCATGTCACCTTCTTATTTCCCCCTAGCCTTTATTAGGTTCAAAGTTTTTTGGTTCTGTTGTGCACTACCCAGCAAAACTAGTAAACCACTATACAAGCAGCTAATACAATATAACTAGCTGTATTATTTAGTCAAATAACTAAAAAGAAGAAGAAAAAATGTGTGGAGAAATGCTGAGACAATACTATAAAGAATAAAGCTTTAGTGTGTGAGCCAAGACACTACAATATAGTATTAAACTGATTAAGAAAAATGTGAAGCCATGAAATTATTTTAGATAGCTGGCTGAACAAAGGCAGTGAGAAATTTCAAATCATAAGTGCTCTAACCCTTTTGGTGTCGAGACCCCTGTTCACAAACTTGCTCTCAGTGCTGAAGAATTAAAAAAAAAAAAAAATCTTATGAAATGATAGAGAATCTTTTCCCGATGGTAATGACACCAAAAGTACAAAATTTGATGGAAAACTCATGGAAGTACGCTCTCACAAAGTTAGCGGCCTTGGCGATATTTACACATTGGCAATTTTGCCCACATTGAGCCCTATTCCATTGTTCCAGTCGACCAAACTCATGGCTATTTCACTAGAACTCCTTTTGTTCTATCGACTGTGTACAAGAAACTGCCCATTTACTAATTTCAACTAACCAATAAAGTGATCAGAATTTACTAATCTGGCCAATTTCATACACAATTCAAGGAAGGCCAATTTCAAAATAGGGTCCAGAATTAACAAACATTCCTAGCACTAAAATAACATTTTCTCTGTTCATTAGTAATGACTCCAGGCCTCTCTTATATTACGCTTGCTTTCCATTTTGAATATTTATCCACACCAAAAATAAAAGATTTACTGTTATGCAGACTGCTGCATTACTGTATAAATGGTATAAATAATATCAGCACATTTGTGAAAGCATATTAGATCCACCAGTTGACGTGTATTGGATGTGTTACGTGATTTGTTTACTCTCGAACATCGGCAAAAATCGAACATTTCCGCTACTCTGAGCTCAATTTCAAGGTACTTTTACTCTGTAAACTATTCAAAATCATCTCTAGTTCTGTAATACACGTACCTTCCATCCTATCAAATGAGACGAAGAAAACCAGAATACAACCATAAATACCATATGAAAATACACTGCAAAGTTGCTGTTTTAAATGAAAAACATGGTCGGATGTTTTTTATACTGTGCACACTGACCACTCAGACCCATTCTTTCATATGTAGGCCTACCAGCTTTCTCCCACAAGACTTAAAGCTGCTGGAATTTTGGTGTACTATTACGGGACCGACACTGGCTTGCAAGCCGTAATATTACGGGACCAACAGTGAAAGGGTTAAATATCTTGGTAAATGCAAAAGCTACTGATCCCAACTTTAATACGTATATGGTTACAAGAGTTTTGATCTTGCTAGGCATAAATAAAAAAATAGCAGTAGCTGAAGAACTCTAAGTTTGTTTGACACCCTCTATTTAACACTGACATGAAAATAAAACTAACACTAAACACTCAATTTAATGGACTTTGAAAATATGAGATATGGAAACAACAGACAAAATCCATTGGCTGCAGAACTGTCTAATGCTGTTATGATCCAGCAAAATCATCTCTTTTCTATTCACCACAATCATCGTTACCAGTCACCTGCTCTTCCTTAGTTCGTAAAATTTAAGCTTCCTGTACACCTATCAAGTGAAGTTTACATACAGATACAAGCTTTGGTAATGTCCAATGCAACCAGGAATTTTGAAGAAAACAGATGAATAAAAATATAATTTGCTTGTTCTACGATTTTTTTACAGATTTATTTCATAATTTTGAAGGCACTATGGTCGAAAGTACAGTATATGGCAAATAAGATTATTCCATTTCATTTAAATTCAGCCAAGTACAGCTAAGATGCTTACCTAACATCCTGTCCATTAACAGAATGTCTGAGATCATGCTGATGTTGTTTCGCCAACTGGAGAATTTTGGCTAACTTATCATCATCATCAGGAAGGTCTGCACCTCCCCATCCTCCACCAGCAAGGCAAACGCCTGACAGGTACTGAACTAGTGCAGCGTGCTCTCCTACCTGAAACCCACGCCCTTTACCCTGAGAGTACAGCCACTCTGCTTTTAAGCTGAAAAAAAAAGGCACAAAAAAAAAAAAATGTAATTTTTCAATTGATAATAAAAGTTTCAAATTTATTTTCAATATGAATATTTCCTTAATACTGTACTGTACTGCTTAGCTAGTGTAGCAAAAGTTTGTGGATATAGGAGGGTGGATGCAGGAGGGAAGAGGAGCAACTGGTGAAATGATGAGGCAAAGAGGGTATAAGGGAGAAAAAATTGGTATATATGAAAGGTTTAGCAGAGTAGAAGTAATATACGTACTGTACAGAGGGAGGAGTATTGTACTATGGAATGTAAAAGAGAGGTTAAAAAGAACTGTGAGGGAGTTCAAGAGTTAATGAGAGTGTGGGAGAGGTTTTATTAACAAGCTTTGCTGAGAATAAGAAAAAAATTTGGAGTGAAATCAATAAGTAGAGAAAGCCTAGAGAACAAAATCCATTAACAGTTAAAACACACACACACACACAAAACAGGGAGCCATTAGATGGGGAGTTAAGAGATACTGGGAAGATGGAGTTGCTGATGAAGAGGGAGAGGCAGTGATTTCCTGCACTGAGCAGGGAGATATATTATCTTTTAAGAATGAAGAAGAGCCAGGTGAAAATGTGGGAGAGGAGAATGAGGTAGTGAGCAGAAAGAAAGAAAGAGAGTAAAGCAGCTGGGAAATATAGGATTAAGATGACAAAATGTAAAAAGTAAGTGGGGATGTAGTTCTGAAGTGGTTGGTGTACCTGTTCAATACATGCATGAAAGGGTGGAAGGTTCTTAGGATTGGCACAACACACACAAAGGGGAAAAAGGGGATAAGCCTATTGAGTATACCAGGTAAAGTTTATGGTAGAGTTATTAGTGAAAGAATTTAAACAAGACTGAGTAGGACTTTTCATGACATTTGTGGATTTAGATAAATCATATGATAGGGAGGCTTGGGGAGGAATGTGGCAGATGCTGCCAATATATGGAATATGTGGTAGGGTGCTTAAAGCATAAAGAGCTTTTACAAGGATAGCAAGGCTCAAGTTAGGGTATGTAGGAGAGAGGGAGATTATTTTCCAGTAAAAGTAGGCTTTAGACAGGGATGTGTGATGCCATCATGCTTGTGTAACATATTTATTGATGGGTTTGTAAAAGAAATGAATGATAGCATGTTGGGAGAAAAGAGGGACTGAAAGACGGTGAATCTGGTACAGAGTAGGATTTGTCACAGATGTTTTTTGCCAACACAGTTCATTGGGAAGATTCTGAAGAGAAGTTGCAATGATTGATAAATAAATTTGGAAGGGTATGTAAAAGAAAATTAAACGTGAACATAGGAAAGAGCAAGATGATGAGAGTATCATCAATTATAGGCAATGAGAAACTGGATATTAGATAGGAGGAAGTATGGAGGAAGTAAATGTGTTCAGATATTTGGAAGTGGACTCATCAGCAGATAGTTCTGTGATAGACCAGGTAAACCATAGAACTGATGGAGGTAAAAAGGTGTGTGGTGCATTTAGGTATCTGTGATGAAGAACTTTATCCATGGAGGGAAAAAGGGGAATGTATGAGAGTATAGTGGTAGCAATAATGTTGTATGGTGTGAAGCATGGGTTCTTAACCTTTTCAGGGTCGAGAGGCCCTTTCCTACACTTGTTCTCAGGCTCGAAAATTTTTTGGAAAAAGAAAAAAAATAATTTTTTTCTTATGAAAAGATAGAGAATCTTTTCCCGATCATAATGACACCAAAAGTATGAAATTTGATGGAAAACTTATGGAATTACGCTCTTGTCTCGAAGTCTCGAAGATGTTTACGCATCGGTGATTTTGCCCACTTTGAGCCCTATTTTCGGCCAATTCCACTGTACTAGTCGACAAAAATCATAACTATTTCGCTAGAACTCCATTTTTTCTATTGAATGAGTACAAGAAACCACCCATTTACCAATTCCAACTATCCAATAAAGTGGTCAGAAATTAGCCATTTTGCCAATTTCACACAAATTTCAAAAGATGCCAATTTCAAAATAGGGTCCAGAATAAACAAGACAGACATTCCTGGCACTAAAATAACATATCCTCTGTTCATTAGTGACGTCCCCAGGCCCCTCTTACATTTCTTTTGCTTTCCACTTTGAATTTTTATTCTCACAAAAAATAGAAGATTTACTGTTATGCAGACTACTGCATTAGTGTAGAAATGGTATAAATAATATCAGGGCACTTGTGAAAGAATATTACTCACCAGTTGACGTGTATTGGACGCCTGGCATGATTTATTTACTTTTGAACTCTGGCAAAAATCGAACATTTCTGCTACTCTGAGCTCAATTTCAAGGTACTTTTCATTGTGAAACCAATCAAAATCATCTCAATTTCTGTAATATGTCTTCCGTTCTATAAAATGAGACCAGGGAAAACTAGAATACAACCATAAATACCATATGAAAATACAGTGCAAAGTCGCTGTTTTAAACCAAAAACACGATCAAAGTTTTTTTTTCTCATTACACACTGTGTGCTGCAGGATTTTTTTTATACTGTGCACACTAACCACATAGACTCATTCTTTCATATGTAGGCCTACCAGCTTTCTCTCGCTAGATTTGAAGGTGCTAGAATTTAGGCATACTAGTACGTCAATAACGCTGGTGCGTAAGCCGTACTAGTACGTTGGAAACCCTGAAAGGGTTAATTTTGCAGCGAGGAAGAAGCTGCAGGCAGTGGAGATGTCGTGCTTGGCAGCAACGTACGATAGGAATAACATGCACAGAATTGGAAGTTTAACTGTTAAACTGTCCAAACGTAGATCTACGTTTTTTCAACATTTGAAAGTATGTAAAAAAACGTAATCTTTTTTTTTTTTTACATTTGAAAATGTGTAAAAAAAACTTTGATCTACTTTTTTTTGTTATATTTGAAAATATGTAAAAAACGTAGATCTACTTTTGGAGCACTATGCATGTGAATGTAGATCTATGTTTGGAAAGCTTAAGGGTTAAAGAGCAGAAGGAGATGTGGATTTACCAAAAATATTCTTCAGAGGATTGTGGAGGAGATGATGATGTGGTCAGGACATTTAGAAAGGATGGAGAAAAATAGATGACTAGGAGGGCATATAAATCTGAGATGGAGGAGTTGGAGACATTCTAGAAAAGGCTGGAGGAAGGGGGTAAAGGAGGTTTTCAATGCTAGAGGCTTGAACATTAAACACACGTGTGTGGCATGCTAAACAGGAATGGAGGAAATAGGTTTTTATGATATGACGTGTTGTTGCATTATGCGCAAGGTAAGATTTATGACAAGATTCAAGGGAAAACTTGTTAATCAGACTTGAGTCCTTGAAGTGGAAAGTATAGTGCCTGCATTCTGAAGGAGGTGTAGGGATGTTGTAATTTGGAGGGTCATCTGAACTATAATGTCAGTACATTTCTGGCAAGACAGTACTTGAATAAATAACAATGAAGGTGTTTTGTTCTCAACTCTTTCACTTTCTTCCATAAAAATCTACATTACTGATGCCAGTGTTGCTCATGTTGATCTGTTTTAAGAACAGTGCTCTAAAATATGCCACAAGCAGTAAATTTTGGCCTAGACATGAGACTGAGGCTGTGTGTTAAGTGTACACAATATAAAAAAACTTCTTACCCCATGTAGTGAATGATGGGAAATGCACACCTCTGACCTTGTGTTTGGTTTAAAATAGCAACTTTGAGGTGTTTTCTAGGTTGATTTTTGTGATATTTATTGGATGCTTCTTGGTATGAAATGACAGAATGGAAGACATACTAGTGAAATAAAAATTATTTTGGTTTGTTTACAGACTGGAAGTAACTTGAAACAGGGCTCAAATTGGTGAAAATGTTAAATTTTTGAGGAAAGGTAGCCCCCCCCCCTTTTGTTCTAAGAGGTTTTACTAAGTCTACTTCAATTATTGGGAAACAAACCATGATTAATCATTCTTGGTTATATTTTATTACCAGAGAAATAGGGTAAAACTTCAGTTTTCTTTTGTGTGTGTGACGATGGATTTATAATAGTAAATTTTTTATAAGAAAGGGCTACGGGCATAATTAATGAACAGAGGGAAGTTTTTTTTTTTTAGTGGCTGGAATGCTTATTTTGTATACTACTTTTAAATTGGAATATATTGACTTGTGTAAAAACAGCCAAATTTCCAATTGTGCACTTTGTGGGATAATTCTGATAGTTGAAAGAGTTTCCTGCATTCAATCAATAGAACGGAAAGAATATTAGCAAAATAATTCGAAATTTGGTGGAACTGAGCAATGGAATTTGATAAAACAGGACTCAAAGTGAACAAAATTGCTGATGTGTAAGTTGTGTCCAGGCTGTCAATTTTGCACCTTCACAATTCCATAGGTTTTCAATTCAGTTACTAATTTTTGGTACCATTATCTTAAGAAAAAAATTCTGTTTCATTTCAGAAGAATTTTGCTTATTTAGAAAATTCTGATACTGTCATCACTTCTAATTTTTGTGGCTCACAACAGTGAAAGGGTTATGTTTACTTTCAGTCTTATTTTTTTTTTAACTCATTGGCTCTAAACCAAGGGAGACTGAGCCAAAAATACACCATTACTAACTATCCAGTTGCCTTTACAGAAATCCAAGACAATACTGACCTACTGAAATGCAATATTCCCCATCTCATTTTTAAAGTACAGGCACTGTACTTTCCAACCTCAAAAAGACAGGTTGGGCCAACTTTTCTAGAATCCCTCTTTAGATTTTAACATACTCACACTCCAATAGCATGTCATATCACATAACCCACTGGCATCCATTCATTCTGACTGAACAAACTTAAATATGCTATGAAGTAAATTTTTTTAATTTTTAGGATCAAATACTATTTTCTTTCCAATGGTAATTACCCCCCCACACAAAAAAAACTTCAAAACCATATTTATGTCTGCCCCTTAACCCTTTCAGGGTCGGTATCGTACTAGTACGGCTTGCACGCCAGGGTTGGTGGAATATTAGTACAGTGGAACCCCGACATTCGATGGCATCGACATTCAATGCACTTTAACGCAAAATTTTTGCCTCGACATTCGATGGAAAACCCGACATTCGATACGATTCGTACGAGACATGTCCACGTGTGGCCTGAGCTGCCCCGTGTGTGCCAGCGTTTACAAGCCAGCCAGTGAATGCGCATCTAAGGATACATTCGGTACATTCCATATTATCACTGTTTTTGGTGCTTGTTTCTGCAAAATAAGTCACCATGGGCCCCAAGAAAGCTTCTAGTGCCAACCCTGTGGTAAAAAGGGTGAGAATTAGTATGGAAATTAAGAAAGATTTTGAAGGGTTTGGGGCTAACCCTGAGAAGCCTATGCCAGTTGTGGACTCCGTTGTGCCTACTTAAAAATTAAGGAAATGTGTGCAAAGTGGGTTGAACTGCAAACCTTTATGGATGAAAATCACCCTAACACAGCTACTGCAAGCCGTGCTGGTGACTATTACAATGATAATGTTATGGCCCATTTTATACAAATCTTAAAGGAATGGAGACAGAGGTCCAGTGACTCTCAAGCTGGTCCTAGTGGCATTAAAAGAAGAAGGGAAGTAACCCTGGAAAAGGACTTGCTACATCAAGTCCTAATGGAAGGGGATTCCCCTTCTAAACAGTAACAACTCTGACACTCCCCCCTCCTCCCATCCCATCAATCATCACCAGATCTTCATTAAAAGTAAGTGTCAATTATTCTATTGTTATTATTCTATTGTTATTGTTGTTACTGTAATTATTCTACTGCATTAAACTTAATATTTCATGTGGTAAATTTTTTTTTTCATACTTTTGGGTGTCTTGCACGGATTAATTTGATTTCCATTATTTCTTATGGGGAAAATTAATTCGACTTTCGATATTTTCGACATTCGATAGCTCTCAGGAACGGATTAGTGGACCCTCGAATGTCGAGGGTCCACTGTACGTGTAAATTCTAGTGCCTTCAAATCTAGTGAGGGAAAGCTAGTAGGTCTACATATGAAAGAATGGGTCTGCGTGGTCAGTGTGCACAGTATAAAAAAAATCCTGCAGCACACAGTGCATGAGAAAAAAAAACTCCGACTGTGTTTTTTGTTTAAAACAGCGACTTTGCACTGTATTTTCGTATGGTATTTATGGCTGTATTCTCGTTTTCTTGGTGTCATTTTATAGAATGGAAGACATATTACAGAAATTGAAATGATTTTGATTGGTTTCACAATGAAAAGTACCTTGAAATTGAGCTCAAAGTAGCAGAAATGTTCGATTTTTGCCAATGTTCAAAAGTAAACAAATCATGCCACGCATCCAATACACGTCAACTGGTGAGTCTAATATTCTTTCACAAGTGCGTTAATATTATTTATACCAGTTTTACACTAATGCAGTAGTCTGCATAACAGTAAATCTTCTGTTTTTTTTTTTTTTTTGTGAGAATAAAAGTTGAAAGCAAAAGAAATGTAAGAGAGGCCTGGGGACGTGACTAATGAACAGAGAAAATGTTATTTTAGTGCCAGGAATGTCTGTCTTGTTTATTCTGGACCCTATTTTGAAATTGGCATCTTTTGAAATTTGTGTGAAATTGTCAAAATTGCCAATTTCTGACCACTTTATTGGATAGTTGAAATTGATAATTGGCTGGTTTCTTGTACTCGTTCAACAGAACAAATGGAGTTCTAGCAATAGTTATGATTTTTGTAAACTGGTGCAATGGAATTGGCCAAAAATACGGCTCAAAATGGGCAAAATCACCAATGCGTAGACATCATCAAGACTGCTAACTTCGCAAGGGCATAATTCCGTAAATTTTCTGTCAAATTTCATACTTTTGGTGTCATTATGATCAGGAAAAGATTCTCTATCATTTCATGAGAAAAAATAACTTTTATTTTTTTTTAATTTTCGACCCTGAAAACAAGTTTAGGAGAGAGCCTCTCGACCCTGAAAGGGGTTAACATTTATGGTTGTTTTCTTCCAAATGCACAAATTATAGTGTACAGTACTGTATACACATCATATGGGGTAGTGCATAATTACAGTAAGACATATGCAAGAGTGACTGGAGATCATTTGGTCATGCCACTGTTATGCCTACATGTTATATTTTAAGTCAGGTTGGTTACTCTCATATAACACTCACTTTCTCATTACCCTTAATAATCTGTGTCTTAAAGAGTACAGATGACTGTCAATTAACATGACAGTTATGCTCCTGAAAATGACATTTAATACAAAAATCATGTAAGCTGAAATGAAGAATATTTGGAAAAAATAGGGCTACATTCTTTAGACCCCCCCCCGAAAAAAAATTATAGGCCTCGAAACTGCAAAAAAAAATATACAGTGGACCCTCGCCTAACGAACGCATCGCATAACGTTAAATCTGCCTAATGAAGTGTTTGAGTGTAAAAATTTTGGCCCGCTTAACGATAAAAAACTCGCCCAACGTGATTCCTCCCAAACCTGTCCGTCCAGCCTGAGCGTCTCAGCTGCCTTGCCGTCATTGTTTACAAGCCAGGGTGGCCGGTTGCATGCATACATTCTATACATTTTGTATTATTCCATTGTTTATAGTGCTTGTAACTGCTAAATAAGTCACCATGGGCCCAAAGAAAGCTTCTAGTGCTAGCCCTGTGGTAAAAAGGGGTGAGAAATACTATCATACCGCACTATCATACCCAAGAAGTTGCAGTGTCTGACAGGATTGTAGATGAATGGTTCAGAGAACCGACATGTTGTTGAATTAGACACATGTGCAAGTCTTGGGTATCTTTATTGAGGAAACGTTTTGCCACACAGTGGCTTCATCAGACCATACAAAGGAGAAACTTGAAGAACAGGAGGAGAATGAGGTAATCAGTCCCTCAGCCTTGAGTCGATGTGGTCAGTCCATCAATCTTGAATAGAGTACGGCATATGAGCGGAGAAGCAGCTTATAAACCATAGACAGGAGAGGTGCAGCAGTCGTAGGTGATGTCACATTTGTCCAATGTGGAAGTAGGTCGTGCCCAAGGGTTAGGGCACGACCTACGACTGCTGCACCTCTCCTGTCTACGGTTTATAAGCTGCTTCTCCGCTCATATGCCGTATTCTATTCAAGAATGATGGACTGACCACATCGACTCAAGGCTGAGGGACTGATTACCTCATTCTCCTCCTGTTCTTCAAGTTTCTCCTTTGTATGGACTGATGAAGCCACTGTGTGGCGAAACGTTTCCTCAATAAAGATACCCAAGAGTTGCACATGTGTCTAATTCAACAACATGTCGGTTCTCTGAACCATTCATCTACAATCCTGTCAGACACTGCAACTTCTTGGGATCTTAATACTTGGGAATTCTTCACTTGCCTAACCCTTGGGCACGACCTACTTCCACATTGGACAAATGTGACATCACCTACGACTGCTGCACCTCTCCTGTCTACGGTTTATAAGCTGCTTCTCCGCTCATATGCCGTATTCTATTCAAGATTGATGGACTGACCACATCGACTCAAGGTTGAGGGACTGATTACCTCATTCTCCTCCTGTTCTTCAAGTTTCTCCTTTGTATGGACTGATGAAGCCACTGTGTGGCAAAACGTTTCCTCAATAAAGATACCCAAGAGTTGCACATGTGTCTAATTCAACAACATGTCGGTTCTCTGAACCATTCATCTACATAAGTATAATTATCAGAGTATATATAAATATGAAATAACTTTTAAAAACACGTGAAATTTTGGAGTTTCCAGACATAACGGAGAGACGTAGTGCTTACGAAGCTCACGGAAAATGTAAAGAAACCGGGTGGGGCACAGTGACCGTATTAGAAAGTCATGTGGGGGGAGCCGTATAGACTTTTGGTCATAATTTGAAATGACCGTAAAGCGAAATGCCATAAAGCGGGACCCTACTGTATATTGAAATAAATAGAATACGTAGAAGAAATCAGCTCTGATATACATTATTTAGGTGTGAATACTGGTCAGAGAGCCTGTCGTAAGTTCAAGGCATCAGTAAACGAGTACATCTCTAAGTGAGAAGAGGCTGTACACAATTACTAAGAGAAGATACTTTATTAAAGTGAGGGCTTAAAATCACGTTTAGAAATGCCAAACAAAGAATAAATTTAGTGAAAGATAATTGTAGAGAGAGTCAAAAGGTCATTGAAAAAATGAATCTGTATACACAAAAACTTCTATACAAAAACCCTAATAAAAAATTATAGCTCATTAAAAATAAAATCCCACACACAAAGTTCCACTAACAACAAAAACTAACTTACATTTACTTAAAATATTGCATTTGTTTTAAAAAATTATGTGAACAGAATCATAATAAAAGATTCTCCTAAGAGATCACTAGGGAAAATATATAATAGGGCAATAGTAATAATGGACGAGAGCATAGCCAGTAAAAAAAATGAAAAATTTATGGTCAAGTGGTTTTAAATGATCAATGAAAAGTCTGAGTACAGTACTATATTTGTGATAAATAAAAAAAAAAATGCACCTAGGTACAGTGGACCCTCAGTTAAGGATGCTATTGGAGAGCGGTAAAATCGGATACTGATGTGTTATTGTGCCAAAATATTGGCTCAGCTAACGATGAAAACTTCAATTAAGGACATTCATCCCAGATGTGTCCGTGTGGCCTGAGCCTATGTACAAGGTAGTGTGCCATTGTTTACAAGCCAAGAAGGACGATTCCACGCGTACATGCGATATATTTTGTATTATTCCATTGTTTTTAGTGTATGTATCTGCTAAATAAGCCACCATGGGCCCAAAGAAAGTTTCTAGTGCCAGCCCTGTGATAAAGAAGGAAAGAAACACAATAAAATTCAAGAAAAAACTCGTAGCAAAGTACCAAAGTGGAGGAGGAAGAGAGAGGGGAGAATGTGCCTTCTGCAGTGATTCTGTGATTCTATGATATGTACGATACTAAAGCAGCAGGTATCGATAAAGGCTATAGTGCCAGCCAGAGATAAAGTATAGAATTAACAGTGTAGCAAGTAAGTTAAGCAAGTAAGCGATAGAAAAACGACATGAAAGTAACTCTCCAATGTTGTTGGATGTACATCAGGCCGCTTAACATACGCCAGCCTGCTATGTATCTTCCACCACTCTAAACCTCTGCCAGCATCTCCTCCATCAAACTAACTAATTAAACTAACATCTCATCCAAGGTAAGTGTAAATATAAAAGTGTAAGTATAAAAGTAATTATAAGTGTAAATATAAAAGGACTCCAATGGAAATAAGTCACTCTGACTTTTTTGGTTATCCTAGGTACTTTACACACATGCTGATATGCATGATAATCTATGTACGTAACTGTATTTGTGTATACCTGAATAAACTTACTTATTTATAAATTAAAATGTAAATACACCTACCATTCGACGTACGACCTGCTCGACTTAGACCACTCGACTTACGACCATGTTTTTTATGCCAAATTTCTGGGAAATAAACAACTATTTGTGTTGTACACAGTGTTTATCCTAAACCTTACAGTATAAAATACAGTACTAACAACATAAAAAGTAAAGTAAAACATGAAATACCAAAATAAAACAATAAAATAAAGTCATTACAAAAATGTTTTGTTAATATTCAGTAGTAAAGTTCGACTTACGACCATTTCGACTTACGACCGGTTTCTCGGAACCGAACTCGGTCGTAAGTTGGATGGTAGGTGTATTTCTTATTTATAAATTAAAATGTAAATATTTCTTATTTATAAATTACGTACATATAAGTATTGTTTGTGGACAGTGGTGGTGGCAGAAGCCTCCTCCACCACCACTATGTACGACTTCTTTCAGTGGCCATTATAAACCCAACAACAATTCCATCACTTATCCTCACATACATTATGACATATTTTATTCATTCTAGAGTATATATCATGTTTCTATGTTATTAATATTGTTTATTATGTCATATTAGATGAATTGTGATAGATAAATAAGCCGTAGAGATACTAGAGTCATATTGAAGCATAATAAACTCACTTTCCTCTCGCCTCCTACATGCCTGCTACACTCCTGCATGCCTGCTGCACTCCCTGCATGCCTGCTACACTCCCTGCATATCTGCTACACTTCCTGCATGCCTTCTACACTCCCTGCATATCTGCTACACTCCATCAAACTAACTACGTAATTAAACTAACGTCTCCACGGTAAGTGCAAATATTTATTATTTATAAATTAAAATGTAAATATTTCTTATTTATAACTTAAAATGTACATAGTATTTCTTATTTATAAATTATGTACATACATTGTTTGTGGATAGTGGTGGTGGCAGAAGCCTCCTCCACCACTACTATGTACAGGTTCTCTCAGTGGCCATTATAAACCCAACAACAACACTTCCAGCACTTGCTTCTCACATACATTATGACATATTTTATTAATTTTAGAGTATATATCATGTTTCTATGTTATTAATATTTTTTATGTCATATTAGACGAGTTGTGATAGATAAATAAGCCGTAGAGTTGATAATAGCGTCATACCGAAGTACTATTCTGTCATGCCTCCTGACAGCAGGAACGGATTAATTGGATTTCCATTATTTCTCATGGGGAAAAATTACACCAGATAACGGTAAAATCGGTTAAGGACAAGCTCTCTGGAATGGACTAATATTGTTAACCAAGGGTTCACTGTAGTAGGTTGGTAGACATCAACCCCCCTCCAGGGAAGTACAGTGGAACCTAGGCTTACAAGTGTAATCTATTCTGTAACCTTGGTCGTATCCTGATCTGCTCGTATGCTGAGTCAATTTTCATCATTTAAATTAACTGGAATGCCATTAATCCATTACAGCGGAATTCCTGCTCTCAGGAGGCAGGAATATGGCGCTAATATCAACTCTATGGCTAATTTATCTATCACAATTCATCTAATATGACATAATAAACAATACGTATAAATAACACAGAAACTTGATATACAGTGGACTCCTGCCTTTCAGCGGCCGTGACTTTCGTGAAATCCGACTTTCAGCAACTTTTCTCGGCAAAATATAGCCTCGCGGTTCATGATTAGCCTTGTGATTCAGCAACCATCTGGAATGCGTCCGAGCGGCATGCCAGCGTCAATGCACACACAAAGCCAGTCTCCCATAGCATTCACACTCAGTGTGCCATTGTTTATCAGCGAGTGACCATCACCCCACAGGTTCATACGATAATTTCATAATAATCCATCATTTTTTGTGCTTGCAACTGCTAAATAAGCCACCAGGGCCCAAAGAAACCTCCAAGTGCCAGGCGTTTGGTAAAGAAGGAAAGAAACACGATAGAATTCGAGAAAAAACACATAGCAAAGTACCTAAGTGGAGGAGGGAGAGAGAGGGGAGAATGTGCCTTCTTCAATGATTCAACAATATGTACGATACTAAAGCAGCAGGTATCGATAAAGGCCAGCCAGTGATAAAGTGCAGCATCAACAGTGTAGCAATTAAGCAATTAACCCTTAAACGGTCCAAACGTATATATACGTTCACGCGCGTAGCGCCCCAAACATATATATACGTTTTCTTTGTCATTCATTCAACATTGCCACAATAAGCCTGAGTCACCTAGACATGAGAGAATGGGTATGCGCACTCACTGTGTGCCATATTAAAATGAATGGGGATGCCTGGGTACCATATGCTCTTCTTTCCTTTTAAAAGAAAAGATTTTTTTTTCCTCAAAAAATTTGGGGCGCTACACGAGTGAACGTATATATACGTTTGGACCATTTAAGGGTTAAGCGAAAGAAAAATGACATGAAAGTAATTCTCCAATGTTGTTGGAGGTGTATAGGGCCACTGAACAAATGCCGCCGTGCTATCTTCCACCTCTGCCAGCATCTCCTCCATCAAACTAACTAATTAAACTAACATCTCCAAGGTAAATGTAAATATTAATATTTATAGTGTAAATATTTCTTATTTCTAAATTACAGTGTAAATATTTATTTATAAATTACATACACTGTTTCAGTGTGAACAGTGTTGGTGGCTTCTGCTGCCACCTCCACTACCAAAAATATGTACGGTTTCTCTCAGTGGCCCTTATAAACCCAACACCACCACCACCACCACTTACTCCTCACATACGTTATGACATATTTTATTCATTCTAGAGTACATGTTATGTTTCTATGTTATTAATATTGTTTATTATGTCATATTAGATGAATTGTGACAGTTAAATAAGCCGTAGCAATGATATTAGCGTCATATTGAAGCATAATAAACTCACCTCCCTCTCCCCTCCTACCTGCCATACATCAACAAGCGTCTTCAATAAAGGTAAGTGTGATGTTAAATGTTCATTTATTCAAATTCAAATTCAAAGTTTATTCTCTATAAAGATTACAATGTTGAATTTACAGAATTTGGTTGTTGTGTGGTTTACATGTAGTTAAATAAAGATTACAGAGTGTACCACTAGAACGCCTAGCATGGCTAGGCATTTCGGGCAGACTTACTTTAATTCTTTATTTTAAAATATTACAAATTATGAGGTAAGTTGGTATTATGGCTAAGTGACTAAATACTAGTTTGTGAGTTTAGCAATGTGAATGCTTTTGTTTTGGCACAGTACATAGTTTCAGTATTGGAGTATCATAGGATTCATAATTTTATGATTGAGATTAATATTTCTGTTTATGGTCAAATGGGTGAGTGAGTGTAAGTGTGAACCACCAGGTGGTATTCGTGTAGTTAGTTGATGGGGTTTATCAGGGAGATAAGATGTTTTCTAATGGTAGTTTTGAAGGTGATGAATGTGTCTGCAGTTCTAGAGTTCTCAGGTAGGGTGTTCCAGATTTTAGGGCCTTTGACATACATTGAATTTTTGTAAAGGTTTAGTCGGACATGGGGAATGTCGTAGAGATGTTTGTGTCTGGTGTTATGCCTGTGGGTTCTGTCACAACTATCAAGAAAGCGTTTTAGGTCAAGGTTGATATTGGAGTTTAAGGTCCTGTAGATGTAGATTGCACAGTAGTAAGTGTGGATGTACTGAACAGGGAGTAAGTTTAGATCTATGAAAAGTGTGGGGGGGGGGGGGGTTGCCAGGGATGGGATTTAGTGATTATTCTTACTGCAGCTTTTTGTTGGGTTATAATTGGCTTTAGGTGTGTTGCTGCAGTTGATCCCCAAGCACAAATAGCATAGGTGAGGTATGGATAAATAAGTGAGTGGTATAGTGTGAGAAGGGCATTTTGCGGCACGTAGTATCGTGTCTTGGAGAGGATCCCAACTGTTTCGGATACTTTTTTGGTTATGTGTTGGATATGGGTGCTGAAATTCAGGTTGTTGTCAAGGTATAGGCCTAGGAATTTGCCCTCATTATGTCTGGTAATTAGAGTGTTGTCGATCTTAATGTTAATTTGTGCATCTCCTGCTCTGCTACCAAACATAATATAGTAGGTTTTGTCAGTGTTAAGCATAAGTTTATTGGCTGTCATCCAAGTCGACATTTTGATCAGCGCCTCGTTAACAATGGTGTTGAGGGTGGCAAGATTAGGGTGAGAGATGACATAAGTCATGTCGTCAGCAAAGAGAATGGGTTTCAGGTGTTGGGATACATTTGGAAGATCATTGATGTATATGAGGAAGAGCAGGGGACCAAGGACACTTCCCTGCGGAACTCCAGTATCAAGTGGCCGTGTTGTTGATGCTGTGTCTTTAATGGTAACATACTGATACCTATTAGTAAGGTAAGATTTGAAATAAGCAAGCGCATGGCCTCTCATTTTATTAGTGCTTTATATTTATTTGTCATTGTTTTCTATATGTAAATCTATATTTAATCTTCAAAAAAATATACAGTGGACCCCCGCATAACGATTACCTCCGAATGCGACCAATTATGTAAGTGCATTTGTACGTGTATGTTTGGGGGTCTGAAATGGACTAATCTACTTCACAATATTTCTTATGGGAACAAATTCGGTCAGTACTGGCACCTGAACATACTTCTGGAGTGAAAAAATATCGTTAACCGGGGGTCCACTGTATTTTGTTAATACTTTTGGGTGTCTGAAACGGATTAATTGGATTTCCATTATTTCTTAGGGGGAAAATGGTTTTGCCAGTCATGAATTTCGCCATTCAGCAGACTCTCTGAAATGGATTAATCATGAAACTTGAGGGTCCACTGTATACTCTAGAATGAATAAAATATGTCATTATTGAAGAGGACCCTGAAACTGTGTCTAGAGCAGCTGATGCCTTACCATCAGTTGTATAATGTACTGCAGGGTAAAACAGAACAGAAATCCATTACAGAATTCATGCACACTCCAGTACAACCATCAACTTCAGTACCAGAACCTTTACCATCCACCTCAACCCAGTAGGGCCACAGTGTAACTCTCCACTCTCTTCACAATCACTGACAAACAGCAGCACCCACAATTTAAGGGAAGAAATACTATTACATTTTCTGTCGCAGTTATATAGTCTTAATTAAGCAGTAAAAACAACATAATACATCACACCAACAAACTACAATTATATATTCACTTTTATTTTTGTAAGATCTGGAGGTCTAAAAAAAAGTTGTTTGAGGGGGAAGCTCGCATCCTGAATTTCTGCTCAGATACAGAAACAAAAAATTGACCAAGCGACAGCTCGTATCCTAAAAAACTTGTATGGCGGGGCACTCGTCAGCCGAGGTTCTACTGTACTACTGTCCTGCTAAGCATAAAGTAAAGTAAAGTAAAGTTTATTTCTTTGTAAAGGTTACAATGTGCAATTACAATTCTGATTTGCTAAGTACAAAGATGGCCACTAGCAAGCCTGTAATTGTTTTACATGATGGTAGGATTACTGGTGTCTTTTTTCTGTCTCATAAACATGCATGCAAGATTTCAGGTACATCTTGCTACTTCTACTTACACTGTCACACTACACATAAATTTATTTATTTTTCTAACATGTTGGCTGCTTCCCACCGAGGCAGAGTGACCCAAAAAGAAAGAAAAACCGAAAAAGAAAGAAAAAACTTTCATCATCATTCATACACAATCACTGTCTTTGCAGATGCACTCAGATATGAAAGTTTAGATGTCACTCCAAACAGCCAGTATCCGAAACCCCTCCCATGAAGTGCAGCTATTGTACTTCCCGATTCCAGGACTCAAGTCTGGCTAACAGGTTTCCCTGAATCCCTTCACAAAATATTATCCTGCTCACACTCCAATAGCTCGTCAGGTCTCAAAAACCATTTGTTGCCATTCACTATCTAACACTCACAAAAGTTGCTGGAAGTCCAAGCCCCTTGCCCACAAAACCTCCTTTACCAACTCCCCTCAACTCTTCCTAGGATCACCCCTACCTTGCCATCTTTCCCTACAGATTTATTTTTATTATTTTTTATTATCACACTGGCCGATTCCCACCAAGGCAGGGTGGCCTGAAAAAGAAAAACTTTCACCATCATTCACTCCATCACGGTCTTGCCAGAAGGGTGCTTTACACTACAGTTTTTAAACTGCAACATTAGCACCCATCCTTCAGAGTGCAGGCACTGTACTTCCCATCTCCAGGACTCAAGTCTGGCCTGCTGGTTTCCCTGAACCCCTTCATAAATGTTACTTTGCTCACACTCCAACAGCACGTCAAGCATTAAAAACCATTTGTCCCCATTCACTCTTATCAAACACGCTCACGCATGCCTGCTGGAAGTCCAAGCCCCTCGCACACAAAACCTCCTTTACCCCCTCCCTCCAACCTTTCCTAGGCGGACCCCTACCCCGCCTTCCTTCCACTACAGACTGATACACTCTTGAAGTCACTCTGTTTCGCTCCATTCTCTCTACATGTCCGAACCACCTCAACAACCCTTCCTCAGCCCTCTGGACAACAGTTTTGGTAATCCCGCACCTCCTTCTAACTTCCAAACTACGAATTCTCTGCATTATATTCACACCACACATTGCCCTCAGACATGACATCTCCACTGCCTCCAGCCTTCTCCTCGCTGCAACATTCATCACCCATGCTTCACACCCATATAAGAGCGTTGGTAAAACTATACTCTCATACATTCCCCTCTTTGCCTCCAAGGACAAAGTTCTGTGTCTCCACAGACTCCTAAGTGCACCACTCACCCTTTTCCAATCATTAATTCTATGATTCACCTCATCTTTCACAGACCCATCCGCTAACACGTCCACTCCCAAATATCTGAATACATTTACCTCCTCCATACTCTCTCCCTCCAATCTGATATCCAATCTTTCATCACCTAATCTTTTTGTTATCCTCATAACCTTACTCTTTCTTGTATTCACTTTTAATTTTCTTCTTTTGCACACCCTACCAAATTCATCCACCAATCTCTGCAACTTCTCTTCAGAATCTCCCAAGAGCACAGTGTCATCAGCAAAGAGCAACTGTGACAACTCCCACTTTATGTGCGATTCTTTATCTTTTAACTCCACGCCTCTTGCCAAGACCCTCGCATTTACTTCTCTTACAACCCCATCTATAAATATATTAAACAACCACGGTGACAATCACACATCCTTGTCTAAGGCCTACTTTTACTGGGAAATAATTTCCCTCTTTCCTACATACTCTAACTTGAGCCTCACTATCCTCGTAAAAACTCTTCACTGCTTTCAGTAACCTACCTCCTACACCATACACCTGCAACATCTGCCACATTGCCCCCCTATCCACCCTGTCATATGCCTTTTCCAAATCCATAAATGCCACAAAGACCTCTTTAGCCTTATCTAAATACTGTTCACTTATATGTTTCACTGTAAACACCTGGTCCACACACCCCCTACCTTTCCTAAAGCCTCCTTGTTCATCTGCTATCCTATTCTCCGTCTTACTCTTAACACTTTCAATAATAACTCTACCATACACTTTACCAGGTATACTCAAAAGACTTATCCCCCTATAATTTTTGCACTCTCTTTTGTCCCCTTTGCCTTTATACAAAGGAACTATGCATGCTCTCTGCCAATCCCTAGGTACCTTACCCTCTTCCATACATTTATTAAATAATTGCACCAACCACTCCAAAACTACATCCCCACCTGCTTTTAACATTTCTATCTTTATCCCATCAATCCCGGCTGCCTTACCCCTTTTCATTTTACCTACTGCCTCACGAACTTCCCCCACACTCACAACTGGCTCTTCCTCACTCCTACAAGATGTTATTCCTCCTTGCCCTATACATGAAATCACAGCTTCCCTATCTTCATCAACATTTAACAATTCCTCAAAATATTCCCTCCATCTTCCCAATACCTCTAACTATCCATTTAATAACTCTCCTCTCCTATTTTTAACTGACAAATCCATTTGTTCTCTAGGCTTCCTTAACTTGTTAATCTCACTCCAAAACTTTTTCTTATTTTCAACAGATTTATATGCTCTTAAGTCATTCTTCTTAGTTCCATCCTCTCTAAATGACCAAACTACCTCAACAACCTCTCCTCAGCCCTCTAATACTTTTAGTAACTCCACATCTTCCCCTAATTTTCACACTATGAATCCTCTGCATAATATTTACACCACCTGGTCACAGACCGGGCCGCGGGGGCGTTGACCCCCGAAACTCTCTCCAGGTCTCCAGGTAAACATACTGCCCTTAGACAGGACATCTCCATTGTCTCCAGCCTCCTCCTTGCTGCAGCAATTTACAACCCATCCTTCACACCCACATAAGTGTTGGTACCACTATTCTCTCATACATTCCCTTCTTTGCCTCCATGGATAACATTTTTCCATCTCTACAGATACGTACCTCAAAGCACCACTCACCTTTTCTCCTTCATCAATTCTATGGTTAACCTCATCCTTCATAAACCCATTAGCTGACAAGTTAACTCCTGAATATTTGAACACATCCACTTCTACCCTACTCCCTCCCTCCCTCCAATGTGATATCCAATTTTTCTTTATCTAAATCGTTTGACACCCTCATCACCTTACGCTTATCTATGTTCACTTTCAACTTTCTACCTTTACACACACTCTCAAACTCATCCACTAACCTTTGCAACTTTTCTTAAGAATCTCCCAAAAGCACAGTATCATCAGCAAAAAGTAACTACAGTGGACCCCCGCCTTACGATATTAATCCGTTCCTGAGAGCTCAACGTAAGCCGAAATTATCGTTAGCTGAATTAATTTTCCCCATGAGAAATAATGGAAATCAAATTAATCCGTTCCTGGCAACCTAAAGTATGAAAAAAAACTTTTTTACCATATGAAATATTAATTTTAATACACACAAACTGAAGAAGACATGCACAATTACTACTCTACTAAGAACAGAATTCATGACACTTACCTTTATTGAACATTTGGTGATGATTGATGGGATGGGAGGAGGGGAGTGTGTGGAAGTTATTGTTTAGAAGGGGAACCCCCTTCCATTAAGATTTGAGGTAGCAAGTCCTTTTCCGGGGTTACTTCCCTTCTTCTTTTAATGCCACTAGGACAGGCTTAAGAGTCACTGGACCCCTGTCGCACAACAAATCTGTCTATAGAGCTCTGTACCTCCCGTTCTTTTACGACTTTCCTAAAATGGGCCATAACATTGTCACTGTACAGGTTGCCAAGACAGCTTGCAGTAGCTGTGTCAGGGTGATTTTCACCCGTAAAGGTTTGCAGTTCAACCCACTTTACACACATTTCCTTAATCTCTTCTTTAATTCCAAACTAATTCTCACCCTGTTTACCACAGAGATGGCACTAGAAGCTTTCTTGGGGTCCATGGTGACTTATTTTGCAGTTACAAGCACTAAAAACACTGGGATAATGTGAAATGTACCAAATGTATGCGTAGATGCGACCACACTGGCTGGCTTGTAAACACTGGCGCTGAGGCCACATGTGGGACGTGTCCCGGACGAATCGCGTAAGGCGAGGCAAATTTTTTGCGTTCAAATGCTTCGTATGGCGGAGTTAACGTAACGTGATGAGTTCGTATGGCGGGGTGTCCACCGTATGTCAACTCTCATTTTATATTTGATTCCCCATAATTTTATCCCACCCCTTTCCCCAACACCCTAGCATTTACTTCTTTTACAACCCCATCTCTAAATATGTTGAACCATGGTGACATTACACATATACAAGCCTAGGGAAAGTATGGATTTGTCAGTTAAAAACAGAGTAGGGGAGTTAGTAGATGGGGAGAGGGAGGTATTAGGTAGATGGCGAGAATATTTTGAGGAACTTTTAAATGTTAAGGAAGAAAGGGAGGCGGTAATTTCATGCACTGGCCAGGGAGGTATACCATTTTTTAGGAGTGAAGAAGAGCAGAATGTAAGTGTGGTGGAGGTACGTGAGGCATTACGTAGAATGAAAGGGGGTAAAGCAGCTGGAACTGATGGGATCATGACAGAAATGTTAAAAGCAGGGGGGGATATAGTGTTGGAGTGGTTGGTACTTTTGTTTAATAAATGTATGAAAGAGGGGAAGGTA
>NC_091292.1:17389945-17459945 GCF_038502225.1 Cherax quadricarinatus | reverse complement strand
ATTATCAGAGCATATAAAATATGCAATAAATGCCAGACAACAAGTTTACACTAACTTATATTAAGTTAGCAATAGAAATAGGCATTAAAAACACAATAAAGGTAAGATACACACAGAGTACACTTATTACTTACCTTAAAATATTAATATTAATGTGTGAGAGGTGAGTGGCAGGGTGTTTATTGAATAAAATCAGAATGGCACACCATCATCCTCTAACTTGGCACTTAAAGCAGGAGGCTTACAACTTCTCTTTTTATCACAGCTAACCTTAGACGCCATCGTCAATGAGAGCCAACTAGTTAACAAAAGAGTAAACGAGAGAGAGAACGAGATATAGTTGAGACAATGTAAGAACACAAACTGAACAGGTAGAGGACGATCACTTGGTCATGCGAAATAAATGCGTATTAATATGTGTTTACTTTTAGTTCATTCACGTCCATTTGTAAGAGTTTGTAAAACATTTACCTGAATATTTTTTTATTATAATAGTAATTACCTCACAATACAAATACTCTTACATTGTGTACAAGTTAGTTCAGAATAAACAAACAGCAACACACCACTTTTAGAGTGAATGAAGATAATAATATTAATAATAATAATATTATTATTATTAATAATAATAATAATAATAATAATAATAATAATAGTATTATTATTTATTATAAAAAGCACTAAACCCACAAGGGTCCTGAATTGCTATATATATAGAGTAAAGGCATACAAAAAGAATATTTTTCTACAGTTATCCCCCAGTTTGACTAGAGAAAACGTAATTCTTCCGACACTACCTACACACCTGCTTGGTAAGTAAATCTCATATTTATGTCAATTTTTATTCTGCGAGTGTATGTATCATGTTTATATGCTATGTAATGGGTTTCATATATAATTTTGAGGAAAATATCATAGATGGATTAATGAAAATGCCTATACTGATGTAAAATAAGACATTTAGTGTGTCAAAGAGTGGTTATTATTACGTAGTATTGGCGTCATGAGAAGAGAGAGACTTAGCGATTTTAATGTGTACCTGCACACCAGCACAGTGTGTAAGTATATTTAAGTACAGGTACACTTAAATATAATTATCAGAGTACATATAAAATATGCAGTAACTTTAAAACACTTGAAATTTTGGAAAGTTTCCTGACATAATAGATGAGGTCACGGAAAATGTAAACAAACCGGGTGGGGGGTGCCGTATTTGAAAGACCGCTTGCCGTATAGCAAATTCTGGTCATAATTTGACATTGCCATATTAGCGGAACGCCGTAAGGAGAAATGCCGTAAAGCGGGATCTTACTGTATATGGAATAGGTGGTAAGTTATTAAATGCTGTAAAGAGTTTTTATGAGGATAGTGAGACGACTTCCCGGTAAAAGTAGGTCTTAGACAGGGATGTGTAATGTCACCATAGTTGTTTAACCCTTTGACTGTTTCAGGCCCCTCTCTGAAACTGTCATTCTATGTCGCCAAATATTCGAAAAAAAAAAATTATTTTTTCTTATGAAAATGTTAGGAATACTTTTACTAGTGTTTTAAGCCTAAAAAAAAATTTTTGCCATCAGTACTTACCGAGATATAGAGCCACAAAGTTTGCAGAAATTGACGTGCGTACGGCAACAGCGGCGACTGCCGCCCACCCGGTATTCTTTTATTTACTCTAATTCAAAGGTTTCTTGCATTTTTCAATATTTTTCTTTTCCAGGTAACTTATGTGGCCTGTGAGACCAATGTAAGGTGCATTGTTCAAATATACACTCATTATTTACAACACAATAACAGAACAAACTTTATCACTATTAGTTTGTGTATACACTTTGTTTACACAAACAAACAATACAAAACAATGTTTATTACTATTGTTCCATAATATATATACATATGTACAGTCACTAACCACGTTCCTAGAACTGCTGCAGCTTGTGGAACTCTTTGAAACATGGGTATATGCAGAGGGGCACTTCACACTCCTCACACATAAAACGAGTGTCTCTGCGTGTTTGTGGGCGTTTTGTGGTATGCATACATACATAACACCTCTTCTGAGCATTTTTCTTGGCAGTAGTAGGAGGCAGTTGTATGGGGTAGTGATCACCAGGCCTCATACGAGATGACGTCTGTGGGCGCTGGTCTATTGCAGGAGTTGCTCCTTGGTACTTTGCAATTATTTGTCTGATTACTGACAGGCAAAATTCACCATATTTTGGTGTTTTGTTGGTCTTCAACTTGTATATGTTATAAGCATTTAGCATAGAGATATCAACAAGATGGAAAAAAAGTTTGATATACCACTTATAACTCTTGCGTACACAGTCTGCAAACCCAATCTGCATGTCACATTTGTCCACTAAGCGCATATTGAGGTTGTAGTCCATGACAGCTGCAGGCTTTAGAATGGGTTCATTGGTCCACAAGGGGGTGGCACAGCCATATACTACTCAGACCAACTAGAATGTATCACTAATACTTGCACAAGGGATGAACATGGGGAATATATAATAGCCAAATTCAAATCCAAATACCTACAAAAACCTCTCACATTGATAAACATCTACAGAGTTCCACAGTCAAACATTAGCCAATTTAGTCAAAACCTAGGAAGTATGATAACTGATGCACGCATGAACAAAGATCACTTACTACTCTCAGGTGACTTCAATATAAATCTCCTGCAAGACCAGGACCCACACGTTACTGAATTCACAAACACAATGAGTAACTGTATGTTGCTACCAACAGTAACAAAACCTACAAGAGTTACAGAGACTAGTGTTTCCCTACTTGACCACATCTGGACCAACACCATATCCCCTTTAAAATCAGGCATAATTACAGATAATACCACAGACCACTACCCTACTTTTCTCATAACAACTCTTGGTAAATTACCCAAAGACACTACTAAAGTCACCTTCAGACTTCACAATGAGGCAGCCATTAATAACTTCACAACAGCAGTAGCAAACATTGACTGGCACACTGAGCTAGAAATCTATACAGATATTGACGAATGTATTAATAATTTTCTAAAAAAGACCCAATACCTCTATAACAAGCACTGCCCTAAAAAAACTAAACAGATGACAGCTAAGAGACTGAACAGTCCCTGGCTAACACCCAGCATTCTCAAATCCATAAATACAAAACACCAATATGAAAAACAGTACAGAATGGGTCACATAACCAGACCAAACAAAACGTTACTCGTCAATCCTAACCAGCCTGATAAGAAGGGCAAAAAAATTGTATTATGAGAACAGATTATCCAACTTACGAGGTGATATAAAAAAGACCTGGAAAACCCTATCAGAAATTCTAGGATCAAAAAAGATATCACGAAATAGCGAAATAAAATTAGCAAAATCAGATGAACCCCAACTCCCACCAACAGAAACAGCAAACAGACTCAATGACTTCTTCTCCACTATAGGACAAAACCTTGCTAATAAAATCCCAAGCTCAGATACCCCACCAAATGACTACCTCACCGGCAACTACCCGAACACACTGTTCCTAGCTCCGACTAACCCATACGAAGTCTCCCTTATTATCAACACACTAAAAAACAAGGCAGGAGATTTAAATACCTTACCACCCTTTATATACAAAAAAGTGTCACAAGTGCTATCACCAATCATTGCAACACTCTTTAACAAATCCATTGAATCCTCCACCTTCCCTACAGTACTCAAAATAGCAAGGGTCACCCCGATCCACAAAGGAGGAGACCAAACAGAGTTGAATAACTATAGGCCAATATCCAACTTACACCCTCTCTCAAAAATCTTCGAAAAATTAATTCATAAACGAATCTACTCCTACCTTATCTCCCAAAACATACTCAACCCCTGCCAATTTGGATTCAGGCCTAATAAAAATACTAATGATGCTATTATACACATGCTAGAACATATATACACTGCAATAGAGAAAAAAGAAGTCCCACTGGGGATCTTCATTGACTTACGTAAAGCTTTTGATACAGTTAACCATGACTTGCTCCACGTAAAATTGTCACACTATGGTATAAGAGGGCACTCCCTCAACTACCTCAAATCATACCTCAGCAACAGAAGCCAATATGTGTATGCAAATGGGGCAAACTCTTCTGCACAACCAATTACAGTTGGTGTCCCACAGGGAAGTGTCCTTGGCCCTCTTCTCTTTCTCCTATACATAAATGACCTACCAAATGCTTCGCAATTACTCAAACCCACACTATTTGCAGATGACACTACATACGTCTTCTCCCACCCGAGCCCAGTCACGCTAGCCAATACTGTAAATACCGAATTACAGAAAATATCTACCTGGATGAGGACTAACAAACTTACACTAAACATTGACAAAACCTACTTCATTCAGTTTGGTAACAGAGCTACAGATGTCCCTCTTAACATAATGATAAACGGATCACCTATCACAAAGCTAACAGAGGGAAAATTCTTAGGAATCCACCTTGATAATAGACTCAAATTTCAAACACATATACAACAAATTTCTAAGAAAATTTCCAAGACTGTAGGCATACTATCGAAGATACGGTACTATGCTCCACAGTCAGCCCTCCTGGCCCTATATCACTCTCTTATTTACCCCTATCTCACCTACGGAATTTGTGCATGGGGCTCAACAACAAGTAACCATCTCAGACCACTAATTACCCAACAAAAGGCTGCAGTTAGAATGATAACAAATTCTCACTATAGGCAGCACACTCCACCAATATTCAATACACTAAACCTACTCACCATACAAAACATCCATACTTATTACTGCACCTATTACATACATAGAACACTTAACTCTGATATTAACCCTCCCCTCAAACATCTTGCCAACCTCAACAGAACACATGACCATAACACAAGGCACAGATCACTCTTTGATGTTCCTCGTGTCCATCTCACACTATGCAAAAACTCAATGCCCATAAAAGGCCCTAAAATCTGGAATTCATTACCTGTAAATATAAAAGAAACACTACCTGTTTATAAATTCAAGTCTCTTCTCAAAGATCACTTACTCACCCAAAACCAAATAAATACTGAATAACTGAACCTTATAAATTGTATATCTTAAATGTTTCTCACAATTATATCACATAAATGTTAAACCTAAAACCCAATCTAACTTTATTATTTTTTAAATACACTACCTAACAGAATACTCCATTCTACTGAATGTACAACAAGGCATACAACCATATGACCTGTCTTTGTAATACTCACTTGTGCTTTATAGTAATCTGTTTACATTAAAGTTTTATCACTGATTTCATCATTGCTTAGTTAATCTTAAGTTAATTTTAAGCCAGCCCGTAATGCTATGCATAGTATAAGTGGCTTTGGCATGCTGCTCTTATCTGTATTTTTTGTACCTCTGTATGTGTGCTCAAATTTTTAAATAAATAAATAAAATTGGTCTCTCTGTTGTCCCTGCCACTGGGTACCATTTCGTTTGTGTGAACTGATGTCAACAATGTGACATCAAGTTTGTCATGCCACCGAAATGCCATGATGTCATTGGCAGCAAAGGCTTGCACCTCACCTCTGCGAGTGCCAGCGTCGAAGTTTGGCATATGTTTGCGATTACCACGCACTGTGCCACACACGTCTGTCAAGTTCACTCGCAAGAAATCACTGAGTAAGGGGCTTGTGTACCAGTTATCAGTAAATAACATATGCCCCTTACCAAGATATGGTTCCATCATTGTTCGAACCACATCACCAGAGATACCCAATAACTTCATGGTATCTCTCAAAGTATTACTGCCAGTGTACACAATAATATCTAAAACAAGACCACTTCTGCAATCACACAGTACAAATAGCTTTATACCAAAGCGTTTCCTCTTGCTTGGTATATATTGCTTGAATGAGAGTCTTCCTTTGAATAAAATCAAGGACTCATCAATAACAAGCTTCCTGAAGGGATAAAAATACATGCAGCACTTTTGTTTCAGGTACATAAACACATTTCTTATCTTATATAACCTGTCGCTTCTGTCAGGCCTGGTTTTGTCTGAAAAGTGTAACATACGTAACAGTATCAGGAAATGATTGACACCTATAATGTCACTAAAACCTGGAGTTGAAATCAGGCGATCTGTTGTCCAGTATGTGGTGACAGTGTGCTTATACACATGTGGCATAAGCATTATTGTGGCAAAAAACAGGTACATCTCTGCCACAGTTTACTCCTTCCACTTGTGTAGCCGTGATTTTGGTGAGAGAATTGTATTTGCCATGGTGTAATCACAGTATGTATTTGTTTCCCTGACAATGATGTCCATCAGGGGTTCATCGAAAAATAACTCAAAGCAGTCCAGTTCACTGGCATTGTTCCCAAGTGGACAAGATGGCTTTATTCCACTTTGTGTTTCATCAAAGTCATGGGGACTGGGAACAAACTCGTCACCGTCCTGCCAATCCCAGATGCGGTCTGCTGGTGGGGTCTGGATATTGTACCGTGGTTGTGGCTGTGCAGGTTGTGGTGGTGCAGGTTGTGGCAGTGTGGGGTAGGGTGAGGCTGGTTGTTCTGCTGAGTCAGCCGCGTGGCTAGTAGCGTGGCCCGGTGATGGTGCCACATGGGCCGTGCTACCCTCACTATCACCACCACTGCCTCCTCCCTCACTGTCACCATTCATACCCATCGTTACAATATCGTCATCTTCACTATCAGGTCGTGGTGTAGGGCCACGGGATGTGCTCCCAGAGTTTCTCCTTCCCCTTGGAACAACATATGAAACACTACCAGACCGCATACTACGTCGTACATACTGGCGCTTCACTGGGGAATATTCACTCTCACTGTCAGTAGAACTGCTTTCAATGACCTTGAAATCACTATCACTATCACTATCACTGCTATCATCAGGGTGTTGTACACGACCAAATAGTTTCCTCTTTCGTCCTGGTACAGGCGAACGTGAACGTGAACAAGCCGGCACAGCACCAGAGGTCGAAGGTTGTGGGTCATCTGGGTTTTCGTCACTATTTACGTTATCCTGGGCACTTTTTTCGGTAACACTCACTTGAAAACCCTTGAATTCACTGTCACTGACACTTTCATCGCTGTTAGAGCTATCACTTGGGAACAAAAGACCTCCAATCCGCCGAGGAGTGAGGAACTTCTTACCGAGAGGCATGGTGAAAATGGACTGACAACATGGCGTTCCCACAATGCACCGCTAGGTCCCAGATTTTTTTCACAGGGTGCACACCAACCACTGAGACCCATTCTCTCCCGTGTAGGCCTACCAGGCCTTTGGCGCTCGATTTGAAGCCGCTAGAATTTGTGCGTATAAATACGTCAGAAACATTGGCTCGTAAGACGTATTTATACGTCGGAAACAGTCAAAGGGTTAATATATTTATAGATGGGGTTGTAAAAGAAGTAAATGCTAGGGTGTTCGGGAGAGGGGTGGGATTAAATTATGGGGAATCAAATACAAAATGGGAATAGACACAGTTGCTTTTTGCTGATGATACTCTGCTTATGGGAGATTCTAAAGAAAAATTGCAAAGGTTAGTGGATGAGTTTGGGAGTGTGTGTAAAGGTAGAAAGTTGAAAGTGAACATAGAAGAGTAAGGTGATGAGGGTATCAAATGATTTAGATAAAAAAAAATAGGATATCAAATTGGGGAGGAGGAGTATGGAAGAAGTGAATGTTTTCAGATATTTGGGAGTTGACGTGTCAGCGGATGGATTTATGAAGGATGAGGTTAATTACAGAACTGATGAAGAAAAAAAGGCGAGTGGTGCGTTGAGGTATATGTGGAGACAAAAAAAACGTTATCTATGGAGGCAAAGAAGGCAATGTATGAAAGTATAGTAGTATCAACACTTTTATGTGGGTGTGAAGCTTGGGTTGTAAATGCTGCAGTGAGGAGGCAGTGGAAATGTCCTGTCTAAGGGAAATGTGTGGTGTGAATATTATGCAGAAAATTCGGAGTGTGGAAATTAGGAGGTGTGGAGTTAATAAAAGTATTAGTCAGAGAGTTGAAGAGGGGTTGTTGAGGTGGTTTGGTCATTTAGAGAGAATGGATCAAAGTAGAATGACATGGAGAGCGTATAAATTTGTAGGGAAAGGAAGGCGGGGTAGGTGTCGTCCTCGAAAAGGTTGGAGGGAGGGGGTAAAGGAGGTTTTATGGGCGAGGGGCTTGGATTTCCAGCAAGCATGCGTGAGTGTGTTAGATAGGAATGAATGGAAATGAATGGTATTTGGGACCTGACAAGCTGTTAGAATGTGAGCAGGGTAATATTTAGTGAAGGGATTCAGGGAAACTTGCTATTTTTCTATAGCCGGACTTGAGTCCTGGAAATGGGAAGTACAATGCCGGCACTTTAAAGGAGGGGTTCGGGATACTGGCAGTTTGGAGGGATATGCTGTGTATCATTATACGCACAGTGGTCCCTCAATTATCGTCCGTAATCCGTTCCTGGAAGTGGGACTATTATCGAAATAGACGATTTTCGAATAAATTTTTCCCATAAGAAATAATGTAAATCCAATTAATTCGTTCCAGACACCCAGAAGTATCAACAACAAGTTTTTTTTTACCTAAATGATAGATTTACATGCACAAAAGAATGAACATTCAACATGACAGTTACCTTTATTGAAGGCTGTTACTGATGAATGGAAGACAGGGAGGAGGAGAGAGGGAAGAGAGGTTATTGTTTGGAAGGGGAATCCCCATCCATAAGGACTCTAGTTCACTTCCCTAGCATAAATGTAGATTTACATGCAGAAAAGAATGCCAAATAAATGTAAAGCACTAATAAAATGTATAAATGAACATTGGTAATAGGGGTAGTTGATGAGTGGAACGGTCTGCCTAGTAGGGTGATCGAAGCTAAAACATTGGGTAGTTTCAAATTTAGGTTGGATAAATATATGAGTGAGAGGGGTTGTATTTGAGTCGGACTTGCACCTGAGCTTATTGCTTGGGTAGCATTTGTTCTGTTAGTGGGTTGGATTTGTGAAGGACCGGCCTAGTATGGGCCAACAGGCTTATTGCAGTGTTACTCCTTTCTTATGTTCTAAAAGCTATGGCTTAAGTACAGTGGACCCTTGACCAATGATGGCATCGATTAATGATAAATCCGACCAGCGATACATTTTAACGCAAAAATTTTCCCTCGACTAGCACTAAAAAACTCGACCAACACTATTCGTTCCGTCTGAGATGCGTCCACTTCTGGCCAGTGTTTACAAGCCAGCCAGCCACCGCGGTCGCTTCCAAGCATACAATCGGAACATTTCATATTATCACAGCCTTTTTAGTGATTGCACCTTCAAAATAAGTCACCATGGGCCCCAAGAAAGCTTCTAGTGCCAACCCTACAGCAAAAAGGGTGAGAATTACTATGGATATAAAGAAAGAGATCATTGCTAAGTATGAAAGTGGAATGCGTGTCTCCGAGCCAGCCAGGTTGTACACAAAACCTCAATCAACCACCGCTACTATTGTGGCCAAGAAAACGGCAATCAAGGAAGCTGTTCTTGCCAAAGGTGCAACTATGTTTTCGAAACTGAGATCGCAAGTGATAGAAGATGTTGAGAGACTGTTATTGGTGTGGATAAACGAAAAACATTTAGCAGGAGATAGCATCTCTCAAGCGATCATATGTGAAAAGGCAAGGAAGTTGCACGAGGATTTAATTAGAAAAATGCCAGCAACTAGTGGTGATGTGAGTGAATTTAAGGCCAGCAAAGGTTGGTTTGAGAGATTTAAGAATTGTAGTGGCACACAAAGTGTGATAAGGCACGGCGAGGCTGCCAGTTTGGACCAAAAAGCAGCTGAAAAATATGTGCAGGAATTCAAGGAGTACAGAGACAGAGAAGAAATGAAACCTGAACAAGTGTTTAATTGTGACACTGACAATGTTGTGAAACACTTTAGGAATGTCATAAAGGAACGGGAGGTACAGGCCTCAATGGATAGATATGTTGTGCGACAGAGGTCCAGTGACTCTCAAGCTGGTCCTAGTGGCATTAAAAGAAGGGAAGTAACCCCGAAAAAGGACTTGCCACCTCAAGTCCTAATGGAAGGGGATTCCCCTTCTAAACACTAACACCATCAACACTCTCCCCTCCTCCCATCCCATCAATCATCACCAGATCTTCAATAAAGATAAGTGTCATGTAACTGTGCATGTCTTCTTCAGTTTGTGTGTATTAAAATTAATATTTCATGTTGTAAAATTTTTTTTTTTCAATACTTTTGGGTGTCTTGCACGGATTAATTTGATTTCCATTATTTCTTATGGGGAAAATTAACTCGACTAACGACAATTTCGATTAACGATGAGCTCTCAGGAATGGATTAATATCGCTGGTCGAGGGTCCACTGTAGTTTCAAATTTAGGTTGGATAAATACAAGAGTGAGAGGGGTTGGATTTGAGTCAGACTTGCACCTGAGCTTATTGCTTGGGTAGCATTTGTTCTGTTAGTGGGTTGGATTTGTGAAGGATTGGCCTAGTATGGGCCAGCAGGCCTACTGCAGTGTTTCTCCTTTCTTATGTTCTTATTGAAGACTTGTTTGTGTGAGGGAGAGATGGCAAGTTTATTGTTGGAGAATATGACACTAATATCAACTCTACGGCTTATTTATCTATCACAATTCAACTAATATGACATAATAAACAATATTAATAACATAGAAACATGGAATATACTCTAGAATGAATAAAATAAGTCATTACATATGTCACGAGAGGTGTTGTGTTGTGTTGCTGCTGGGTATATAAGGGCCACTGAGAGTAAGCCGTCCATAATGGTGGTGAAGCAGCAGCTGAGGCGGTGGTGTTTTCTGTAGCCCTATTTAACTCCAACAACATTGGAGGAGTTGGTAGAATTGCTAAATCACTAAAGAAGGCACCCTCTACCACCATCACTACCTCTTTCTACCACTATTATAACTGCTACCACCATCACTACCACCTTCTACCACTATTACAATTGCTACCACCATCACTACCACCTTCTACCACTATTACAACTGTTACTACCATCACTACTACCTTCTACCGCCATCACTACCACCCTCTACCACCATCAATCACTATCACAACTGCTTCCACTCTACCACCACCACCTTTGTATTTTTCTACAAACTTTTTCATAAATTATATGTGTTTCTCACATTCTTTACCAAAGGGCTGGCACTAGAAGCTTTCTTTGGAGCCATGGTGACTTATTTAGCAGTTGCAAGCACTAAAACAAATTGATTATGAAATATTTTGTGTGAACAAGTGAGGGGACCGTCGCTCATTGGTAAACAATGGCACACTGGTTGGGAAGAGAGGCTGAGGTGGCTCAGGGCGTGAGTACGTGTCCCGGACGAAGGACAATTAGCAAGTAAACTGACCATTTGCGAGCCAATGTTTGGACGAGAATAACACGACGATTTCCGAAAAGGACGACTATCGAGCAAGACGATTATTGAGGGACCACTGTATATGCTTCTAAACTGTTGTATTCTGAGCACCTCTGCAAAAACAATTTGTTAAAATACTCCAGGTGCTATTGACTATCTCAGGTGCTACTCTTTTTTAATTTCATTCTTTTATTATTATATTCACTAGCACCTTTATTTTACCTGTAAATATCTACTATAGTTCATATACTCACATTTGTTAAAATAATTAAGGTGCTATTTAGATGCTGAAGTGTATAATTGAATTATCTTTTCTATAATAATCCCTAGTTCTTTTATATTTTTACAAGTTTTAGAATAATTAAATAGTCTTATTCCTAAGTCTAGTTGTAGATTCACTACAAATCTTATAATATTTTACTCAGAAAATCTAATTTGAAGTCACTCTCATCTTATGACTACAGGCATAGCTCCTGCTGTAAACTTTTTACTAAATGAATTACACGAATCAAATAGCAACTGTAATTACTATACAGCAGACCAAGCAGACATTACTCAGAGCAAACAGTAACATAACCATCTTTAACTACAATGTCAGATCCTTGAGCAAACATTATGATGACCTCACAGCATTACTCAATTCCCTTCATTCCAATATATCAATCATCACACTCACAGAAACCTGGCTTAAGCCTGATATTACAGATGTCTATGCCATTTCTGGGTACATGGCCATACCCAACTGTAGAACAGATCAGCAAGGGGAAGGAACAGCTATATACTACTCAAATCCACTCGAATGTATCAAAAAATCTTGCACAAGAGATGAACATGGTTAATATATCATGGCCAAATTTAAATCAAAAGACCTGCAAAAACCCCTCACAGTTATAAACATCTACAAAGTACCACAGTCAAACATTTACCACTTTAGTGAAAAATTAGGAAACATGATTACTGATGCACACATGAATAAAGACCACCTGCTACTAACAGGAGATTTCAATGTAAACTTACTACACAACCAGGTTCCACAAGTAACCGAATTCACAAACACTACGAGCAACTGCCTGTTGCTACCAACAATATCTAAACCTACAAGAATCACCAAGACAAGTATCTCCTTAATAGACCGCATCTGGACTAACACCATATCCCCTTTAAAATCAGGCAGAATCACAGACAACACTACAGACCACTACCCAACCTTCCTCATAACTAATCTAGGTAAATTGTCCCAAGACATTACTAAAGTTACCTTCAGACTACACAACAAGACAGCTGTTAACAACTTTATAGCAGCTATGAATAACATCGACTGGCAAAATGAGCTTGAAACATATACAGATATGAATGATATAAATAATTTTCTAACAAAAGTCCATTACCTCTACAACAAACATAGCCCCCAAAAAACTAAACAGATCACAGCAAAGAGACTGAAGAGTTCCTGGCTAACACCCAGCATCCTCAAATCCATTAACACAAAGCACAAATATGAAAAACAGTATAGAATGGATCAAATAACTAGAGACCAGTCTAAATGTTACTCGTCAGCTCTTACCAGCCTGATAATATCTAAAAAACTGAATTATGAAAATAGATTACATAACATCAAAGGTGATATGAAAAAGACCTGGAAAACTCTATCTGAAATTCTTGGAACTAAAAAGTTATCCAAAAACAAAACAATCAAATTAACAAAATCAGATGAATCCCTACTCACACCAACTGAAACAGCAAACAGACTCAATGTTTTCTTCTCCACCATAGGAAAAAATCTAGTGAACAAAATACCAAGCTCAAACACCCGTCCATCAGACTACCTCATAGGTACCTACCCAAATACGCTATTCCTAGCTCCAACCAACCCACTAGAAGTCTCGCTCATCATCAACACTCTTAAAATCAAGGCAAGAGACATAAACAACTCGCCTGCTTTTATGTACAAAAAAGCTTCTCAAGTAGTGTCACCAATTACCGCAACACTCTTTAACAAATCCATTGAATCATCTGCCCTCCCAACAATCCTCAAAATAGCGAGGGTCACTCTGATCCATAAAGGATGTGACCAATTTGACTTGAATAACTGTAGACCAATATCAAACTTACCACTGCTCTCTAAAATCTTTGACAAATTAATTCATAGACGAATCGATTCCTACCTCGTCTCACACAACATATTAAACCCTTGTCAGTTTTGATTCAGGAATAATAAAAGCACAAATGATGCTATCATACACATGCTAGAACTAATATATACTGCACTCGAAAAGAAAGAAGTCCTGTTGGGCATGTTCGTTGATTTATGTAAAGCTTTTGATACAGTCGACCACGAACTACTGTACTCTAAATTAATGCACTATGGTATCAGAGGCCACTCCCTCAACTACCTAAAGTCATACCTTAGTAGCAGAATTCAACATGTGAATGCAAATGGGTTTCAAATAGAGTTAGAGCTAAAGAAGGAGTAGCAATAATGTTGAAGGACACGTTATGGCAGGAAAAGAGGGACTATAAATGTATTAACTCAAGGATCATGTGGAGCAAAATAAAGGTTGGATGTGAAAAGTGAGTTATAGTAAGCATATATGCACCTGGAGAAGAGAAGTGTAGAGAAGAGGGAGAGATTTTGGAAAATGTTGAGTGAATGCGTGGGGAGTTTTGAACTAAGTGTGAGAGTACTTGTGGTTGGGGATTTTAATGCTAAAGTGGATAAAAATGTTGTGGAGGGAGTAGTAGGTAAATTTGGGGTGCCAGGGGTAAATGAAAATGGGGAGCCTTTAATTGAGCTATGTGTAGAAAGAGGTTTGGTAATAAGTAATACATAGTTTATGAAGAAAAGAGGATAAATAAATAAACAAGGTATGATATAGCATGTAATGAAAGTAGTTTGTTAGATTATGTATTGGTGGATAAAAGGTTGATGGGTAGGCTCCAGGATGTACACGTTTATAGAGGGGCAATTGATATATCGGATCATTATTTAGTTGTAGCTACAGTTAGATTAAGAGATAGATGGGAAAAAAGGAAAATGGCAACAACAAGCAAGAGGGAAGTGAAAGTGCATAAACTAAGGGAGGAGGAAGTTCGAGTGAGATATAAGCAACTATTGGCAGAAAGGTGGGCTGGTGTAAGCATGAGTAGTGGGAGGGGGGGGTTGAAGAGGGTTGGAATAATAGCAGTATTAGAATGTGGGGCAGAAGCTTGTGGTTATAGGAGGGTGGGTGCAGGAGGAAAGAGGAATGATTGGTGGAATGAAGTAAAGGGTGTGATAAAAGAGAAAAAGTTAGCTTATGAGAGGTTTTTACAAAGCAGAAGTGTTATAAGAAGAGTAGAGTATATGGAGAGTAAAAGAAAGGTGAAGAGAGTGGTGAGAGAGTGTAAAAGGAGAGCAGATGATAGAGTGGGAGAGGCACTGTCAAGAAATTTTAATGAAAATAAGAAAAAATTTTGGAGTTAAACAAGTTAAGAAAGCCTAGGGAATGAATGGATTTGTCAGTTAAAAACAGAGTAGGAGAGTTAGTAGATAGGGAGATGGAGGTTTTGGGTAGATGGCAAGAATATTTTCAGGAACTTTTAAATGTCGACGAAGAAAGGGAAGTGGTAATTTCATGGACTCGCCAGGGAGGTATACCATCTTTTGGGAGTGAAGAAGAACAGGATGTGAGTGTGGGGGAGGTGCGCGAGGCATTACGTAGAATGAAAGGGGGTAAAGCAGCTGGAACAGATGGGATCATGACAGAAATGTTAAAAGCAAGGAGGATATAGTGTTGGACTGGTTGGTTTTTTTGTTTAATAAATGTATGAAAGAGGGGAAGGCACCTAGGGATTGGCAGAGAGCATGTATAGTCCCTTTATATAAAGGGAAGGGGGACAAAAGAGATTGTAAAAATTATAGAGGAATAAGTTTACTGAGTATACCAGGAAAAGTGTACGGTAGGGTTATTATTGAAAGAATTAGAGGTAAGACAGAATGTAGGATTGTGGATGAGCAAGGAGGTTTCAGAGTGGGTAGGGGATGTGTAGATCAAGTGTTGAAGCATATATGTGAACAGTATTTAGATAAAGATAGGGAAGTTTTTATTGCATTTATGGATTTAGAAAAGGCATATGATAGAGAGGATAGGGGAGCAATGTGGCAGATGTTACAAGTATGTGGAATAGGTGGTAAGTTACTAAATGCTGTAAAGAGTTTTTATGAGGATAGTGAGGCTCAGGTTAGGGTGTGTAGAAGAGAGTGAGACTACTTCAAGGTAAAATTAGGTCTTAGACAGGGATGTGTAATGTCACTATGGTTGTTTAATATATTTATAGATGGGGTTGTAAAAGAAGAAAATGCTAGGGTGTTGAGGAGAGGGGCGGGATTAAATTATGGGGAATCAAATACAAAATGGGAACTGACACAGTTGCTTTTTGCTGATGATACTGTGCTTATGGGAGATTCTAAAGAAAAATTGCAAAGGTTAGTGGATGAGTTTGGGAGTGTGTGTAAAGGTATAAAGTTGAAAGTGAACATAGAAGAGTAAGGTGATGAGGGTATCAAATGATTTAGATAAAGAAAAGCTGGATATCAAATTGGGGAGGAGTAGTATGGAAGAAATGAATGTTTTCAGATACTTGGGAGTTGACGTGTCAGGAGATGGATTTATGAAGGATTAGGTAAATCATAGAACTGATGAGGGAAAAAAGGTGAGTGGTGCGTTGAGGTATATGTGGAGACAAAAAACGTTATCTATGGAGGCAAAGAAGGGAATGTATGAAAGTATAGTAGTACCAACACTCTTATATGGGTGTGAAGCTTGGGCTGTGAATGTAGCAGCGAGGAGGCGGTTGGAGGCAGTGGAGATGTTGTCCTGTCTAAGGGTAATGTGTGGTGTAAATATTATGCAAAAAATTTGGAGTGTGGAGTTAATAAAAGTATTAGTCAGAGGGCTGAAGAGGGATTGTTGAGGTGGTTTGGTCATTTAGAGAGAATGGATCAAAGTAGAACATGGGGAGCATTTAAATCTGTAGGGGAAGGAAGGCGAGGTAGGGGTCGTCCTCAAAAAGGTTGGAAGGAAGGGGTAAGGGAGGTTTTGTGGGCGAGGGGCTTGGACTTCCAGCAGGCGTGCATGAGCATGTTTGATAGGAGTGAATGGAGATGAATGGTATTTGGGACCTGACGATCTGTTGGAGTGTGAGCAGGGTGATGTTTAGTGAAGGGCTTCAGGAAAACCGGTTATTTTTATATAGCCAAACTTGAGTCCTGGAAATGGGAAGTACAATCTGTGCACTCTAAAGGAGGGGTATGGGATATTAGCAGTTTGGAGGGACATGTTGTGCATCTTTATATGTATATGCTTCTAAACTGTTGTGTTCTGAGCACCTCTGCAAAAACAATGATTATGTGTGAGTGAAGTGAAAATGTTGAATGATGATGAAAGTATTTTCTTTTTGGGTCACCCTGCCTTGGTGGGAGATGGCAAACTCTTCCACCCAACCAATCACGGCAGGAGTCCCACAGGGAAGTGTTCTTTGACCACTCCTCTTTCTCATCTACATCAATGATCTACCAAATGCCTCACAGATACTCAAACCCATATTATTTGCAGATGACACTACATACATCTTCTCCCACCCAAACCCAGTGATACTCGCCAACAATGTCAATGCCGAATTGCAGAAAATATCTGCCTTGATGATGAGTAATAAACTTGCCCTGAATACTGATAAAAACTATTTCATTCAGTTTGGAAACAAAGCTGCAAATGTTCCACTTAACATAATGCTAAACGGATCACCAGTCACAAGACTTGCAGAGGGAAAATTCCTAGGTATCCACCTGGACAGTAGCCTTAAGTTCCAGACACATATACAACAAATCACCAAGAAAATCTCTAAGCCTGTAGGCATACTATCCAAGGTACGGTACTACGTTCCACAATCAGCTCTCTTGGCACTGTACCATTCACTCATATACCCTTATCTCACATACGGAATTTGTGCATGGGGATCAACAACATTAAATCACCTAAGACCTCTAATAACCCAACAAAAGGCAGCAGTCAGAATAACAAATTCCCACTCCCGACAGCATACTCCACAAATTTTCAGAAGTCTAAATCTGCTCACCATTAAGAATATTCATACTTAATCATGTGCCTACTACATACACAGAACAATACATGCAAATATAAACCCACCACTCAAACTTCTCCTCACCAACCTTAACAGGACACATGACCATAAAACAAGACAGATCTCTTTTTGATGTACCCCATGTCCATATCACACTGTGTAAAACTATATGCACATAAAGGGCCCCAAAATATGGAATTCATTACCAGAAGATACTAAAGTAACCAGGTCTGAAAATCAATTTAAGACTCTTCTCGAAAGCCACTTAATCACCATAGATTAATTGCTCAATACTCAGTACTCACATAATCAATACATATTCCCATATCATAATTTCAACAATCACTTTTGAACATTTTATCCATTGTCGACAGGAATATAAATGAATCATTGTTTCACAAAAAAACATTTTTGAATATATGAATATTTCTTTTGTCTTACATAAATTAGATTCACTTATAATTAATAATCTACTGTACAACTATGATATAATTAATAATCTACTGTAAAACTATGATATAATTCTTAGTGCTAAGTAGTCAGTAAGCCAATAATGTTAAGTCAGCCCATAATGCCTAGGCACAATAGAGGCTCTCTTTGCACTGCAACCCATTATTGTAAATATATAATCTCATGTACTATTTGCAAAGACATAAATAAATAAATAAATAAATAAACAGTGATCACGTTGGTTCTCTGAACCATTCATCTACAAACCTGTCAGACACTGCAACTTCTTGGGATCTTAATACTTGGGAATTCTTCACTTGCCTAATTCTTGGGCACGACCTACTTCCACATTGAACAAATGTGACACCACCTATGACTGCTGCACCTCTCCTGCCTACGGTTTATAAGCTCCTTCTCCGCAAGTATGCCATATTCTATTCAAGATTGATGGACTGACCACATCGACTCAAGGTAGAGGGACTGATTACCTCATTCTCCTCCTGTTCTTCAAGATTCTCCTTTGTATGGACTGATGAAGCCACTGTGTGGCGAAACGTTTCCTCAATAAAGATACCCAAGAGTTGCACATGTGTCTAATTTATCAACATGTCGGTTCTCTGAACCATTCATCTACAAACGTTCATTAGTCACTCAATCAACTTTGCCACTGTCTTGCATTTCATTACGGTGAATGGTTGTCAACAATGTGACATCTCGTTTGTCATGCCACCGTAATGCCATGATGTCATTGGCAGTAACCACCTGCACGTCATCACCACGAGCACCTGCGTTGAGCCTGGGCTTATGTTTACGATTAGAAAACGCACTGTGCCACACACATCTGTTTTGTTCACTCGCAAGAAATCACTGAGTAATGGGCTTGTGTACCAGTTATCGGTATATGATGTATGCCCCTTACCAAGATAAGGTGCCATCATGCTTCTCACTACGTCACCTGAGATACCCAATAACATCTTGGTATCTTTCAATGTTTTACTTCCCGTGTATACAACAATATCCAATACCAGGCCACTGTCACAGTCACAGAGTACAAACAGTTTTATACCAAAGCATTTCCTCTTGCTCGGTATATACTGCTTGAATGACAGCCTACCTTTGAACAAAATCAAAGACTCGTCAATTACAAGATTCTTGAATGGATAAAAGTATATGCTGAACTTTTGTTTGAGACACATAAAAACATTTCTAATCTTCTATAACCTGTCACTTCTGTCAGGCCTGGTTTTGTCAGAGAAGTGCAACATACGTAACAGTAAGATAAACGTGTTCACTGGGATGATTTCACTGAAGACCAGGATAGAAATTAGCCGATCTGTGGACCAGTATGCTTTTATATTATGCTGATAGACATGAGGCATAAGCATTATTGATGCAAAAAGCAAATACATTTCTGCAACAGTCGTCTCTTTCCACCGGTGTAGTCTTGACAGTGGTGATATGATCGTATTTGCCATGGTGTACTCAAAATACTTATTACTTTCCCTGACAACAGTTTCCATCAATGGCTGGTCAAAGAATAATTCAAATAATTCCAGTTCATTTGCAGTGTTTCCAAGGGGACAATTTGGTAGAATTCCACTTTCAGAGTCATCAAAGTGGTGGGGCTTGGGAACAAAATTGGGATTTTGCTGCCAATCCCAGATACGGTTTGCTGGTGGATACTGGACATCATAGGCTGGTTGTGCGGGTAGTTGTGGTTGTGGTGGGCTGGTGGTTGACGCTCCGCTTTGTCCTTGAACTGCAGAGTCAGCAGCGTGGGTCCCAGCCTGGGCTGGCGAGTCACACATGGCTGTGGCACTACCATCACCACTACCACCATCTAGTGATGCCTGTGGTCTATCCATGCCAAGTGTAGCCACACCATCCTCACTATCACTATCTATACCTGGTGTAGGGCCACAGGATGTACTCCGGGATGTACTACGTCCCCTAGGCACGGCATAGGGTACACTACCCGAGCGCATGCGGCAGCGTACATACCGACGCTTCACTTGTGAATATGATTCCTCACTATCACTACTCGAATGATCGTCAAGAGCAATAAAATCACAATCCACATCACTATCATCATCATTACTGAAGTCAGAGGCCTGGCCTCGCGAAAATAATAGTTTTCTCTTTCGTTGAGGTACAACTGACCATGACTGACGAGTGCGAACACCAGAGGTAGAAGGTTGAGGATCGTCAGGGTTTTCTGCACTATTATCGAAATCCTGGTCATTCCTTTTGGTCACTAACTGATCAAAGCCAAAGAATTCATCTTCATTTCCACTTCCATCACTGTCAGAACTATCAGATAGGAACAGGAGAGTCCCAATTTTCCTTGGAGTGAGAGCTGCCTTGCGACGAGGCATGGTGAAAAAGGGTAACTGAGCTAGCGTTCCCACAATGCTATGCGGGCGCCTAGATTTTTTGTTTATGGCACACACCCACCACGCAGACCCGTTCTCTCACATGTTTGCCTATGAGCGTTTTCGTGCTAAATTTGACGGCGCTAGAGTTTTGGCATAGATCTACGGTTTGGACACTCAATGTGAAGCCGTAGATCTGCGGGACGGACCCTGAAAGGGTTAAGGCCAGCAAAGGTTGGTTTGAAAGATTTAAGAATCATAGTGGCATACAGAGTGTGGTAAGGCATGGTGAGGCTGCCAGTTCAAGTCCTAATGGAAGGAGATTCCCCTTCTAAACACTAACACCATCCACACTCTCTCCTCCTCCCATCCAATCAATCATCACCAGATCTTCATTAAAGGTGTCAATTATTCTATTGTTATTAATCTATTGTTATTGTTGTTATTCTATTGCATTAAACAAAATATTTCATGTGGTAAAATTTTTTTTTTCATACTTTTGGGTGTCTTGCACGGATTAATTTGATTTCCATTATTTCTTATGGGTAAAATTAATTCGACTTTCGATATTTTCGACATTAGATGGCTCTCAGGAACGGATTAATATCGAATGTCGGGGGTCCACTGTATATATCTTTCTTTTCATTCAACAAACCAGCCGTATCCCACCGAGGCAGGGTGGCCCAAAAAGAAAAACAAAAGTTTCTCTTTTTAAATTTAGTAATTTACACAGGAGAAGGGGTTACTAGCCCCTTCCTCCCAGCATTTTAGTCGCCTCTTACAACACGCATGGCTTACGGAGGAAGAACTCTGTTCCACTTCCCCATGGAGATAAGAGGAAAAGAGCAAGAACTAGAAAGAAAATAGCAGAAAACCCAGAGGGGTGTGTGTACATATATGCTAGTACATGTATGTGTAGTGTGACCTAGGTGTAAGTAGAAGTAGCAACAGGTACCTGAAATCTTGCATGTTTATGAGACAGAAAAAAGGACATCAGCAATCCTACCATCATGTAAAACAATTACAGGCTTTTGTTTTACACTCACTTGGCAGGATGGTAGTACCTCCCTGGGTGGCTGCTGTCTACCAACCTGATATATATATATATATATATATATATATATATATATATATATATATATATATATATATATATATATATATAGAGAAATATATATATATATAAATAAAAACATATATATATATATATATATATACACACATATATATATATATATATAAATAAAAATATATATATATATTTTAACAAGTTGGTCGTCTCCCACCGAGGCAGGGTGACCCAAAAAAGAAAGAAAATCCCCAAAAAGAAAATACTTTCATCATCATTCAACACTTTCACCACACTCGCACATTATCACTGTTTTTGCAGAGGTGCTCAGAATACAACAGTCTAGAAGCATACACATATAAAGATACACAACATATCCCTTCACACTGCCAATATCCCAAACCCCTCCTTTAAAGTGCAGGCATTGTACTTCCCATTTCCAGGACTCAAGTCCGACTATATGAAAATAACCGGTTTCCCTGAATCCCTTCACTAAATATTACCCTGCTCACACTCCAACAGATCGTCAGGTCCCAAGTACCATTCGTCTCCATTCACTCCTATCTAACACGCTCACGCACGCTTGCTGGAAGTCCAAGCCCCTTGCCCACAAAACCTCCTTTACCCCCTATCTCCAACCCTTTCGAGGACGACCCCTACCCCGCCTTCCTTCCCCTATAGATTTATATGCTTTCCATGTCATTCTACTTTGATCCATTCTCTCTAAATGACCAAACCACCTCAACAACCCCTCTTCTGCCCTCTGACTAATACTTTTATTAACTCCACACCTTCTCCTAATTTCCACACTCCGAATTTTCTGCATAATATTTACACCACACATTGCCCTTAAACAGGACATCTCCACTGCCTCCAACCGTCTCCTCGCTGCTGCATTTACCACCCAAGCTTCACACCCATATGTGTTGGTACTACTATACTTTCATACATTCCCTTCTTTGCCTCCATAGATAACGTTTTTTGACTCCACATATACCTCAACGCACCACTCACCTTTTTTCCCTCATCAATTCTATGATTAACCTCATCCTTCATAAATCCATCCGCCGACACGTCAACTCCCAAGTATCTGAAAACATTCACTTCTTCCATACTCCTCCTCCCCAATTTGATATCCAATTTTTCTTTATCTAAATCATTTGACACCCTCATCACCTTACTCTTTTCTATGTTCACTTTCAACTTTCTACCTTTACACACATTCCCAAACTCATCCACTAACCTTTGCAATTTTTCTTTAGAATCTCCCATAAGCACAGTATCATCAGCAAAAAGTAACTGTGTCAATTCCCATTTTGAATTTGATTCCCCAAAATTTAATCCCACCCCTCTCCCGAACACCCTAGCATTTACTTCCTTTACAACCCCATCTATAAATATATTAAACAACCATGGTGACATTACACATCCCTGTCTAAGACCTACTTTTACCGGGAAGTAGTCTCCCTCTCTTCTACACACCCTAACCTGAGCCTCACTATCCTCATAAAAACTCTTTACAGCATTTAATAACTTACCACCTATTCCATATACTTGCAACATCTGCCACATTGCTCCTCTATCCACTCTATCATATGCCTTTTCTAAATCCATAAATGCAATAAAAACTTCCCTACCTTTATCTAAATACTGTTCACATATATGCTTCAATGTAAACACTTGATCTACACATCCCCTACCCACTCTGAAACCTCCTTGCTCATCCGCAATCCTACATTCTGTCTTACCTCTAATTCTTTCAATTATAACCCTACCGTACACTTTTCCTGGTATACTCAGTAAGCTTATTCCTCTATAATTTTTACAGTCTCTTTTGTCCCCTTTCCCTTTATATAAAGGGACTATACATGCTCTCCGCCAATCCCTAGGTACCTTCCCCTCTTTCATACATTTATTAAACAAAAGTACCAACCACTCCAACACTATATCCCCCCCTGCTTTTAACATTTCTGTCATGATCCCATCAGTTCCAGCTGCTTTACCCCCTTTCATTTTACGTAATGCCTCACGTACCTCCCCCACACTTACATTCTGCTCTTCTTCACTCCTAAAAGATGGTATACCTCCCTGGCCAGTGCATGAAATTACCGCCTCCCTTTCTTCCTCAACATTTAAAAGTTCCTCAAAATATTCTCGCCATCTACCTAATACCTCCCTCTCCCCATCTACTAACTCCCCTACTCTGTTTTTAATGGACAAATCCATACTTTCCCTAGGCTTTCTTAACTTGTTTAACTCACTCCAAAATTTGTTCTTATTTTCATTAAAATTTCTTGACAGTGCCTCTCCCACTCTTTCATCTGCTCTCCTTTTGCACTCTCTCACCACTCTCTTCACCTTTCTTTTACTCTCCATATACTCTGCTCTTCTTATAACACTTCTGCTTTGTAAAAACCTCTCGTAAGCTACCTTTTTCTCTTTTATCACACCCTTTACTTCATCATTCCACCAATCACTCCTCTTTCCTCCTGCCCCCACCCTCCTATAACCACAAACTTCTGCCCCACATTCTAATACTGCATTTTTAAAACTATTCCAACCCTCTTCAACCCCCCCACTACTCATCTTTGCACTAGCCCACCTTTCTGCCAATAGTCGCTTATATCTCACCTGAACTTCCTCCTACCTTAGTTTATACACTTTCACCTCCCTCTTACTTGTTGTTGCCACCTTCCTCTTTTCCCATCTACCTCTTACTCTAACTGTAGCTACAACTAAATAATGATCTGACATATCAGTTGCCCCTCTATAAACATGTACATCCTGGAGCCTACCCATCAACCTTTTATCCACCAATACATAATCTAACAAACTACTTTCATTACGTGCTACATCATACCTTGTATATTTATTTATCCTCTTTTTCATAAAATATGTATTACTTATTACCAAATTTCTTTCTACACACAACTCAATTAAAGGCTCCCCATTTACATTTACCCCTGGCACCCCAAATTTACCTACTACTCCCTCCATAACATTTTTACCCACTTTAGCACTGAAATCCCCAACCACCATTACTCTCACACTTGATTCAAAACTCCCCACGCATTCACTCAACATTTCCCAAAATCTCTCTCTCTCCTCTACACTTCTCTCTTCTCCAGGTGCATACACGCTTATTATAACCCACTTTTCACATCCAATCTTTATTTTACTCCACATAATCCTTGAATTAATACATTTATAGTCCCTCTTTTCCTGCCATAGCTTATCCTTCAACATTATTGCTACTCCTTCTTTAGCTCTAACTCTATTAGAAACCCCTGACCTAATCCCATTTATTCCTCTCCACTGAAACTCTCCCACCCCCTTCAGCTTTGTTTCACTTAAAGCCAGGACATCCAGCTTCTTCTCATTCATAACATCCACAATCATCTCTTTCTTATCATCTGCACAACATCCACGCACATTCAGACTTCCCACTTTGACAATTTTCTTCTTCTTATTCTTTTTAGTAATCTTTACAGGAAAAGGGGTTACTAGCCCATTGTTCCCGGCATTTTAGTTGACTTTTACAACACGCATGGCTTACGGAGGAAAGATTCTTATTCCACTTCCCCATGGATATAAAAGGAAAATTAATAAGACCAAGAACTATTAAGATAAAATCAAAGAAAACTCAGATGAGTGTGTATAAATAAATGTGTACATGTATGTGTAGTGTGACCTAAGTGTAAGTAAAAGTAGCAAGACATGCCTGTAATCTTGCATATTTATGAGACAGACAAAAGACATCAGCAATCCTACCATCATGTAAAACAATCACAGGCTTTCGTTTTACACTCACTTGGCAGGACGGTATGTATATATATATATATATATATGTATGTATGTATGTATGTATGTATATATATATATATATATATATATATATATATATATATATATATATATATATATATATATATATATATATATATATATATATATATATATATATATATATATATATATATATATATATATATATATATATATATATATATATATATATATATATATATATAATTTAAACACACACCTACCATCCGACTTACGACCTGCTCGACTTACGACCACTCGACTTATGACCGTGTTTTTTATGCCAAATTTCTGGGAAACAAACAACTACATGTATTTGTGTTGTACACAGTGTTTATCCTAAACCTTACAGTATAAAATACAGTACTAGCAGCATAGAAAGTAAAGTAGAACATGAAATACCAAAATAAAATAATAAAATAAAGTCACTACAAAAATGTTTTGTTGATATTCAGCAGTAAAGTTCGACTTACGACCATTTCGACTTACGACCGGTTTCTCGGAACCGAACTCAGTTGTAAGTTGGATGGTAGGTGTATTCTATTATTATTAATATATTGTTATTGTTGTTATTGTAATTATTCTATTGCATTAAACTTACTTGCAAGGATTAATTTAATTTCCATTATTTCTTATGGGGAAAATTAATTCGACTTTCGATATTTTCGACATCCAATGAGCTCTCAGGAACGGATTAATATCGAATGTCGGGGGTCCACTGTACCTGAATAAACTTATACATACGAAAGGAATAATTTTCTACAGTTACCCCCAGTAACATATTTTCTCTTATATTAGATTAGAGAAAATGTTATTCTTGCCTTCACTTGTACAAGTTATCTGGCTACCACATCTCATATTTATGTTTATTCTATTGTGGAGTGTATTTATCATCTTTATATGTTATGTATCATGTTTATTATATAATTATGAAAAAAATATCATGGATGGATTAATGAAAATGTGTATATTAACGTAATATATGACATTTAATGAGACTCGGTGATTATTATTATGATCATTTCTAATATGGAGTCACTTGTGCAAGTCGTCTGCTACCACATCTCATATTTATGTTTATTTATTCTACTGTGGGGTGTAATCATATTTATTTATTAATTTGAACATGATACAGTGAAGTACAAAGGAATACAGTTATTACAGTGCAACATGCCAAAGCCCCTTGTATGAAGAATTATGGGCAGGCTTAAAATTAACTTAAGATTAACTAAGCAATGATATATTCAGTGGTAAAAACATTATTGTAAACAGATAACAATTTAGCACAAATGAGTATTACAAAGACAGGTCATATGGTCATTTACTTTGTTGCTGAGCATTCAGTAGAATGGAGTATTCTGTTAGGTAATGTAATTAAAAAATAAACTTTGACTGGGTCACAGGTTAGATATTTATGAGATACAGTAATGAGAAACATTTACGAGATACAATTTATGAGATATAATTATTCAGTATTTATTTAGTTGTGGGTGAGTAAGTGATTTTTGAGAAGAGACTTGAATTTATAAACAGACAATGTTTCTTTTATATTCACAGGTAATGAATTCCAGATTTTAGGGCCTTTTATGTGCATTGAGTTTTTGCATAGAGTGAGATGGACTCGAGGAACATCAAAGAGTGATCTGTGCCTTGTGTTATGGTCATGTGTTCTGTTGAGGTTGGTAAGGAGACGTTTGAGGGGAGGGTTTATATCAGAGTTAAGTGTTCTATGAATGTAGTAGGTGCAGTAATAAGTATGGATGTTTTGTATGGTGAGTAGGTTTAGAGTTTTGAATATTGGTGGAGTGTGCTTCCTGTAGTGGGAATTTGTAATCATTCTGACTGCAGCCTTTTGTTGGGTAATTATGGTCTGAGATGGTTTATTGTTGTTGAGCCCCATGCACAAATTCCATAGGTGAGAGAGGGGTAAATGAGTGAGTGATATAGGGCCAGGAGGGCTGACTGTGGAACATAGTACCGTATCTTCGATAATATGCCTACGGTCTTGGAATTTTTTTTGGAAATTTCTTGTATATGCGTGTGAAATTTGAGTCTATTATCAAGATGGATTCCTAAGAATTTTCCCTCTGTGAGTTTTGTGATAGGTGATCCGTTTATCATTATGTTAAGAGGGACGTCTGTAGCTCTGTTATCAAACTCAATGAAGTAGGTTCTGTCAATGTTTAGAGTAAGTTTGTTAGTACTCATCCAGGTAGATATTTTCTGTAATTCGTTATTTACAGTATTGGCTAGCGTTACTGGGCTCGGGTGAGAGAAGACGTATGTAGTGTCATCTGCAAACAATGTGGGTTTGAGTAGCTGCGATGCATTTGGTAGGTCATTTATGTATATGAGAAAGAGAAGAGGGCCTAGGACACTTCCCTGTGGGACAACAACTGTAATTGGCTGTGCTGAAGAGTTTGCCCCGTTTGTGTACACATATTGGCTTCTGTTGCTGAGGTAAGACTTTAGGTAGTTGAGGGAGTGCCCTCTTATGCTATAGTGCGACAATTTTATATGGAGCAAGTCATGGTCAACTGTATCAAAAGCTTTACATAAGTCTATGAAGATCCTCAGTAGGACTTCTTTTTTCTCTATTGCAGTGTGTGTGTGTTCTAGCATGTGTATAATAGCATCATTAGTATTTTTATTAGGCCTGAACCCAAATTGACAGGGGTTGAGTATGTTGTGGGAGATGAGGTAGGAATAGATTCGCTTATGAATTAATTTTTCGAAGATTTTAGAAGGAGGGTGTAAGCTGGATATTGGCCCTGTAGTTATTCAAGTCTGTTTGCTCTCCTCCTGTATGGATTAGGGTGACCCTTGCTATTTTGAGAACTGTAGGGAAGGTAGAGGATTCTATGGATTTGTTAAAGAGTGTTGCAATGATTGGTGACAGTACTTGTGACACTTTTTTGTATATAAAGGGTGGTAAGGTATTTAAATCTCCTGTCTTGTTTTTTAGTGTGTTGATAATAAGGGAGACTTCAGTAGGGTTAGTCGGAGCTAGGAACAGTGTGTTCGGGTAGTTGCCAGTGAGGTAGTCATTGGGTGGGGTATCTGAGCTTGGGATTTTATTGGCAAGGTTTTTTCCTATAGTGGAGAAGAAATTATTGAGTCTGTTTGCTGTTTCAGTTGGTGGGAGTTGGGGTTCATCTGGTTTTATTAATCCAATTTCGCTATTTCGTGATATCTTTTTTTTTTTATTATTTTATTATTAACACACTGGCCGATTCCCACCAAGGTAGGGTGGCCCGAAAAAAGAAAAACTTTCACCATCATTCACTCCAACACTGTATTGCCAGAAGGGTGCTTTACACTACAGTTTTTAACCCTTTGAGGGTTTTCGTCGTACTAGTACGTCTTACGCGTAGGGGTTTTTGACGTACTAGTACTCATAAATTCTAGCGGCCTCAAATCTAGTGGGAGAAAGCTGGTAGGCCTTCATTTGAAAGAATGGGTCTATTTGGTCAGTGTGCACAGTCTAAAAAAAATCCTGCAGCACACAGTGCATAATGAGAAAAAAAAAAACTTTTACCATTTTTTTTTAATAAATCAGCGACTTTGCAGTGTATTTTCGTATGGTATTTATTGTTGTATTCTAGTTTTCTTGGTCTCATTTTATAGAATGGAAGACATATTACAGAAATTGTGATGATTTTGACTGGTTTTACAAAGAAAGGTGCCTTGAAATTGAGCTCAAAGTAGCAGAAATGTTCGATTTTTACCAAACTTCAAAAGTAAACAAATTGTGCCAAGCATGCAATACACGTCAACTGGTGAGTCTAATATTCTTTCACAAGTGCACCAATAATATTTATACCATTTTTTACACTAATGCAGTAGTCTGCATAACAGTAAATCTTATATTTTTTGTGAAAATAAAAATTCAAAGTGGAAAGCAAAAGAATATAAGAGGGGCCTTGAGACATGACTAATGACTAGAGGAAATGTCATTTTAGTGCCAGGAATGTCTTTCTTGTTTATTCTGAACCCTATTCGGAAATTGGCATCTTTTGAAATTTGTGTGAAATTGGCAAAATTGCTAAATTCTGACCACTGTACTGGATAGTTGAATTTCATAAATGAGTGGTTTCTTGCACCCATTCGATAGAAAAAATGGAGTTCTAGCGAAATATTCATGTTTTTTGTCGACTAGAACAGTGAAATTGGCCGAAAATGGGGCTCAAAGTAGGCAAAATCGCCGATGCGTAAACATCGCCGAGACCGCTAACTTTGCGAGAGCATAATTCCGTAAGTTTTCTATCAAATTTCAAACTTTTGGTGTCTTTATGATCGGGAAAAGATTCTCTATCTTTTCATAAGAGAAAATAATTTTTTTTTTTTTTAAATTTGGCCGACCCTGAGAACGAGTTTCGGAGAGGGCCTGTCGACCCTCAAAGGGTTAAACTGCAACATTAACACCCCTCCATCAGAGTGCAGGCACTGTACTTCACATCTCCAGGACTCAAGTCCGGCCTGCTGGTTTCCCTGAATCCCTTCATAAATGTTACTTTGCTCACACTCCAACAGCACGTCAAGTATTAAAAACCATTTGTCTCCATTCACTCCTATCAAACATGCTCACGCATGCCTGCTGGAATTCCAAGCCCCTCACACACAAAACCTCCTTTACCCACTCCCTCCAACCTTTCCTAGGCCGACCCCTACCCCGCCTTCCTTCCACTACAGACTGATACACTCTTGAAGTCATCCTGTTTCGCTCCATTCTCTCTACATGTCCGAACCACCTCAACAACCCTTCCTCAGCCCTCTGGACAACAGTTTTGGTAAACCCGCACTTCCTCCAAACTTCCAAACTACGAATTCTCTGCATTATATTCACACCACACATTGCCCTCAGACATGACATCTCCACTGCCTCCAGCCTTCTCCTCGCTGCAACATTCATCACCCATGCTTCACACCCATATAAGAGCGTTGGTAAAACTATACTCTCATACATTCCCCTCTTTGCCTCCAAGGACAAAGTTCTCTGTCTCCACAGACTCCTAAGTGCATCGCTCACCCTTTTCCCCTCATCAATTCTATGATTCACCTCATCTTTCATAGACCCATCCGCTGACATGTCCACTTCCAAATATCTGAATACATTCACCTCCTCCATACTCTCTCCCTCCAATCTGATATCCAATCTTTCATCACCTAATCATTTTGTTATCCTCATAACCTTACTCTTTCCTGTATTCACTTTTAATTTTCTTCTTTTGCATACCCTACCAAATTCATCCACCAACCTCTGCAACTTCTCTTCAGAATCTCCCAAGAGCACAGTGTCATCAGCAAAGAGCAACTGTGACAACTCCCACTATATGTGTGATTCTTTATCTTTTAACTCCACGCCTCTTGCCAAGACCTGCAACATCTGCCACATTGCCCCCTATCCCCCTATCCATAAATGCCACAAAAACCTCTTTAGCCTTATCTAAATACTGTTCACTTGTATGTTTCACTGTAAACACCTGGTCCACACACCCCCTACCTTTCCTAAAGCCTCCTTGTTCATCTGCTATCCTATTCTCCATCTTACTCTTAATTCTTTCAATAATAACTCTACCATACACTTTACCAGGTATACTCAACAGACTTATCCCCCTATAATTTTTGCACTCTCTTTTGTCCCCTTTGCCTTTATACAAAGGAACTATGCATGCTCTCTGCCAATCCCTAGGTACCTTACCCTCTTCCATACATTTATTAAATAATTGCACCAACCACTCCAAAACTATATCCCCACCTGCTTTTAACATTTCTATCTTTATCCCATCAATCCCGGCTGCCTTACCCCCTTTCATTTTACCTACTGCCTCACAAACTTCCCCCACACTCACAACTGGCTCTTCCTCACTCCTACAAGATGTTATTCCTCCTTGCCCTATGCACGAAATGACAGCTTCCCTATCTTCATCAACATTTAACAATTCCTCAAAATATTCCCTCCATCTTCCCAATACCTCTAACTCTCCATTTAATAACTCTCCTCTCTTATTTTTAACTGACAAATCCATTAACTTGTTAATCTCACTCCAAAACTTTTTCTTATTTTCAACAAAATTGGTTGATAACATCTCACCCACTCTCTCATTTGCTCTCTTTTTACTTTTCTTCACCACTCTCTTAACCTCTCTCTTTTTCTCCATATACTCTTCCCTCCTTGTATCACTTCTACTTTGTAAAAACTTCTCTTATGCTAACTTTTTCTCCCTTACTACTCTCTTTACATCATCATTCCACCAATCGCTCCTCTTCCCTCCCGCACCCACTTTCCTGTAACCACAAACTTCTGCTGAACACTCTAACACTACATTTTTAAACCTACCCCATACCTCTTCGACCCCATTGCCTATGTTCTCATTAGCCCATCTATCCTCCAACAGCTGTTTACATCTTACCCTAACTGCCTCCTCTTTTAGTTTATAAACCTTCACCTCTCTCTTCCCTGATGCTTCTATTCTCCTTGTATCCCATCTATCTTTTACTCTCAGTGTAGCTACAACTAGAAAGTGATCTGATATATCTGTGGCCCCTCTATAAACATGTACATCCTGAAGTCTACTCAACAGTCTTTTATCTACCAATACATAATCCAACAAACTACTGTCATTTCACCCTACATCATATCTTGTATACTTATTTAGACTCTTTTTCTTAAAATATGTATTACCTATAACTAAACCCCTTTCTATACAAAGATCAATCAAAGGGCTCCCATTATCATTTACACCTGGCACCCCAAACTTACCTACCACACCCTCTCTAAAAGTTTCTCCTACTTAAGCATTCAGGTCCTCTACCACAACTACACTCTCACTTGGTTCAAAGGCTCCTATACATTCACTTAACATCTCCCAAAATCTCTCTCTCTCCTCTACATTCCTCTCTTCTCCAGGTGCATACACGCTTATTATGACCCACTTTTCGCATCCAACCTTTACTTTAATCCACATAATTCTTGAATTTACACATTCATATTCTCTTTTCTCCTTCCATAACTGATCCTTCAACATTACTGCTACCCCTTCCTTAGCTCTAACTCTCTCAGATACTCCAGATTTAATCCCATTTATTTCCTCCCACCGAAACTCCCCTACCCCCTTCAGCTTTGTTTCGCTTAGGGCCAGGACATTCAACTTCTTTTCATTCATAACATCAGCAATCATCTGTTTCTTGTCATCCGCACTACATCCACGCACATTCAAGCATCTCAGTTTTATAAAGTTTTTCTTCTTCTCATTTTTAGGTAGTAGGTTGGTAGACAGCAACCACCCAGGGAAGTACTACCGTCCTGCCAGATGACTGTGAAACAGAAACCTGTAACTGTTTTGCATGATGGTAGGATTGCTGGTTTCTTTTTCTGTCTCATAAACACGCTAGATAACAGGGATATCTTGCTACTCCTACTTACACTTTGGTCACACTTCACAGACATGCACATGCATATATATATACATACATCTAGGTTTTTCTCCTTTTTCTAAATAGCTCTTGTTCTTCTTTATTTCTTCTATTGTCCATGGGGAAGTGGAAAAGAATCTTTCTTCCGTAAGCCATGCGTGTCGTATGAGGCGACTAAAATGCCGGGAGCAATGGGCTAGTAACCCCTTCTGTTGTAGACATTTACTAAAAAAAGAGAAGAGAGATCTTTTTTATTCCTAGAATTTCTGATAGGGTTTTCCAGGTCTTTTTTATATCACCTCATAAGTTGGATAATCTGTTCTCATAATACAGTTTTTTAGCCCTTATCAGGCTGGCTAGGATTGACGAGTAACGTTTTGTTTGGTCTCTGGTTATGTGACCCATTCTGTACTGTTTTTCGTATAGGTGCTTTGTATTTATGGATTTGAGGATGCTGGGAGTTAGCCAGGGACTGTTCAGTCTCTTTGCTGTCATCTGTTTAGTTTTTTTGGGGCAGTGCTTGTTATAAAGGTATTGGGTCTTGTTTAGAAAATTATTAATACATTCGTCAGTATCTGTATAGATTTCTAGCTCAGTGTGACAGTCAATGTTTGTCACTGCTGCTGTGAAGTTATTAATGGCTGCCTCATTGTGAAGTCTGAAAGTGACTTTAGTAGTGTCTTGGGGTAATTTGCCAAGGTTTGTGATGAGGAAGGTAGGGTAGTGATCTGTGGTATTATCTGTGATTATGCCTGACTTTAAAGGGGATATGGTGTTGGTCCAGATGTGGTCTAGTAGGGAAACACTAGTCTCTCTAACTCTTGTAGGTTTTGTTACTGCTGGTAGCAACATGCAGTTACTCATAGTGTTTGTGAATTCAGTAATGTGTGGGTCCTGGTCTTGCAGGAGATTTATACTGAAGTCACCTGAGAGTAATAAGTGATCTTTGTTCATGCATGCATCAGTTATCATACTTCCTAGGTTTTCACTAAAACAGCTAATGTTTGACTGTGGTAGTCTGTAGATGTTTATCACTGTGAGAGGTTTTTGTAGCTATTTGGATTTGAATTTAGCTATTATATATTCCCCATGTTCATCCCTTGTGCAAGTATTAGTGATACATTCTAGCTGGTCTTAGTAGTATATAGCTGTGCCACCCCCTTGTTGGTCTGGCCTACAGTTGTGTATGGCTGTGTAACCAGGAATGGCATAGACATCTGTAGTATCAGGCTTTAGCCAGGTTTCGGTGAGAGTAATGATGGATATACTGGAATGCAGGGAATTTAGTAATGGTATGAGGTCATCGTAATGTTTACTTATAGATCTGATATTGTAGTTAAAGACAGTTATGTTTTTGTTGGCTCTGAGAAGTGCCTTTGATTCTGCTGTGTAGTAATTACAGTTACTGTTTGATTAATTTAAGTCTTTCAATAAGAGGTTGGTATCAGGATCAATGCTTGTTATCATAAGATTTATAGTGAATCTATAGTTAGAATTAAGTATAAGACAAAGTAAATATTCTAAAGCTATGAAATAGCACCTGAGTTATTTTAACAAATGTAAAAAAATTGAGCTAAGGTAGCTCTTTAAAGTTAAAATAAAGTAGACAATATAAAAGGCACTAAAAAAAAAATTGTGGTGAACAAATAGTGGTAATCAAATAAATGAGCTAGGGAATATATTGGCAAAATAGTGAACTTATTACACTTTAGCACCTGAGAATAGCACCTTGATTATTTTAATAATTGTGAATATATGAACTAAGGTTGTTATGTAAAGCTATAATAAAGCTAAAATAAAGGAGAAAATATATAGGGACTAAATTAAATAATGGTAAACAAAGTTAAATTGGTGGATAGTAACTAAGATATGATATTGATTTGGGAGTAAAATCTGATTTGTTATATATAATAAGTTGAGCAATTTATTGTACTATAAAAAGTAAAAAATAATATGAGGTAGTTGGTAGTAGCTAGCAAAAGATAGTTTTGTTATGCATCGTGTTTATTATATAATTTTGAAAAAATATCATAGACGGATTAATGAAAATGTGTATATTAACGTAATATACGACATTTAAATGAGACTCGGTGATTATTATCATTACTAATATGACGTCTGGAGACATAAGACACTCTTACTGATTTTAATGTGTACCTGCATGCCAGCACAGTGTGTAAGTTTATTTAGGTACAGGTATACATAAGTATACTTATCAGAGTATATATAAAATATGAAATAACTTTTAAAAACACTTGAAATTTTGGAGTTTCCAGACAAAATGGAGAGACTAGTGATTACAGATCTCACAGAGAATGTAAACAAACTGGGTGGGGCACGGTGACCGTATTAGAAAGTCAGGTGGGGGAGCTGTATAGCGAGTTTTGGTCATAATTTGAAATGACCGTATTAGAGGAACGCCGTAAAGCAAAACGCCGTAAAGCGGGGCCCTACTGTATATTGAATATTCCACTTCCCCTACCACCCCATCTTTTCATTCTTTTTTTTACCAATAGGAATATTTTATTACATAATATGGTACAGATTTAAGAGATACATTGTTGATATAGAGGAGGCAGCCGCACTTAGCCGATGGAACAGAAAACTAGCTGCCCTGGGATCCCTAGTTACCCTGATGAGTCTTTTTCCCAGTTCCTTAAGGAATTTAGATGCATTCTTTCCCCATGAGCCAAGGGTCTCTGAGCCTAAAGGAACAAACATATAGTGATGGGCAACTTCTCCATATTTTCCAGACTTTTGGGACTCCCTGAAGCTGGTAGCTGCCCCTCCTTCCTCCCTGGTGTACCGGAGATAGGCATCAACTATTGGCGGTATTAAGTAACGGCAAATTCGTCTAATGGCGCTTTTTGGTGTAAAAAAAGCGTCTCTACCAACGACGTTCGTCCGGAACATGTCCATGCGCTGGGAGCACGGCCTGAGCGGGCCCAGTCACTCCAGGACTCAGTGTGCCATTATTTACAAGCTGTTGCAGTCGATTCCACGCGCGACTGCCATGTATTTAGAATTATTCCAGTGTTTTTAGTGCTTGTAACTGCTAAATAAGCCACCATGGGCCCCAAGAAAGCTTCTAGTGCCAAGCCTGTGTTAAAATGGGTGAGAATTACAATGGAAATGAAGAAAAAGATAATTGAAAAATATGACAGTGGAGTGTGTATGTCTGAGTTGGAAAGGCAATACAACAAATCACATTCAACCATCAGTACTATCTTGGCGAACAGAAAAGCAATCAAGGAAGCTGTTGTTGCAAAAGGTTCAAGTATGTTTTCAAAACGGAGACCGCAAATAATTGAAGAGGTAGAGAGACTGTTATTGGTATGGATAAATGAAAAACAATTATCAAGAGATAGTGTTTCTCAGTCTATAATTTGTGAAAAGGCAAGGAAGTTGCATGATCATCTCATTAAGAAAATGCCTGAAAATAGTGCTGGTGCTGATGAACTTAAGGCCAGCAAAGGCTGGTTTGAGAGATTTAAGATTTGTAGTGGCATACACAGTGTGGTAAGGCATATTATTATTATTATTATAATCAAAAAGAAGCGCTAAGCCACAAGGGCTATACAGCGCTGCAGGGTAGGGAAGGAAGCGAGGGTATTGGATGGCAGAAGGGAGGAGGGATGATCAGCAGGTTACAGAAAACAGCGGGGCAGGGGATAGTACGGGGGTAGAGGGTAGCAAGAGATTGAAGTAGAAAGGGCTGAATGTATCAGAATTTGTGAAGTAAGTCAGTTGTTGTCAAAAAGTCAATGAGAGAGTCGGGATGAAAGGTGGGTCCATCAGTGAGAAGGGAAGGTAAAGAGAGAGCAGCGGAGCGAAGACGATGACAGAGGTAAATTCTGCGTGCTCGTTGATAAAGTGGGCAGTCCAACAGAATGTGGCTGACTGATAATGGAGCTTGGCAATTCTCACAGAGAGGAGCAAGACGCCTCTCCATGAGATATCCATGAGTAAGATGAGTATGGCCAATGCGAAGACGGGAGAGAGTAGTCTCCCAACCTCGACACTGGTGATAAGAAGACAGCCAGTAACCTATACTCGGTTTAATAGATTGAAGTTTGTTGCCGAGCATAGTAGACCAACGTTGTTGCCAACGGGTGTGAAGGTGGGAAGATATTGCAGCAAAATAGTCCGTAAATGGAATACCTCTATAAGAAACTAGTAGGTCATGTACTGCTGACCGCGCAGCAGTGTCTGCCTGTTCATTGCCTTGTACGTCAACATGACCAGGGACCCAACAAAAAACAATATCTTTATGCTTGGTAAAGATGCGGTGTAGCCAAAGTTGGATACGGAGGACTAAGGGGTGAGGTGTATCAAATTTTTGTATAGCCTGTAAAGCACTAAGGGAGTCTGAGACAACCACAAATGATGATACAGGCATAGATGCAATACGGGTAAGTGCTGTAAGGATGGCATATAATTCAGCAGAAAAAATACTAGCCGAAGATAGTAAATGCCCTTGTACGACGCTGTCCGGAAACAATGCTGTGAATCCTACGCCGTCAGAAGACTTAGAGCCATCTGTGTACACAGCAATGGCATGAGAATGAGAGTGAAAGTGGTCAAGAAAAAGAGAGCGGGAAGCGACCATAGACAGTTGGGCTTTTGAGCAAGGGAGGGAGAAAGAACAGACTCGAACAGCTGGAACTTCCCAGGGGGGTAGGGAAAAGTGAGATGCTACATGTACAGAAAGGTGGTAGTTGAAGAGAAGACAAGAGCGAATGAAGGAGAAGAGAGAAGGGACGGAGTAAACAGGGGCGGCGAACAAATAAAGAATGTCTACTAATATCAGTGACCATTCTATAAATGGAAGGATTGCGGAGATCATGAGAGCGTACATAGTAGCGCAGGCAATGGGCATCACGGCGATCGGATAAGGATGGAACGTTCGCTTCTGTATAGAGGCTCTCGACAGGGAAAGAGCGAAAAGCACCAAGGCATAAACGTAATCCTTGGTGATGAATGGGGTTAAGGCTAGAGAGAGTAGCAGGAGATGCTGCTGAATAGATCTGGTCACCATAATCAAGTTTCGATAAAATAAGGGTGGAATGTAGGCGAAGGAGGGTTCGACGATCAGCTCCCCATGAAAGATGAGCAAGGGTTTTAAGAAGGTTCAGCCGGCTGTGACAAGTTGCCTTCAGAGAGGTAATGTGAGGTTTTCAGGATAACCTACGATCAAAGAGGAGGCCCAGAAACTTGACTATCACGTTCAGGGATACGGGAGCCATAGAGGTACAAAGGATGATCGGAGATGACAGAGCGTCTAGTGAAAGTAATTTGGTGGGTTTTAGTGCTGGAAAATTTAAACCCACGTGTGGTGGCCCAATTGGAAACACGGTCGACTGCATGTTGGAGAGAAACTGTAATGAGGTGACAGTCAGCGCCTGCACAGGCAATAGCGAAGTCATCAACATAGAGTGATGACCAAATATTTGATGGAAGACTAGAGGCCAAATCATTAATAGCAAGGAGAAAAAGTGTTGTGCTCAGAACACATCCCTGGGGGACACCTTCAGCTTGGATAAAGTCCGGGGAGAACACATTATTAACCCGAACACGGAAATGCCTGTCAGTTAAAAAGTTCTTAAGGAAGGATGGTAGATTGCCTCGAAGGCCTAAGGAGTGGGCTTGGGCTAAAATATTATACCTCCAAGTTGTGTCATATGCCTTCTCAAGGTCAAAAAATATGGCAATAACTGAGTGGTTATTCGCAAAGGCATTACGAACATACGTATCCAAGCGTAGTAAGGGGTCTATGGTAGAACGTCCCTAACGAAAGCCATATTGACGAGTGGAGAGACTGTTGTGTGTCTCTAAATACCACACTAAACGTCTATTTACTAGGCGTTCCATTACTTTGCAAACTGCACTGGTAAGAACAATGGGACGATAGTGGGAGGTTTCATGTCCCGTAGTGCCTGGTTTGCGGAAAGGGAGAACAATGGCGGATTTCCACAGCTGTGGAAGAACTCCTTGTGACCAAATAAGATTGTAAAGGCGTAATAGGACTGCAAGGGCTGACTGATGTAAATGTTGTAGCATACGAATATAAATGTCGTCGGGCCCAGCTGCCGATGATCAACAAGCTGAGAGTGTTGCCTCCAGTTCTTGAAGTGTAAAATGCACATTATACTGTTCTTCTCTGAGAGAAGAAAAGTCCAAGGGTGCTAACTCTCTGGCAGACTTTGAGGAAAGAAATGAGGGGCATAGATGGAATCCCTGAGAAATACGGACCAGATGATTGCCAATTTCATTGGCAACATCTAGTGGGTTTGCTATATCAACACCGGCAACCCGCAGAACAGGAGCCGGGTCAGGAGAATATTTACCACTCAGTTTTCGTACTTTTTTCCAGACTGCACTCATAGAGGAAGCAGAGGTGATGGTGGAGACATAATCTCGCCAGCAAGTGCGTTTAGCATCACGGATGACACGGCGAGCGATCGCACGCTTCTGTTTAAAATCAAGGAGTCTTTCTGTGGTTCTATTGTACCGGTACCTGCCCCATGCAGCGAGTTTCAAACGTACTGCACGAGCACAAGCAGGAGACCACCAAGGCACACATTTCTGAGAATGCCTGCCCGAAGTTTGGGGTATAGAATGAGAAGCTGCGGTGAAAACGGAGGACGAGAAGAGGTGTAAGAGCTCATTGATGGAGAACGAAGAAGGAACCTCTTTAAAAACAGTTAGGTGTGAGTAAAGGTTCCAATTTGCCCAATTAAATTGCCAGCGTGGGGTGCGAAGAGGTGGCGAATATGAAGGGGAAGTAAGAATGATTGGGAAATGATCACTGTCATGTAAGTCCGGGAGAACAAACCTAGTGAAGTCTAATGCGGAGGAGGAAGAGCAGACTTAGAGATCGATGCAAGAGAGAGTATGAGTCCGAGGATCAAAATGGGTGCGAGTACTTGTATTTAAAACATGGAGGGGGTGGGTGGCAAGAAAAGCCTCTAACTGAATTCCACGGGAATCACAGTGAGACCCCCCCCAGAGGAAATGGTGGGCATTAAAATCACCAAGTAACAGAATCGGTGGCGGTAATGACGAAACAAGGAAGGCAATATCCGGAATAGATAATGCCCGAGAAGGAGAGAGATATAAAGAACAGAGCGTATACCACCTATGTAAGTGGATACGGGCTGCTGTGTAATGCAGCGAAGTATGAACAAATAGCTGATGGTACGGAATATCAGTGCGTAGAAGAAGGGCACTTTCATTAAAGGTCCCATCAGGAAAAGGATCTGAAGAATACAATAAATTATAGCCTGAGATGGGAGAAATAACAGCAGAGTGTAATTTTGGTTCCTGTAAGCAAACACCAACAGGGGCAAACTAGGAGAGTAACATCTGAAGCTCACCCCGATTACCCCTGAGGCCGTTTATATTCCACTGTAAATAGGCCATGATTGGCAATGATAAAGATACTTGAAATCCACAGGTAAGGGTTCCTACGGACTAGAGGGGTTAGAAAAGTCCACATGCGGAGGCAGTGGAAAACGTTCAAGCAGCGAAGGAACGGTGCGCAGATGGAGTTGCGCAGATGGAGCAGAGGAGAGAGAAAGAGCGGAAGGTGGATCAGTGTCCATTGATGGTTTGGTCTCTGCAATATATTCAGAGATTGCTTCAAGTGTTTCTGAATTCAGAGACGTCGTATGGGAGACAATATTGGAAATGGTAGGGGGAGGATGAGTAAAGATTGGAACTGTATTGGACTGTACCAAGGTAGGGGGGGGGCAAAAGGGTGGTGGGAACTGGAGAAGCGTGGCAGGGGACAGAAGAGGCAGGAACCTGGGAGGTGGCAGAAGAGGAAGAAACTTGGGAGGGAACAGGGGAGGAAGGTACAGTACGAGGAGGAGGGTGAACCTCTACACTAGTAACTGAGCCAGTGAGAGGGGGAGGACCAGGAACAGAGACAGGGAGGGTAAAATGAGGAGGTGGAAGATGGGTAGGAGGTGTTAACGGACCTTTTTTTGACTTTTGAGAAGTAGAGGGACGATTGGGAGGAGGTGTCGTACGAGGTCTCGTCGATACTGAGGCTTGTGAGAGAGAACTCGAAGAAGCGAGATCAGACTGAGGCGTTGAAGTAGGGACGTCTGAGCCGAGGACAGCAAAAGCATTAGATACAGGAGTGACTATGGGAGAGGTAACCACGGAGGTGGGTGTAGAAGATGGGATACCAGAAGTGGGGGGACGTTTTGAAACACGGGAATAAGAAACATGTGGGAGTCTCCCTTGGAGGCGGAGATGAGAAACTGCCATGGCATAAGGGAGACCTTCTGTCTCTTTGAGGTAACGGATTTCCCGCTCGTTTAAATAGACTTGACAACGGCGAGAGTACGAAGGGTGAGCCTCATGACAGTTAAGGCAAGAGGGAGATCGATTGCAAGACGTATTAGAATGGTCATCGGCACCACAGACTGGGCATTCGGTGATAGATCTGCAATATTTCGCTGGATGGCCAAATCGCCAGCAATTTCTACACTGTTGTGGTGTAGGGATCACCTTTCGAACTTGTAACCAATGTCCTGCTATATAAACTGAGGATGGGAGTTCTCGGCTGTCAAAAGTTAAACGAGCCACATTGCTAGGGTATCGTCTCCGCCCGCGGGCAGGAAGAACGTAAGTGTCTACCTTGAGGATTGGGAGATCTTGGAGTTCCAGCTGTTCAAGAATGTCAGTGCCACATGTCTGGAAATTTTGTTGAACTATGGTATGGGGTAGAATGACGGTACCACTACAAGAATTGAGGGAATGATGTTTTTCAAGAGTGACAGGAACAGTATCGATATGGGAAAGACGAGAGAGCTCATGAGCCTGGGTAGCATTCTGTACGGTAATGATGCGCGTACCGCTCTTAAGAGCATGAAAAGAAATATCTTTACCAACATGGCATAGGAGTGCCTTGCCAATACTGTGGTCAGAAAGATAGGCAGTAGAGGAAGTCGGTCGTAAAGTGAAGAATTTAGTCCATTGTTCAGTCTGAAACTGAGAGTGGAAAGGTAGTGAAGGACGTGTCGATCGTTTCTGAGAAGAACGAGAAGGTGGAGAAGTATCATCAGCAGGTAATTGTCGTTGGCGTTTAGGCGTGGGACCAGAGTTGGTCCGACGTGGAACGGGTCGGCGATTTGAAAATTGCCGCACCGTAGAGGAAGAGGCCGGAAGCATAGTCAGAGGAGAGCGAAGGTCCGATAAATCGAAGGAGTCAGTCGAGGCCTCAGTACCTGAAGCGGGTGAGGAAACAGCACCGGCAATAGGTACAGAGGCATGAGGAGTGTCTGAAGAGTGGTCCAAAGACGAGGCGGGGTCAGAACGGGGTGCGGTATCAAGAAGGGGCCCGGGGGTAGTAGGTTCACGGACTAGGGCTGCCATGGTTAGTTTACTTCTTTCTTTTTGTTTTTAAGAAAAAAAAAAAGAAAGAAGAAAAGAAAATAAAAATAAAAAAAGAATAAAAAAAGGGGGGACCAGGGAGGGATAGTTCCTAGGAGGAATGAAAGGGCCAGAAATCTCTCTCCGCACCCAAGAGGACCTCAGCACTGCAAGTAGCGCAGATGCAGCATGGAACCCGTGCCATACCCTACCCATCATGCTAGTAAACTAACAGTCCGGGATAGCAACCTCACATCTGCCGAGCTACCTCGGCGGACAAAAGAGAGGGCGGCCGGATATCCGCCACAAAGCATACCTCCTTCGGCCACCACCCCCGGAATCCGAAAGGTGGCTTCCAGAGATACACCCGTCGCCCGAAAGACACCCAAAGCTACTCCGGGATACCGGAGAGGGATCGAGACATCCCCAGGCGATCCAGATTCCACGGCAAACTACGCCACCGCCAAGAACCTCAACGGAATGGGATAGACCCCGGTATCCTTTCCCCTACCTAGGAACTAGCGCGCCTGTGGGAGAAATCCCAAAGGCCAAAAAGAGGAAGGGCAAAAGGGAGGGGTGGGGAGGAGGAGGAGGAAAGGAAAAAGGGGAGGATGGGGAGGATGGGATAGGGGAGAGGAGATTGGGGGGTAATTAGGTTCGGTCTGAGGAAGAAGACTGACAGGTCTAATTCCTCAGACCAAGAGCCTCTTCACCACGCCAAGGAGCCCCCCTTGAAGAGGTGGTAAGGCATAGTAAGGCAGCCAGTTCAGACAAAAAAGCGGCTGAAAAATATTTGAAGGACTTTAAGGAATACATAGAGACTGAAAACTTAAAACCTGAACAAGTGTTTGTGATAAAACAGGCCTGTTTTGGAAGAAAATGCCAAACAGGGTCTACATTACTCAGGAGGAAAAGGCACTCCCAGGACATAAGCCTATGAAAGACAGGCTGACATTAATGTTGTGTAGTAATGCTAGTGGTGACTGCAAAGTGAAGCCTTTATTGGTGTATCACTCAAACTCCCAGTGTTCAGGAAAAACAATATCGTCAAGGGTAATTTGTGTGTGCTGTGGAGATCAAACAGTAGGGCATGGGTCACTAGGGAATTTTTCTTGGACTGGTTTTATGGTGTGTTTGGCCCCACTGTGACGAAATACCTCCAGGAAAAGAAGTTGTCACTCAAGTGCCTCCTGGTAATGGACAATGCTCCTGCTCATCCTCACGACTTGCAAGAGGAAATTGCAGGGGAGTTTGGTTTCGTTAAAGTGAAGTTTTTGCCTCCTAATACAACTCCTCTCCTCCAGCCCATGGACCAGCAGGTCATTTCAAACTTCAAAAAACTCTACACAAAAGCAGTGTTTCAAAAGTGCTTTGAAGTGACCTCAGACACTCAACTGGCCCTAAGAGAGTTTTGGAAAGATCACTTCAATATCCTCAGTTGTGAAAGCCTTATAGGGAGGGAGTGACTAAGTGGACCTTGAACTCTGCTTGGAGGAAACTGTGGCCAGAATGTGTAGAAGAGAGGGATTTAGAAGGGTTTGGGGCTAGCCCTCAGGAGGCTATGCCAGTAGTGGAAGCTATTGTGTCATTGGGGAAGTCCTTGGGGTTGGAGGTTTGTGGCGAGGATGTGGAAGAGTTGGTGCAGAACGAAGAACAACAACTAACCACTGCAGACCTGCAAGAGCTTCAGGTGCAACAGCAACAGACCACAGCTCAGGAATGTTCTTCAGAGCAGGATGAAGAGAGGAGGAGGAAGATGACTTCGTCAAGGATTAGGGCAATGTTTTTCAATGTTTACAAAGGTGCAAGCATTTATCAATGAATTTTATCCTGTCACAGAAGTTGCAAGCCGTATGGACAACATGTACAATGACACTCGTGTCCCATTTTAGGGAAATCCTAAGGGCACATGAGAAACAGAGCTCTCTGGACAGATATTTTGTGTGACAAGGGTCCAGTGACTCTCAAGCTGGTCCTAGTGGCACTAAAAAGCCAAGAAGGGAGGTATCCTTACCAAAGGACTTGGTACCTCAAGTATTTATGGAAGGGGATTCCCCTTCCAAACAATAAAACACCTGCATCATCTTCCCTCCTATCGTCTCATCACTTATCAACAACTCCACAATAAAGGTAAGTGGTATTTAATTATTGTTTATTTTGCATGTCCCATTCATTTTGGTGTAGGGAAATGTATATTTCATGTAAAAAAAAAAAATTTTCATACTTTGGGGTGTCAGGAACAGATTAATTCTATTTCCATTATTTCTCATGGAGAAAATTAATTCGACCAACAGCAAATTCGACTAACGGCAAGCTCTCTGGAACAGATTAACCCTTTCAGGGTCCGTCCCGTATATCTACGGCTTTACGTTCAGGGTCCAAACCGTAGATCTATGCCATGAGCTCAGCTCACTCTGATAAACTGTGAGTGGTACATTTGGGCCTAGATATGAGAGAATACATCTATGTGGTATGTGTGCACCACATAAAACAGATCCTGCAGCACACTGTGTATAATGAGAGAAAAAAAATGAAATCATGAATTTTCGATTAAAACAGCAACTTTGCAGTGTTTTTTCGTATGTTTTTTATAGTTGTATTTGCGATTTCTTGGTCTCATTTGATAGAATGGAAGACATATTACAGAAATAGAGATGATTTTGATTGGTTTTAGCACTGGAAATGGCTTGAAACTGAGCTCAAAGTAGCAGAAATGTTAAATTTTTGCCAATATTCAAGAGTAAACAAACGACCTCACACGTCTAATACACGTCAGCTGGTGGGTCTAATATACATTCACAAATATGGTGATGATGTTTATACAATTATTACAGTATTGCATAACAGTAAATCTTCTATTTTTTGGTGTGAATAAAAATTCATTATGTGAATAAAAAATCAAAATGGAATTTATTTGTAAAGCCTCAAAACATAACTAATGAACAGAGGAAATGTTAGTTTAGTGCCAGGAATGCCTACATTGTTCATTCTGGACCCTATTTTGAAATTTGAATATTTTGAACTTTGTGTTAAATTGGCCAAATTAACAATTTCCGATCACTTTATTTTGTAGTTGAAACAGTTGACTTGGCGATTTCTTGTGCTCAATCGATAGAATAGAAGTAATAATAGTGAAATAGCTAAGAATTTGGTTGATTGGAATAATGTAATTGGCCTAAAATGGGAGTCAAAGTCGGCAAAATCGCCGATTCGTAAATATCGCTGACACATCAAAATTCGCGAGAGCATAATTTCGTCAATTTTCCACCAAATTTCGTACTTTTTGTTTTATTACCTTCACAAAAAGATTCTCTACGATTTCATAAGAAAAAATAACAAATTTTTTTTTTTTAAATTCTTGGACACTGGTGCGTGACTCCAGATTTGGGCCTTGGACCCTGAAAGGGTTAATGCTGTTGGTTGAAGGTCCACTGTGTGTGTGTGTGTGTGTGTGTGTGTGTGTGTGTGTGTGTGTATGTGTGTATGTATGTATGTATGTATGTATGTATGTATGTATGTATGTATGTATGTATGTATGTATGTATGTATGCATGTATGTATGTATATATATATATATATATAATATATATATATATATATATATATATATATATTTTTTTTTTTCAACAAGTCGGTCGTCTCCCACCGAGGCAGGGTGACCCAAAAAAGAAAGAAAATCCCCAAAAAGAAAATACTTTCATCATCATTCAACACTTTCACCACACTCACACATTATCACTGCTTTTGCAGAGGTGCTCAGAATACAACAGTTTAGAAGCATATACGTATAAAGATACACAACATATCCCTCCAAACTGCCAATATCCCAAACCACTCCTTTAAAGTGCAGGCATTGTACTTCCCATTTCCAGGACTCAAGTCCGACTATATGAAAATAACCGGTTTCCCTGAATCCCTTCACTAAATATTACCCTGCTCACACTCCAACAGATCGTCAGGTCCCAAGTATCATTCGTCTCCATTCACTCCTATCTAACATGCTCATGCACGCTTGCTGGAAGTCCAAGCCCCTCGCCCACAAAACCTCCTTTACCCCCTCTTTCCAACCCTTTCGAGGATGACCCCTACCCCTCTTTCCTTCCCCTATAGATTTATATGCTTTCCATGTCATTCTACTTTGATCCATTCTCTCTAAATGACCAAACCACCTCAACAACCCCTCTTCTGCCCTCTGACTAATGCTTTTATTAACTCCACACCTTCTCCTAATTTCCACACTCCGAATTTTCTGCATAATATTTACACCACACATTGCCCTTGGACAGGACATCTCCTTTGCCTCCAACCGTCTCCTCGCTGCTGCATTTACCACCCAAGCTTCACATCCATATAAGAGTGTTGGTACTACTATACTTTCATACATTCCCTTCTTTGCCTCCATAGATAACGTTTTTTGACTCCACATATACCTCAACGCACCACTCACCTTTTTTCCCTCATCAATTCTATGATTAACCTTATCCTTCATAAATCCATCCGCCGACACGTCAACTCCCAAGTATCTGAAAACATTCACTTCTTCCATACTCCTCCTCCCCAATTTGATATCCATTTTTTCTTTATCTAAATCATTTGATACCCTCATCACCTTACTCTTTTCAATGTTCACTTTCAACTTTCTACCTTTACACACATTCTCAAACTCATCCACTAACCTTTGCAATTTTTCTTTAGAATCTCCCATAAGCACAGTATCATCAGCAAAAAGTAACTGTGTCAATTCCCATTTTGAATTTGATTCCCCATAATTTAATCCCACCCCTCTCCCGAACACCCTAGCATTTACTTCTTTTACAACCCCATCTATAAATATATTAAACAACCATGGTGACATTACACATCCCTGTCTAAGACCTACTTTTACCGGGAAGTGTTCTCCCTCTCTTCTACACACCCTAACCTGAGCCTCACTATCCTCATAAAAGCTCTTTACAGCATTTAGTAACTTAACACCTATTCCATAAACTTGCAACATCTGCCACATTGCTCCTCTATCCACTCTATCATATGCCTTTTCTAAATCCATAAATGCAATAAAAACTTCCCTACCTTTATCTAAATACTGTTCACATATATGCTTCAATGTAAACACTTGATCTACACATCCCCTACCCACTCTGAAGCCTCCTTGCTCATCTGCAATTCTACATTCTGTCTTACCTCTAATTCTTTCAATTATAACCCTACCGTATACTTTTCCTGGTATACTCAGTAAACTTATTCCTCTATAATTTTTACAATCTCTTTTGTCCCCTTTCCCTTTATATAAAGGGACTATACATGCTCTCCGCCAATCCCTAGGTACCTTCCCCTCTTTCATACATTTATTAAACAAAAGTACCAACCACTCCAACACTATATCCCCCCCTGCTTTTAACATTTCTGTCATGATCCCATCAGTTCCAGCTGCTTTACCCCCTTTCATTCTACGTAATGCCTCACGTACCTCCACCACACTTACATTCTGCTCTTCTTTACTCCTAAAAGATGGTATACCTCCCTGGCCAGTGCATGAAATTACCGCCTCCCTTTCTTCCTCAACATTTAAAAGTTCCTCAAAATACCGTTGGCATCACATAACGTTAAATCCGCATAGCGATACATTTTATCGCTAAGATTTTGCCTCGCATACTGCTAAAAAACCCGCTCAACACTATTCGTCCGAGACGCGTCTAATGTGCGGCCTGAGCCAGCCTCACATGTTCCGCCGGTGGCATTGTTTACAAGCGAGCCTCCGCGGTAACATCCAAGCATACAATCGTAACATTTCGTGTTATTACAGTGTTTTTGGTGATTTTATCTGCAAAATAAGTGACCATGGGCCCCAAGAAAGCTTCTAGTGCCAACCCTGTGGTTAAAAGGGTGAGAAATATTATCGAAATACTGTGGTACCATGGTCAACTGCTGATGCTGCTGCTGCTGTAGCACTGTCAGCTGCTGCTGCTGCTGTAGCACCGTCAGCTGCTGCTGCTGTACCACCGTCTGCTGCTGCTGCTGCTGTAGTACCGTCTGCTGCTGTTGCTGTAGTACCGTCTGCTGCTGCTGTAGTACCGTCTGCTGCTGCTGTAGTACCGTCTGCTGCTGCTGTAGCATCGTCTGCTGCTGCTGTAGCATCGTCTGCTGCTGCTGTAGCACTGTCAGCTGCTGCTGCTGCACTGTCAGCTGCTGCTGCTGCTGCTGTAGCACTGTCAGCTACTGCTGCTGCTGTAGCACAGTCAGCTGCTGCTGTTGTAGTACCGTCTGCTGCTGCTGTAGCATTGTCTGCTGCTGCTGTAGCACTGTCAGCTGCTGCTGCTGTAGCACTGTCAGCTGCTGCTGTAGCACTGTCAGCTGCTGCTGCTGCTGTAGCACTGTCAGCTGCTGCTGCTGTAGCACTGTCAGCTGCTGCTGCTGCTGTAGCACTGTCAGCTGCTGCTGCTGCTGTAGCACTGTCAGCTGCTGCTGCCGCTGCTGCTGTAGCACTGTCAACTGCTGCTGCTGCTGCTGTAGCACCATTGTTGGTGTGGCTTATTGAGAATACCAAGAAACAATTAACCCCAGAGGGTTAGCCACCGAGGATAACCCAAAAAAGTCAGTGTCATCGAAGACTGTCTAACTTATTTCCATTGGGGTCCTTAATCTTGTCTCCCAGGATGCAACCCACACCAGTCGACTAACACCCAGGTGAACAGGGAAAAACGCCTGGAACTAGTGCTCATATTGGTGAATTTAAAGCCAGCAAAGGTTGGTTTGAGAGATTTAAGAATCGTAGTGGCATACACAATGTGATAAGGCCTGTTCTGGAAGAAAATGCCAAACAGGACCTACAGTACTCAGGAGGAAAAGGCACTCCCAGGACACAGTGTCTCATCAGTCATTGCTGCATCTTCAATAAAGGTAAGTGTCATTTATTCTTCATTTAGTAGAGTAGTACATGCACAATATATATTGTGCATGTACTACTCTACTATTGTGCATGTATCCTTCTCTTTGTGTGTAGGAAAATGTATATTTCATGTGGTAAATTTTTTTTTTCATACTTTTGGGTGTCTTGCACGGATTAATTTGATTTCCATTATTTCTTATGGGGAAAATTCATTCGCATAACGATAATTTCGCATAACAATGAGCTCTCATGAACGGATTAATATCGTTATGCGGGGGTCCACTGTATATATATATAATGTTTATCAGAGGCCTCACAACCAAATGAAGCAGCAAACACTGATTTAATTATTGAAGAAATGAATGCACAATGTAGATCTTGAAGACACTTCTACTACACCCCTCCAGCCTTGATGATGAACCATGCTCGCAAAAATAATCTGGGCCTCCTTTTATTATTACAGAAATTTTTTAATAAGCAACAATATAAACATTATGGAAAAAACTGGAATACAGTAGACCCCCCGACTTATGATATTAATTTGTTCCAGAAGGCTGTTTGGGTGCCATTACCAAACGATTTTGCTCCCATAAGCAATATTGTAAATTAGATTAGTCTGTTTCAGACCCCTAAAAATACACTTACATAATTGTTCGAGTTGGGAGCTGATCATAAGTCGGGGGTCCACTGTACTTGGCACTTACATTAATGTTTTATCATTTCCCCCTTGGCCTTAACCCTTTCAGGGTTTCTGACGTACTAGTATGGATTATGCACCAGGGTTATTGACATACTAGTACGCCTAATTCTAGCGCCTTCAAATCTAGCGAGAGAAAGCTGGTAGGCATACATATGAAAGAATGGGTCTATGTGGTCAGTGTGCACAGTATAAAAAAAAATCCTGCAGCACACAGTGCGTAATGAGAAAAAAAAACTTTGACCGTGTTTTTGGTTTAAAACAGCGACTTTGCACTGTATTTTCGTATGGTATTTATGGTTGTATTCTATTTTTCCTGGTCTCATTTTATAGAATGGAACACATATTACGAAAATTGAGATGATTTTGATTGGTTCCACAATGAAAAGTACCTTGAAATTGAGCTCAAATTAGCAGAAATGTTCGATTTTTGCCAAAGTTGAAAAGTAAACAAATCATGCCATGCATTCAATACACATCAACTGGTAAGTCTAATATTCTTTCACAAGTGTGCTGATATTATTTATACCATTTCTACACTAATGCAGTAGTCTGCAGAACAGTAAATCTTCTATTTTTTGTGAGAATAAAAATTCAAAGTGGAAAGCAAAAGAAATGTAAGAGGGGCCTGGGGACGTGACTAATGAACAGAGGAAATGTTATTTTAGTGCCAGAAATGTCTGTCTTATTTATTCTGGACTCTATTTGGAAATTGGCATCTTTTGAAATTTGTGTGAAATTGGCAAAATGGCTAATTTCTGACCACTTTATTGGATAGTTGAAATCGGTAAATGGGTGGTTTCTTGTACTTATTCGATAGAAAAAATGGTGTTCTAGTGAAATAGTTGTGATTCTTGTCGACTAGTACATTGGAATTGGCTGAAAATAGGGCTCAAAGTCAGCGAAATCGCTGATGCGTAAACATCGTCGAGATCGTTAATTTCGCGCGAGAGCATAATTTCGTAAGTTTTCCATCAAATTTCATACTTTTGGTGTCATTATGATCGGGAAAAGATTCTCCATTTTTTCATAAGAAAAAATAATTTTTATTTTTTCAAAAAATTTTCGACCCTGAGAGCAAGTTTAGGAGAGGGCCTCTCGACCCTGAAAGGGTTAATGACCATATGAGGCTGTTTGGGAATACTCTCACTCATTCCTGAAGAAATCAATAGGTAACAGGTTGACTTAAATGTCGTTGATCTGATGCAGGCATGACATGGATGGAATGTGGCAAAATTCCATCTTCTTGTTTATGATATTTGAGGTATTCTAAATAGGATTGAAGTTTGGATTATTCCCTGACCACTGTAAAATCTTGATATTTTTCTAAGCAAGCTACTTAGTTACTTTACTAGTCCTATGACCGGGGGCACTATCATGCATAAACATGGTGCAGCCTCCATTATAACAATATATAGCAGTCCTGCATACAATTATGAGGTAAGGTGTTCTGTATTGCTCAACCCCCAAGTGCCCAGGATTTGGGGTTGTATTTAGTGTCGTGTTACTTTGTGCCTAGTGCCACCCGTGGCCTCCCACAAGATATCCCTGTTACAAAACCTCATACTGGACAATCAAGGAGGACATCTAAACTCATAACATTCTATACAGAGAAATACATAGAAATCCACATATGGCTGCATCACAGCTCAAAGAAATGCACCCTGAATGCCTTGATTCGGTGTATCTATCACTGCCTGCAAAAGGAGTTCCACCTGCCAAGTCACTGAGCTGCAAAGAAACCCATACTTACACCCTGTATGAAGGAATGCCTGCAGTTTGCCAGGACATATGCACATTGGAGTGTTGATGAGTAGAAAAAAATCATGTGGTTAGGTAAATCCACATTATAGTGCATTCAAGGTTGTCAAAGCAGGATGAGGTGCCTCTCCTCCATCAGCACTTACAACCCTGCACACATGGTGAGCACTATAAAGCCCCCCACAGTCCATCACAGCATGGGGTTGCTTTAGTGTTTTACTTCCTTGTGAGGGAGTGTACTTCCTTGAAATTCATGGCTGCATTACCTTTATGCATGATAGCACCCTCTGCCACAAGACCAAAGAAGTAACAAAGTGGCTGCTGAGAAAAATACTGAGGTTTTACAGTAGCCACCTACTGAGAATGCTAAGAGTACCATTAAAAAGAAGATGTAATTCTGTCACATTTCATCCATGCTGTGCCTGCAGCAGTAGATCAAGGACATTTGAATCTACCAGTTATCCATCGATTATTTCAGGAATCTGAGTGAAAGCATGTCCAAATGTCTTCAAATTGTCATAAATGCCAAGGGTGATGACAAAATATTATTGTACATACCAAGTATTACAGTTTTTGTTCTATAATGTTTATACAGTTGCTTTTTATCAATTTTTGTAAAAATACAGAGGTCTGGTTGAATGAGGACAACTACTGTGTTTTATAGTGTAACCTCTTTTTTTTTTTAAATTTAACATTTTTCTAAGTACAGCAAATCGTCACTTAAATGTCATTTCGTTATGATGAGAAAAAAAGATCAATTCTCAGCCAGGGCCCCTGTTTATACGGCATTTGCAAGTTTGTTTTGTGTAAAGTAAAAGGACACAAGTGCAACTAATGTGACATTTTTACTGTGGCAACATTTCGCTCTCCAGGAGCTTTGTCAAGCCGTTACCTTGACAAAGCTCCTGGAGAGCAAAACATTGCCACAACAAAAATGTCACATTAGTTGCACTTGTGTCCTTTTACTTTACATATTGTCAGTAATTCTACCAACATTATTAAAAGTTTGTTTTGGAACTGTGTGGTGGTAGGAGGGCACCCTTACAATTTTTGCTTTGCAAACATTTATTCCTTGATTTAACCCTGTTGCAATGAGTGCTAAAGGAGCACTGTGCACCCTTGATGTTTGTATCAATTAGCCTATTGCAAAACTGGTTTCATTATATGTTGTTTTGCTTATAGTTGCAGTTTCCAATTACTGACTTCCAGTCTAAGGATTTTTAGCATTTTGGGGGGGGGGGAGGGGGGGGAGCTCTTTGTCTAAATGGAATGGGATTTTTTGTTTAGACTTTACTGAAGACATCAATTCAGCTTTATTTACACTGATACACATAATGTATAGAAACTTCTTTGATTATTTTCAGAAAAAGACAATGCTGCTTGTGCTTGCTTGGTCAATAAATAGTATGCCTAAGCGATGATGAATAATGCATGCAACTAGTTACCTCCATTTCCCTCACATATACCATGTTTTTCTCCTAAACTGCTTAATAAATCTAACATAGCTTAGGCAGTGAAAAATTGGATATTAGATTGGATGGAGGGAGTATGCAGAAAGTGATATTTGGGAGATGACTTGTTAGACAGGTCTAAGAAAGATTAGATGAAACATAAAATAAATGAAGGGAAAAAGCCAGGTGGAGTGTTGAGGCAACTGGAGAGAGAGGTTTATCTATGGAGGCTATAAGAGAAATGTACCAGAGTACAGTGGTACCAACCCTTTATAGGGATGTGAGGCACAGACATGCATGCAGCATGGAGGAGGCTGGAGGAAGGAGAGGTCTTGTTTGCAAGCAAAGTGGTATAAATAACATGCATCAAATTCGGGGAGAAGAAATTAGATGGTGTCGGGAAATTAGAAGGCAGGTGAAGGGTTATTGGGGTGATTTGAATATTTTGAGGATGGAGTAGAATACAATAACCAAGAGGGTGTAAAAATCTGGGGTGGAAGTAAGGATGGGTAGAGGTTGTCGCTAAAAGGGATGAAGGGAGTGAAGGAGAAAAACATTTTGTGGTAGGGGCCTGAGTGTCCAACAGGCATATGTATGTTAGATCAGGGTAAGTGTGAAAATTGTTTTAGGGATCTGATCTGCTGTTGGAGTACAAGCAAGATAACATTTAAGATTCAGAGAACTGGTTAACAGAACTTGAGTCCTGGAGACAGAAGTGTAGTGCCCACACTCTGAATGAGAGGAAAGGATGTCATAGTTCAGATGGTTATTTGAAATGCGATGTTTGTGCACTTTTTGACATCACTGTTACTGAATGAAGGTGAGCACTTACTTTTTGGGGTCACCCTTATTTGGTGGGAGATGGTTGATGTAACAAAAAAAAATATACATATACACCTACTATCCGACTTACGACCTGCTCGACTTACGACCACTCGACTTACGACCGTGTTTTTTACACCAAATTTCTGGGAAATAAACAAATATTTGTGTTGTACACAGTGTTTATCCTAAACCTTACAGTATAAAATACAGTACTAACAGCATAAAAAGTAAAGTAAAACATGAAATACCAAAATAAAACAATAAAATAAAGTCTTTACAAAAATGTGATGTTGATATTCAGTAGTAAAGTTCGACTTACGTCCATTTTGACTTACGACCAGCTTCTCGGAACCGAACTCGGTCGTAAGTCGGATGATAGGTGTATATGCTTGAACAAAAAACTATGAGACAACCTTATTTTGTTAGTACCTCATATATTTCATAATGTGCACTCACCTGTAGGCTGGATGGGGTCAAGACAGGGATTATTGAGAATAGTGACCTGCTCCAGATGATTTAGATGTGAAAGATTTGATAAGTCATTGAGATCATTAAGACCATTATCTGATAATGTGAGAATGATGAGACTGGGAGGTAAATACTTGTTGCAGCGGTAGAGTGTAGTTATGAGATTCCGATGGAGAAACAACTCCTGCGGAAAACATAAACCAATTAATTTATGTACTGAGAATATAATTATACACCATATACCATTATATAAGTAAAAAAATATTATTCATCTATGACTAGTTCAGTTTCATTAAAATATGAACATATCCATAAACAAGAGCAGTATTAACCCTTTTAGTGTTGAGGCCCCTGCTCTCAAACTTGCTCACAGGATCAAAGAATTAAAAAAAAAAAAAAGTTTTTTTTTTATCTTATGAAATAATAATCTTTTTCCAAAGGTAATGAAACCATAAGTATGAAATTTGATGGAAAACTTACGGAATTATGCTCTTGCAAAGTTAGCGGTCTTGGGGACATTTATGCACTGGTGATTTCTCCCAGTTTGTGCTCTATTTTTGGCCAATTCCATTGCTCTAGTCGACCAAATTCATAGCTATTTCGCTAGTATTCCTTCTATTCTATTGGCTGAGTACAAGAAACCACTCATTTGCCTATTTTAACTATCCAATACAGTGATCAGAAATCGGTAATTTGGCCAATTTCATACAAAATTCAACAAATGCCAATTGAAAATAGGATCCAGAATGAACAATGTACACATTCCTGGCACTAAATAAATATTTTTTCGGTCCCTCAGACACGTCTCCAGGCCCCTCTTATATAGGATTATGCTTGCTTTTCATTTTGAATTTTTATTCATAGGTAGTAGGTTGGTAGACAGCAACCACCCAGGGAAGTACTACCGTCCTGCCAGATGACTGTGAAACAAAAACCTGTAACTGTTTTGCATGATGGTAGGATTGCTGGTTTTCTTTTTCTGTCTCATAAACACGCTAGATAACAGGGATATCTTGCTACTCCTACTTACACTTTGGTCACACTTCACAGACACGCACATGCATATATATATATACATACATCTAGGTTTTTCTCCTTATTCTAAATAGCTCTTGTTCTTTTTTATTTCTTCTATTGTCCATGGGGAAGTGGAAAAGAATCTTTCCTCCGTAAGCCATGCGTGTCGTATGAGGCGACTAAAATGCCGGGAGCAATGGGCTAGTAACCCCTTCTCCTGTATACATTTACTAAAAAAGAGAAGAAGAAAAACTTTATAAAACTGGGTTGTTTAAATGTGCGTGGATGTAGTGCGGATGACAAGAAACAGATGATTGCTGATGTTATGAATGAAAAGAAGTTGGATGTCCTGGCTCTAAGCGAAACAAAGCTGAAGGGGGTAGGAGAGTTTCAGTGGGGGGAAATAAATGGGATTAAATCTGGAGTATCTGAGAGAGTTAGAGCAAAGGAAGGGGTAGCAGTAATGTTAAATGATCAGTTATGGAAGGAGAAAAGAGAATATGAATGTGTAAATTCGAGAATTATGTGGATTAAAGTAAAGGTTGGATGCGAGAAGTGGGTCATAATAAGCGTGTATGCACCTGGAGAAGAGAGGAATGCAGAGGAGAGAGAGAGATTTTGGGAGATGTTAAGTGAATGTATAGGAGCCTTTGAACCAAGTGAGAGAGTAATTGTGGTAGGGGACCTGAATGCTAAAGTAGGAGAAACTTTTAGAGAGGGTGTGGTAGGTAAGTTTGGGGTGCCAGGTGTAAATGATAATGGGAGCCCTTTGATTGAACTTTGTATAGAAAGGGGTTTAGTTATAGGTAATACATATTTTAAGAAAAAGAGGATAAATAAGTATACACGATATGATGTAGGGCGAAATGACAGTAGTTTGTTGGATTATGTATTAGTAGATAAAAGACTGTTGAGTAGACTTCAGGATGTACATGTTTATCGAGGGGCCACAGATATATCAGATCACTTTCTAGTTGTAGCTACACTGAGAGTAAAAGGTAGATGGGATACAAGGAGAACAGAAGCATCAGGGAAGAGAGAGGTGAAGGTTTATAAACTAAAAGAGGAGGCAGTTAGGGTAAGATATAAACAGCTATTGGAGGATAGATGGGCTAATGAGAGCATAGGCAATGGGGTCGAAGAGGAATGGGGTAGGTTTAAAAATGTAGTGTTAGAGTGTTCAGCAGAAGTTTGTGGTTACAGGAAAGTGGGTGCAGGAGGGAAGAGGAGCGATTGGTGGAATGATGATGTAAAGAGAGTAGTAAGGGAGAAAAAGTTAGCATATGAGAAGTTTTTACAAAGTAGAAGTGATGCAAGGAGGGAAGAGTATATGGAGAAAAAGAGAGAGGTTAAGAAAGTGGTGAAGCAATGTAAAAAGAGAGCAAATGAGAGAGTGGGTGAGCTGTTATCAACAAATTTTGTTGAAAATAAGAAAAAGTTTTGGAGTGAGATTAACAAGTTAAGGAAGCCTAGAGAACAAATGGATTTGTCAGTTAAAAATAGGAGAGGAGAGTTATTAAATGGAGAGTTAGAGGTATTGGGAAGATGGAGGGAATATTTTGAGGAATTGTTAAATGTTGATGAAGATAGGGAAGCTGTGATTTCGTGTATAGGGCAAGGAGGAATAACATCTTGTAGGAGTGAGGAAGAGCCAGTTGTGAGTGTGGGGGAAGTTCGTGAGGCAGTAGGTAAAATGAAAGGGGGTAAGGCAGCCGGGATTGATGGGATAAAGATAGAAATGTTAAAAGCAGGTGGGGATATAGTTTTGGAGTGGTTGGTGCAATTATTTAATAAATGTATGGAAGAGGGTAAGGTACCTAGGGATTGGCAGAGAGCATGCATAGTTCCTTTGTATAAAGGCAAAGGGGATAAAAGAGAGTGCAAAAATTATAGGGGGATAAGTCTGTTGAGTGTACCTGGTAAAGTGTATGGTAGAGTTATAATTGAAAGAATTAAGAGTAAGACGGAGAATAGGATAGCAGATGAACAAGGAGGCTTTAGGAAAGGTAGGGGGTGTGTGGACCAGGTGTTTACAGTGAAACATATAAGTGAACAGTATTTAGATAAGGCTAAAGAGGTCTTTGTGGCATTTATGGATTTGGAAAAGGCGTATGACAGGGTGGATAGGGGGGCAATGTGGCAGATGTTGCAAGTGTATGGTGTAGGAGGTAGGTTACTGAAAGCAGTGAAGAGTTTTTACGAGGATAGTGAGGCTCAAGTTAGAGTATGTAGAAAAGAGGGAAATTTTTTCCCAGTAAAAGTAGGCCTTAGACAAGGATGTGTGATGTCACCATGGTTGTTTAATATATTTATAGATGGGGTTGTAAGAGAAGTAAATGCGAGGGTCTTGGCAAGAGGCGTGGAGTTAAAAGATAAAGAATCACACACAGGGTGGGAGTTGTCACAGCTGCTCTTTGCTGATGACACTGTGCTCTTGGGAGATTCTGAAGAGAAGCTGCAGAGATTGGTGGATGAATTTGGTAGGGTGTGCAAAAGAAGAAAATTAAAGGTGAATACAGGAAAGAGTAAGGTTATGAGGATAACAAAAAGATTAGGTGATGAAAGATTGAATATCAGATTGGAGGGAGAGAGTATGGAGGAGGTGAACGTATTCAGATATTTGGGAATGGACGTGTCAGCGGATGGGTCTATGAAAGATGAGGTGAATCATAGAATTGATGAGGGAAAAAGAGTGAGTGGTGCACTTAGGAGTCTGTGGAGACAGAGAACTTTGTCCTTGGAGGCAAAGAGGGGAATGTATGAGAGTATAGTTTTACCAACGCTCTTATATGGGTGTGAAGCATGGGTGATGAATGTTGCAGCGAGGAGAAGGCTGGAGGCAGTGGAGATGTCATGTCTGAGGGCAATGTGTGGTGTGAATATAATGGAGAGAATTCGTAGTTTGGAAGTTAGGAGGAGGTGCGGGATTACCAAAACTGTTGTCCAGAGGGCTGAGGAAGGGTTGTTGAGGTGGTTCGGACATGTAGAGAGAATGGAGCGAAACAGAATAACTTCAAGAGTGTATCAGTCTGTAGTGGAAGGAAGGCGGGGTAGGGGTCGGCCTAGGAAGGGTTGGAGGGAGGGGGTAAAGGAGGTTTTGTGTGCGAGGGGCTTGGACTTCCAGCAGGCATGCGTGAGCGTGTTTGATAGGAGTGAATGGAGACAAATGGTTTTTAATACTTGACGTGCTGTTGGAGTGTGAGCAAAGTAACATTTATGAAGGGATTCAGGGAAACCGGCAGGCCGGACTTGAGTCCTGGAGATGGGAAGTACAGTGCCTGCACTCTGAAGGAGGGGTGTTAATGTTGCAGTTTAAAAACTGTAGTGTAAAGCACCCTTCTGGCAAGACAGTGATGGAGTGAATGATGGTGAAAGTTTTTCTTTTTCGGGCCACCCTGCCTTGGTGGGAATCGGCCAGTGTGATAATAAAAAATAATAAAAAAAAAATAGAAGATATACTGTTATTCAGACTACCGCATTATTGTATTAATTGTATAAATAATGTCAAGTGCATTCCTAAATGCACATCAGACTGGCCAGTTGGATGCATGTTGGACAAGTGACATCGTTTGTGTACTCTGGAATATTGGCAAATATTGAACATTTCCGCTACTTTGAGCTCAATTTCAAGTTACTTTCAGTCCTTCAACTAATCAAAATCATCTCTATTTCTGTGATATATCTTCCATTCTAGTAGGTAGTAGGTCGGTAGACAGCAAATGCCCAGGGAGGTACTACAGTCCTACCAAGTGAGTGAAAAACAAAAACCTGTAACTGTTTTACATGATGGTAGAATTGCTGGTGTCTTTTTTCTGTCTCATAAACATGCAAGATTTCAGGTACATCTTGCTACTTCTACTTACACTAATGTCACACTAAACATGCATGTATATGCATGTACAAGCATATATACACACACACCCCTCTGGGTTTTCTTCTCTTTTCTTACTAGTTCTTGTTCTTGTTTATTTCCTCTTATCTCCACGGGGAAGTGGAACAGAATTCTTCCTCCATAAGCCATGCGTGTCGTAAGAGGCGACTAAAATGCCGGGAGCAAGGGGCTAGTAACCCCTTCTCCTGTATACACTACTAAAGTTAAAAAGAGAAACTTTTGTTTTTCTTTTTGGGTCACCCTGCCTCAGTGGGATACAGCCGGTTTGTTGAAAGAAAAAGAAAGATATATACAGTGGACCCCCGCATAACGATTACCTCCGAATGTGACCAATTATGTAAGTATATTTATGTAAGTGCGTTTGTACGTGTATGTTTGGGGGTCTGAAATGGACTAATCTACTTCACAATATTTCTTATGGGAACAAATTCGGTCAGTACTGGCACCTGAACATACTTCTGGAGTGAAGAAATATCGTTAACCGGGGGTCCACTGTATATATAATATGGTATTTCTTACTAGTTCCTGTTTTTCCTCTTATCTCCATGGGGAAGTGGAACAGAATTCTTCCTCCGTAAGCCATGCAGGTCATAAGAGGCGACTAAAATACTGAGAGGAAAGGGCTAGTAACCCTTTTTCCTGTATACTGTATATTACTAAATTTAAAAGGAGAAACTTTTGTTTTTCCTTTTGGGCCACCCTGCCTCGCTGGGATATGGCTGGTTCGTTGAAAGATCTTCCATTCTATCAAATGAAACCAAGATACTGAGAATACAATTATGAAAACCTTGCAAAAATACACCACAGTCACTGTTTTAAGCCAAAAATACAGTCACAGTTTTTCCTCATTATGCACTGTGTCCCAGGATTTGTTTTTACATGGTGCACACTTACTGCATAGACCCAATGTTTCGTATCCAGGCTCAAATTTAAAGCTCACAGCTTATCTGAATGAGCTGAGCTCTCAGCGTCATACTATGGGACCAACACTGGCTTCAAAGCTATGATACATCGGGACTGACACCAAAAGGGTTAATATATAATGATTTAGTTAAAAAAGACTAAATAAATAATGTCAGTTCCTCAAATACACAGCATCACATTAAAAATTTTATGTGAAAGGAAAAGAACAAAATTATGTTAGAATAAGGACAGAAAAAAAAATGGCAAAAATTATTAAAAAAAAAAAAATCCTCTAACCAAGAATTTCATGCAGTTTGAATGTGGGATCCTGACTCCCTCAGTATCTGAGTTTTGCTTTTGAGAATTTTATTCTGAATTCTGTTGTCTGCTATCTACAAAGTGATTTTACAAATACATCACTCTATGTGTATGTACTATAAAGTTTTTATGTGGCAGATATTGCAAATGTATGGTGGTAGGTTACTTAAACCAGTTAAGTTTTTATGAAGATAGTGAAGCTCAGGTTAAGGTAACCAGGAGATAAGGAGATATGTAATTCTTTAGTAAAAGTAGGCCTTAGACAGGTATGTGTGATGTCACCTTGTCTGTTTAACATATTTTGGGTGTGAAGGAGAGGTGTATGATTAAAAGATAAAGAATCTAATAGAAAGTGGGAGTTGTTACAATTGCTTTTTTTGGTCGATGACACGGTGCTTTTAGGAAATTATGAAGACAGGTTGGAGAACGAATTTGGAAGGATATATAAAAGGAGGAAATTAAAAGAGAGCAGAGGAAAGAGCAGGGTGATGAGGGTAACAAAAACTGGATATCAGACTGGAAGGAGGGAGCATAGAGGAAGTGAATGCATTCAAATATTTGAAGTGGACTTGTCAGTGGATGGGTCTATGAAAGACGAGGTTAACCATAGAAATGACGATGGAAAAAAGGTGGAAGGTGCATTAAGGCATTTCTGAAGACAGAATATTATCCCAACTCTTATATGGGAGTAAAGCTTGGGTTGTGAATGTTGCAGTAAGGATGACTTAGGTGGTGTATAAATTTGTAGTGCAGACATGGGGTAGGGTTATCCTAGGAAAGGATAGAGCAAGGGGATGAGAGGTTTTGGTGCAAGGTGCTTGAACATACAGCAGCCATGTGTGAGCATGTTAGATAGGAGTAGTGATGAATGGTTTTTGGGACTCGACAAACTGTTAGAGTGTGAGCAGGGTAATATTTTGTGAAAGGATTCAGGAAAACCAGTTACACGGACTTGAGTCCTGGAGGTGCAAAGCACAATGCTTGCACTTCAAAAGGAGGTGTTTGGGATACTTGCTGTTTGGAGTGACATCTAAACTGTCATATCTGCATGTTTCTGCAAAGATAATGATGGTGAAAGTGTTTTTCTTTCTTTTTGGGTCACCCTGCCTTGGTTAAATACAGCCAGTTCATTGAAGAAGAAAAAAAAAAAAAAAAAAAAAAAAAAAAAAAAAAAAAATAATATATATATATATATATATATATATATATATATATATATATATATATATATATATATATATATATATATATATATATATATATATATATATATATATATATATAAAATACAAATCTGTTAACAAACCTTGAGATTCTTCAACATGGAGAGATCATTGACATGAGATATAAAATTTCCAGACAGATTTAAGTGCTCCAGTGTTCTGTTGTAACTTAGCCCTTCAATGGTCTGATTGGATTAAAAAAAATATTAAAAAATGGTGTAATTATATATACATATAATCTAATGATTAATATACTGTACTGATATTGTCAGTCATAAGAAAAATAAGAAACTGCATCTTGAACATTTTTATTTTACATTTATATTATTCATATGATGACTGGTTAATCTTTAAAATGAAAGCTATACATTCTCTACCAAAAGGGAAATAAACCAGCATTCCAAAATATAAAAAGAAGTCATAATCACCTTTAGCTTATTACCAGCCAAGTTGAGATGGACAAGATGGATGAGCTCCCTCATCCCTTCAACCTGAACAATGTTGTTATTGGGTAGGTTGAGCACACGCAGTGAGTACATACGAGCAAACCAGTACATCCTCACAATCTGGTTGTTTGCAATAGACAGCTGCCAAGAAAAAATTAAATTAGCCCAAGAAATATACAGTCTGGAGGAAGACAAGTGGCAAGAGAGGTTTTTCAATGTATTCAAGTTCAAAAAAATCTACTACACAAGATATTCAAAGTCCACAAAATTCAAAGCACTCATGTTTCCTTTGTCCACGTTCACTGGTTCAAACTTTAAGTGTTAACGTGCAAATTTTCTGTTGGTGTGTGAGCAAGGTAACATTTTGGGAAGGGATTCAGCGAATCCGGTTAGCCAGACTTGAGTCTTAGAGGCAGAAAGTACAGTGCCAGCACTCTGAAGGAGGGGTGGGGATATTTGCAGTATGGAGGGGCATCTGAACGGTAGTATCTGCATGCCTCTGGCAAGACAGTGTTAGAGTAAGTGATGGTGAAAAGTGTTTCTTTTCTGGGTCACCCTACCTCCATGGGATATGGCCAGTGTTTAAAAAAAAAAAAAAAAAAAAAAAAAAAAAAAAAAAAAAAAAAAAAAAAAAAAAAAAATCTTAAAAAAGCAAAAGTCATCTACCACTAAACTTTCAAAGATAAATGCATCTGATACACAAAGCTGAGAATAAAAAAAAACATGTGGGAGGTAGTTTTAACTGGACTTCTCTGAACATACATAAAAAAGAAATATTACCTGAAGATGACTATGGGGAGAGTAGGGGGGGGGGGTAACATTGCCTGTGGCTTCTTTTATTTATTTTATTTATTTATTTACAATTTGAGCACACATACAGAGGTACAAAAAAATACAGATAAGAGCAGCATGCCAAAGCCACTTATACTATGCATAGCATTACGGGCTGGCTTAAAATTAACTTAAGATTAACTAAGCAATGATGAAATCAGTGATAAAACATTAATGTAAACAGATTACTATAAAGCACAAGTGAGTATTACAAAGACAGGTCATATGGTTGCATGCATTGTTGTACATTCAGTAGAATGGAGTATTCTGTTAGGTAGTGTATTTACAAAAATAATAAAGTTAGATTGGGTTTTAGGTTTAACATTTATGTGATATAATTGTGAGAAACATTTAAGATATACAATTTATAAGGTTCAGTTATTCAGTATTTATTTGGTTTTGGGTGAGTAAGTGATCTTTGAGAAGAGACTTGAATTTATAAACAGGTAGTGTTTCTTTTATATTTACAGGTAATGAATTCCAGATTTTAGGGCCTTTTATGTGCATTGAGTTTTTGCATAGCGTGAGATGGACACGAGGAACATCAAAGAGTGATCTGTGCCTTGTGTTATGGTCATGTGTTCTGTTGAGGTTGGCAAGGAGATGTTTGAGGGGAGGGTTAATATCAGAGTTAAGTGTTCTATGTATGTAATAGGTGCAGTAATAAGTATGGATGTTTTGTATGGTGAGTAGGTTGAGTGTACTGAATATTGGTGGAGTGTGCTGCCTGTAGTGAGAATTTGTTATCATTCTAACTGCAGCCTTTTGTTGGGTAATTAGTGGTCTGAGATGGTTACTTGTTGTTGAGCCCCATGCACAAATTCCGTAGGTGAGATAGGGGTAAATAAGAGAGTGATATAGGGCCAGGAGGGCTGACTGTGGAGCATAGTACCGTATCTTCGATAGTATGCCTACAGTCTTGGAAATTTTCTTAGAAATTTGTTGTATATGTGTATGAAATTTGAGTCTATTATCAAGGTGGATTCCTAAGAATTTTCCCTCTGTTAGCTTTGTGATAGGTGATCCATTTATCATTATGTTAAGAGGGACATCTGTAGCTCTGTTACCAAACTGAATGAAGTAGGTTTTGTCAATGTTTAGTGTAAGTTTGTTAGTCCTCATCCAGGTAGATATTTTCTGTAATTCGGTATTTACAGTATTGGCTAGCGTGACTGGGCTCGGGTGGGAGAAGACGTATGTAGTGTCACCTGCAAATAGTGTGGGTTTGAGTAATTGCGAAGCATTTGGTAGGTCATTTATGTATAGGAGAAAGAGAAGAGGGCCAAGGACACTTCCCTGTGGGACACCAACTGTAATTGGTTGTGCAGAAGAGTTTGCCCCATTTGCGTACACATATTGGCTTCTGTTGCTGAGGTATGACTTGAGGTAGTTGAGGGAGTGCCCTCTTATACCATAGTGTGACAATTTTACGTGGAGCAAGTCATGGTCAACTGTATCAAAAGCTTTACGTAAGTCAATGAAGATCCCCAGTGGGACTTCTTTTTTCTCTATTGCAGTGTATATATGTTCTAGCATGTGTATAATAGCATCATTAGTATTTTTATTAGGCCTGAATCCAAATTGGCAGGGGTTGAGTATGTTTTGGGAGATAAGGTAGGAGTAGATTCGTTTATGAATTAATTTTTCGAAGATTTTTGAGAGAGGGTGTAAGTTGGATATTGGCCTATAGTTATTCAACTCTGTTTGGTCTCCTCCTTTGTGGATCGGGGTGACCCTTGCTATTTTGAGTACTGTAGGGAAGGTGGAGGATTCAATGGATTTGTTAAAGAGTGTTGCAATGATTGGTGATAGCACTTGTGACACTTTTTTGTATATAAAGGGTGGTAAGGTATTTAAATCTCCTGCCTTGTTTTTTAGTGTGTTGATAATAAGGGAGACTTCGTATGGGTTAGTCGGAGCTAGGAACAGTGTGTTCGGGTAGTTGCCGGTGAGGTAGTCATTTGGTGGGGTATCTGAGCTTGGGATTTTATTAGCAAGGTTTTGTCCTATAGTGGAGAAGAAATCATTGAGTCTGTTTGCTGTTTCTGTTGGTGGGAGTTGGGGTTCATCTGATTTTGCTAATTTTATTTCGCTATTTCGTGATATCTTTTTTGTTCCCAGAATTTCTGATAGGGTTTTCCAGGTCTTTTTTATATCACCTCGTAAGTTGGATAATCTGTTCTCATAATACAATTTTTTTGCCCTTCTTATCAGGCTGGTTAGGATTGACGAGTAACGTTTTGTTTGGTCTCTGGTTATGTGACCCATTCTGTACTGTTTTTCATATTGGTGTTTTGTATTTATGGATTTGAGAATGCTGGGTGTTAGCCAGGGACTGTTCAGTCTCTTAGCTGTCATCTGTTTAGTTTTTTTAGGGCAGTGCTTGTTATAGAGGTATTGGGTCTTTTTTAGAAAATTATTAATACATTCGTCAATATCTGAATAGATTTCTAGCTCAGTGTGCCAGTCAATGTTTGCTACTGCTGTTGTGAAGTTATTAATGGCTGCCTCATTGTGAAGTCTGAAGGTGACTTTAGTTGTGTCTTGGGGTAATTTACCAAGAGTTGTTATGAGGAAAGTAGGGTAGTGGTCTGTGGTATTATCTGTAATTATGCCTGATTTTAAAGGGGATATGGTGTTGGTCCAGATGTGGTCAAGTAGGGAAACACTAGTCTCTGTAACTCTTGTAGGTTTTGTTACTGTTGGTAGCAACATACAGTTACTCATTGTGTTTGTGAATTCAGTAACGTGTGGGTCCTGGTCTTGCAGGAGATTTATATTGAAGTCACCTGAGAGTAGTAAGTGATCTTTGTTCATGCGTGCATCAGTTATCATACTTCCTAGGTTTTGACTAAATTGGCTAATGTTTGACTGTGGAACTCTGTAGATGTTTATCAATGTGAGAGGTTTTTGTAGGTATTTGGATTTGAATTTGGCTATTATATATTCCCCATGTTCATCCCTTGTGCAAGTATTAGTGATACATTCTAGTTGGTCTGAGTAGTACAGTGGACCCCCGCATAACGGACGCCTTGCATAGCGGACAATCTGCATAGCGGACGCTTTGATCGCTAAAATTTTGCCCCGCATAGTGGACAAAAACCCGCTCAGCGGCCTTCGTCCGAGACGCGTCCAATGTGCGGCCTGAGCCACGCTCACATGTTCTGCGGGTGGCATTGTTTACCAGCCAGCCTCCTCGGTAACATCCAAGCATACAATCGGAACATTTTGTATTATTACAGTGTTTTTGGTGATTTTTTCTGGAAAATAAGTGACCATGGGCCCCAAGAAAGCTTCTAGTGCCAACCCTACAGCAATAAGGGTGAGAATTACTATGGAGATGAAGAAAAAGATCATTGATAAGTATGAAAGTGGAGTGCTTGTCTCCGAGCTGGCCAGGTTGTATAATAAACCCCAATCAACCATCGCTACTATTGGTGGTACAGCTGCTGCTGCTGCTGTATCACCGTCAGCTGCTGCTGCACTGTCAGCTGCTGCTGCTGTACCACCGTCAGCTGCTCCTGCTGCTGTAGTACCGTCTGCTGCTGCTGTAGCATCATCTGCTGCTGCTGTAGCATCGTCTGTTGCTGCTGTTCCACCGTCAGCTGCTGCTGCTGCTGTAGCATCGTCTGCTGCTGCTGTAACATCGTCAGTTGCTGCTGTAGCATCGTCTGCTGCTGCTGTAGCATCGTCTGTTGCTGCTGTAGCATCGTCTGCTGCTGCTGCTGCTGTAGCATCGTCTGCTGCTGCTGTAACATCGTCAGCTGCTGCTGCTGCTGCTGTAGCACCGTTGTTGGTGTGGCTTATTGAGAATACCAAGAAACAATTAACCCCAGAGGATTTGCCACCCAGGATAGCCCAAAAAAGTCAGTGTCATCGAAGACTGTCTAACTTATTTCCATTGGGGTCCTTAATCTTGTCTCCCAGGATGCAACCCACACCAGTCGACTAACACCCAGGTGAACAGGGAAAATGCCTGGAACTAGTGCTCATATTGGTGAATTTAGAGCCAGCAAAGGTTGGTTTGAGAGATTTAAGAATCGTAGTGACATACACAGTGTGATAAGGCCTGTTCTGGAAGAAAATACCAAACAGGACCTACAGTACTCAGGAGGAAAAGGCACTCCCAGGACACAGTGTCTCATCAGTCATTGCTGCATCTTCAATAAAGGTAAGTGTCATTTATTCTTCATTTAGTAGAGTAGTACATGCACAATATATATTGTGCATGTACTACTATACTATTGTGCATGTATCCTTCTCTTTGTGTGTAGGAAAATGTATATTTCATGTGGTAAAAATTTTTTTTTCAAACTTTTGGGTGTCTTGCACGGATTAATTTGATTTCCATTATTTCTTATGGGGAAAATTCATTCGCATAGCGAACATTTCGCATAACAGCCAGCCCTCTTGCACGGATTAAGGTCGCTATGCGGGGGTCCACTGTATATGGCTGTGCCACCCCCTTGTTGGTCTGGCCTACAGTTGTGTATGGCTGTGTAACCAGGAATGGCATAGACATCTGTACTATCAGGCTTTAGCCAGGTTTCAGTTAGTGTAATGATGGACATATTGGCATGTAAGGAATTTAGTAATGCTATGAGGTCATCGTAATGCTTGCTTAAAGATCTGATATTGTAGTTAAAGATAGTTATGTTGTTGTTGGCACTGAGAAGTGCCTTTGATTGTTCTGCAGTGTAGTAATTACAGTAACTGCTTGATTCATTTAAGTCATTAAATAAGAGGTTGGTATCAGGATCAATGCTTGTAATCATAAGATTTGTAGTGAATCTATAGATAGAATTAAGTATAAAACAAAGTAAATAGTCTTAAGCTAAAAAATAGCACCTGAATTATTTAACAAATGTAAAATAATGAGCTGACATAATAAATATCACATTCCTTACCAAGTGGTACAAAACAACAGCTCACCATACTATGTGAAAGAAGCATATACTAATCACCTTAAAGCATTAATAACCCAACAAAAATCTGCTCTGTGGAGTATCATCCATTTCTGCACCAGACAACACACCCCTCCACTCTTCAAGAGCTTGAAATACGTAACTTAATACAGTAGGGCCCTGTATCGCTTTACGGCATTCTGCTAATATGGACATTTCAAATTAAGACCAAAACTCGCTACACGATTCCCCCAACCTGGCTTTCTAATAAGGTCACAGTGTCCCACCCGGTTTGTTTACATTCTCCGTGAGGACCGGGTCTCTCCATTATGTCCGGAAACTTTCCAAAATTTCAAGTGTTTTCATGTTATTTCACGTTTTATATATACTCAATGGGCTAGTAACCCCTTTTCCTGTAATAATTACTAAAAAGAATAAGAAGAAGAAAACTGTCAAAGTGGGAAGTCTGAATGTGCATGGATGTTGTGCAAATGATAAGAAAGAGATGATTGTGGATGTTATGAATGAGAAGAAGCTAGATGTCCTGGCTTTAAGTGAAACAAAGCTGAAGGGGGTGGGTGAGTTTCAGTGGAGAGGAATAAATGGGATTAGGTCAGGGGTTTTTAATAGAGTTAGAGCTAAAGAAGGAGTAGCAATAATGTTGAAGGATAAGCTATGGCAGGAAAAGAGGGACTATAAATGTATTAATTCAAGGATTATGTGGAGTAAAATAAAGGTTGGATGTGAGAAGTGGGTTATAGTAAGCGTATAAGGGCGCAGAGATAGAGAGAGAGAGAGAGAGAGAGAGAGAGAGAGAGAGACAGAGACAGAGAGAGATAGATAGAGAAATAGAGAGATAGAGATAGAGAGAGATACAGACAGAGAGAGAGAGAGAGAGAGAGAGAGAGAGAGAGAGAGAGAGAGAGAGAGAGAGAGAGAGATAGATAGATAGATAGATAGATAGATAGATAGATAGATAGATAGATAGATAGATAGATAGATAGAGAGATAGAGATAGAGATAGAGAGAGAGAGAGAGAGAGAGAGAATCGTCTGACCAGGCTGTTTTTATGACACTTAAGATCCCAACAGAACGAGGTGAGGAGTCCACATGCACAACCTGGCTATGGGAAAGAGGTAATTGGTCAGCCCTTCGCTCTGAGCTCGCCACCACCGATTGGAATGCTCTTCTCCAAGGGGATGTTGACAACCAAGTGAAAGCCTTCACTGGCCACATCCTTAATCTACAACAAGAACACATTCCTCACCGGCAATATGTGACGAAGCCTTGGTTTGGCTTTCGTTGTAGAGAGGCTGCTACTGCTAAGTACAAAGCATGGCGAAGGTATAAGAGACATCCTACCATCTATAACAGGAACTTGCACAGGCAAGCCTGTAGGCATATGGGTAACGTTCAAAAGTGGGCCATTGCTAAATGGGAGGTGAACACTAAAAGAAAGTTAGCATCAGGTAGGGTAGGCTCCAAAACCTGGTGGTCCCTGGTCAAGGACAGACAAGGTTATCTGCCTGATGAACTCATTCCACCTCTAAATCGACAGGATGGGACCACCTCTACTAGTAGTCAAGAGAAGGCGGACCTCTTTGCTGAACACTTTGCTACCAAAATGCAAGTTCCTGATCCAGCAAGGGACCCTCCTTGGCTAGCTGCAAGAACTGTGTCAAAACTGTCAGTGGTGACAATAAGGCAAGTGGAGCCCAAGATTGCTGAGAAGATGTGCAGACCAGCTAGCAGCACCTCTAACTCGCATCTTTCAGCACTGCCTAGTTCAGTGTAAATGGCCCTCTCTATGGAAAGAGGCAAATGTAGTCTCTGTTCACAAAAAGAAGAGCAGAGCAGAAATCAGCAACTACAGACCAGTGTCACTCCTGTCAATCACTGGTAAGATCCTTGAGACAATAATCTCAAGACAAATGACAGTTTTTTGACTATCACTCACTACTTTGTGATCGTCAATATGGCTTCAGGAAAGGTTACTCTGCTGCTGATCTGTTGTTAAACCTCTCCATTAAGTGGCACCAGTCACTGGATGAATCCAAAGTCAGCTGTGTGGTAGCACTGGACATTGCTGGCGCTTTCGACCGGGTGTGGCACCAGGGCTTCTTAGCAAAACTTCATGCACTGGGAATTGCAGGCTCTATGCTATGTCTCCTCAGTGATTATCATGGTAGATCTCTAAGAGTAGTTCTCAATGGAACAGAATTAGCAAGACATCCTATTGGGGCAAGTGTTCCACAAGGAAGAGTGCTGGGACCATTGTTATGGAATGTCTACTTCAACGACCTTCTTCATCTCATCCCAGAATCACATGCATATGCAGACGA
>NC_091292.1:17317445-17377445 GCF_038502225.1 Cherax quadricarinatus | reverse complement strand
AGAGTAAGAGATAGATGGGATAAGAGGAAAATGGCAACAACAAGTAAGAGGGAAGTGAAAATGTATAAACTAAGGGAGGAGGAAGTCGGGTGAAATGTAAGCAACTATTGGCAGAAAGGTGAGCTGGTGCAGGTATGAGTAGTGGGGGGTTGAAGAGGGTTGGAATAGTTTTATAAATGCAGTATTAGAATGTGGGGCAGAAGTTTGTAGTTATAGGAGGGTGGGTGCAGGAGGAAAGAGGAGTGATTGGTGGAATGATGAAGTAAAGGGCATGATAAAAGAGAAAAAGGTAGCTTATGAGAGGTATTTGCAAAGCAAAAGTGTTATAAGAAGAGCAGAGTATATGGAGAGTAAAAGAAATGTCGAAGAAGAAAAGGAGGCGGTAATTTCATGCACTGGCCAGGGAGGTATACCATCTTTTAGGAGTGAAGAAGAGCAGGATGTGAGTGTGGGGGAGGTGCGTGAGGCATTGTGTAGAATGAAAGGGGGTAAAGCAGCTGAAACTGATGGGATCATGACAGAAATGTTAAAAGCAGGGGGAGACATAGTGTTGGAATGGTTGGTATTTTTGTTTAATAAACATATGAAAGAGGGGAAGGTACCTAGGGATTGGCGGAGAGCGTGTATAGTCCCTTTATATAAAGGGAAGGGGGATAAAAAAAAAGTGCTATCTCCCACCGAGGCAGGGTGACCCGAAAAGAAAGAAAATCCCCAAAAAGAAAATACGTTCATCATTCAACACTTTCACCTCACTCATACATAATCACTGTTTTTGCAGAGGGGCCTAGAACACAACAGTTTAGAAGCATATACATACAGTGGTCCCTCAATAATCGTCCATAATCCGTTCCTGGAAGTGGGACTATTATCGAAATGGACGATTTTCGAATCAATTTTCCCCATAAGAAATAATGTAAATCCAATTAATTCGTTCCAGACACCCAGAAGTATCAACAACAATTTTTTTTTACCTAAAAGATAGATTTACATGCACAAAAGAATGAACATTCAACATGACAGTTACCTTTATTGAAGGTTGTTGTTGATGAATGGAAGACAGGGAGGAGGAGAGAGGGAAGAGAGGTTATTTGGAAGGGGAATCCCCCACCATAAGGACTCTAGGGCACTAATAAAATGTATAAATGAACATTGGTAATAGGGGTAGTTGAGTGGAACAGTCTGCCAAGTAGGGTGATCGAAGCTAAAACAATGGGTAGTTTCAAATTTAGGTTGGATAAATACACGAGTGAGATGGGTTGGATTTGAGTCGGACTTGCACCTGAGCTTATTGCTTGGGTAGCATTTGTTCTGTTAGTGGGTTGGATTTGTGAAGGACCGGCCTAGTATGAGCCAGCAGGCCTGTTCCAGTGTTCCTACTTTCTAAAGTTCTTATTTAACATCATACTTACCAGTAGGGTGATCGAGGCTAGGACCTTGGGTAGCTTTAAGAAGAGACTGGACAAATATACGAGTTGGAGGAGCTGAGTTTGATTTGTGTCACTGGGTATGGGAGTAAATTCTTGGGTAGCTTTGGGTGGAGGTCATTTTGATAAGGACCTGCCTTGTATGGGCCAATAGACCTGCAGTGTTCTTCCATTGTTAAGTTCTTATTGGCTATTTGTTTGTGTGAAGGAGGGATGGCAAGTTTATTGTTGGAGAATATGACACTAATATCAACTCTATGGCTTATTTATCTATCACAATTCAACTAATATGACATAATAAACAATATTAATAACATAGAAACATGGAATATACTCTAGAATGAATAAAATAAGTCATTACGTATGTCACGAGAGGTGTTGTGTTGTGTTGTTGTTGGGTATACAAGGGCCACTGAGTGTAAGCCGTCCATAATGGTGGTGAAACAGCAGCTGAGGTGGCGGTGGTTTTTGTAGCCCTATATAACTCCAACAACATCGGAGGATGTGGAAAAAGACACTTATGTACAGTTCAGGACATTTATTAAAGGAAACGTTTTGTCACGAGTGGCTTCTTCAGTCCTAATACAGAGAAAACTAAGAAAACATTTATATATATAGTGGCAGGAGTCAGGTGAGGTGACGTGTGGGTAGAGGTGGTAGTAGTAGTAGTAGTAGTAGTAGTAGTAGTAGTAGTAATGGAACTAAGGAGGTGAGGCAAGAGAGGGACCTGCTGGCATCAAGTAACACCAGTTCCTAAGATGGGTAATATCCTCTTGCTTAGTAATTTTGAAATACTGTAACTACCGGATTTTTGCTTTATAGTGTTACTGACAGAAATTAGTGCAGCTTCAATGCATTTTCTCCGTCTTAAGTCGTCTTCTTTAATAACTAGTTTAGCTTCATTGAATTTCATGAGGTGTCCAACATCGTCTCTATGTTGAACACATGCGTTTTTGCGGTCATCATTTCTGCAAGCATTTTTGTCTTCTGCTATTCTAATGTCCAGAGTTCTGGCTGTTTCCCCTACATATACTTTGTCACACCCCCCACATGGTATAGTGTAGATTCCTGCACTTGTGCCAGAATTATGCTTGGGTTTTTGTATCAGGTTCCTAATAGTAGTTGAAGAGCTGGTAGATATTTTAGCCAGTTTTCTGTCAAACATTTTTGAAACATTAGTGGCAACGTTGCTGACCGGTAAAACGATGTAACTTGGAGGCTTTTCTTCAATTTGATAGGTGTTGGTCTTGCTGAGGATACGTGCCGCACGTTTCCTACAGTCACGTATGAAGTGTAGGGGAAAGTGCAGTGAACTAAAAGAGTTGGTGATGTATGTACATTCTTCTTCGAGGAACTGTGGACTGGAAATTCTGTAGGCTCTCAGAAAGAAGCCAATAACTACCCCTCTTTTAGTTCTTGTGTCATGGTGAGAGAAGAAATGTAGAAGATCGTTCTTGTAGGTAGGCTTCCGGTAGACTTTAAAAGAAAGTTTATTTTCCCCTGTGCGTAAGAGTACGTCGAGAAAAGGTAATTGGTTGTCCTTCTCCTCCTCTAGTGTAAATTTAATAGTAGGTTCCAGAGTGTTGATGGTGTTGAGGATGCCCCGTACGTCAAGATTTTTGGGTACAATGACCAAAATATCATCTACGTACCGCATCCATGTAACTGAGCGAGGGATGTTACTGAGGATCCTTCTTGATTCCAGGTCCTCCATATATAAATTGGCAAGAACTGCACTAAGGGGGGATCCCATGGCTAGTCCGAAGAGTTGTTTGTACTTCTTGTCCTCAAACCTAAAACAGTTATAACGAACACAAAGTTCGACAAGGCTCACAAAATCTTGGCGGGGTACAGGTAACTCTGTATCATCTTTAATCAGCCTGCGAAGAAGATCAATGGCTTGATCAACTGGGACATTGGTGAATAAGGCAGTCACGTCAAAACTTGCAAGCTTCTTATCACTCATGTCGAGATCCCTGATACGGTTAAGGAGGTCACCCGAATGCTTTAGATAAGCCTGACTGATTGTACCTAGGAGCTTTGACAAATATTTCGCCAAAACTCCTGCTAGACTGTGAGGGGCGCTGCCGATTCCAGATGTAATGGGTCTCATAGACACATTTGGTTTGTGGGTCCATTACTACTACTACTACTACTACTACCACCTCTACCCATGCGTCACCTCACCTGACTCCTGCCACTATATATATAAATGTTTTCTTAGTTTTCTCTGTATTAGGACTGAAGAAGCCACTCGTGGCGAAACGTTTCCTTTAATAAATGTCCTGAACTGTACATAAGTGTCTTTTTCCACATCTTGTCAGTATCACCATACCATTTCCTCAACATTGGAGGAGTTGGTAGAATCTCTAAATCACTAAAGAAGGAACCCTCTACCACCATCACTACTACCTTCTACCACCATCACTACCACCAAAGAAAGCTTCTAGTGCCAGCCCTTTGGTAAAGAATGTGAGAAACACATAATTTATGAAAAAGTTTGTAGAAAAATACAAAGATGGTGGTGGTAGAGTGGAAGCAGTTCTGATAGTGGTTGATGAACATAAGAACATAAGAAAGGAGGATCACTGCAGCAGGCCTGTTGGCCCATGCTCGGCAGGTCCTTTACAATTCATCCCACTAACGAAACATTTTCCCAACCCAGTCCTCAATGCTACCCAAGAAATAAGCACTGATAACTCTATCCACTCATTTACTTCCCATTTACTTCTCTCCACTGAAACTCTCCCACCCCCTTCAGCTTTGTTTCTCTTAAAGCGAGGACATCCAGCTTCGCATTCATAGCATCCACAATCACCTCTTTCTTATCATTCGCACAACATCCACACACATTCAGACATCCCACTTTGACAATTTTCTTCTTTTTAGTAATCTTTACAGGAAAAGGGGTCACTAGCCCATTGTTCCCGGCGTTTTAGTTGACTTTTACAACAAGCATAGCTTATGGAGGTAAGATTCTTATTCCATTTCCCCATGGATATAAAAGGAAAAATAATAAGAACAAGAGCTATTAAGATAAAATCAAAGAAAACTCAGATGAGTGTGTATAAACAAACATGAACATGTATGTGCAGTGTGACCTAAGTGTAAGTAGAAGTATCAAGACGTACCTGTAATCTTGCATATTTACGAGCAGACAAAAGACACCAGCAATCCTACCATCATGTAAAACAATTACAGGCTCTCGTTTTACACTCACTTGGCAGGATGGTAGTACCTGTACCTAAATAAACTTACACAATGTGCTGGCATGCAGGTACACATTAAAATCATTGAGTATGTGTTATTAGTCTTGAGGATGCCAGATTAAAAATAATATTAATAATAATACAGTGGACCCCCGCATAACGATATTAATCCGTTCATGAAGCTCATTGTTATGTGAAATTATCGTTATGCGAATGAATTTTCCCCATAAGAAATAATGGAAATCAAATTAATCCGTGCAAGACACCCAAAAGTATGAAAAAAAATTTTTTACCACATGAAATATACATTTTCCTACACTCAAAGAGAAGGATACATGCACAATAGTAGAGTAGTACATGCACAATATATATTGTGCATGTACTACTCTACTAAATGAAGAATAAATGACACTTACCTTTATTGAAGATGCAGCAATGACTGATGAGACACTGTGTCCTGGGAGTGCCTTTTCCTCCTGAGTACTGTAGGTCCTGTTTGGCATTTTCTTCCAGAACAGGCCTTATCACACTGTGTATGCCACTACGATTCTTAAATCTCTCAAACCAACCTTTGCTGGCTTTAAATTCACCAATATGAGCACTAGTTCCAGGCGTTTTTCCCTGTTCACCTGGGTGTTAGTCGACTGGTGTGGGTTGCATCCTGGGAGACAAGATTAAGGACCCCAATGGAAATAAGTTAGACAGTCCTCGATGACACTGACTTTTCTGGGTTATCCTGGGTGGCTAACCCTCTGGGGTTAATTGTTTCTTGGTATTCTCAATAAGCCACACCAACAACAGTGCTACAGCAGCAGCAGCAGCAGCTGACAGTGCTACAGCAGCAGCAGACGATGCTACAGCAGCAGCAGACGATGCTACAGCAGCAGCAGACGGTACTACAGCAGCAGCAGCAGCTGATGGTGGTACAGCAGCAGCAGATGATGCTACAGCAGCAGCAGACGATGCTACAGCAGCAGCAGACGATGTTACAGCAGCAGCAGCAGCTGATGGTGGTACAGCAGCAGCAGCTGACGGTGGTACAGCAGCAGCAGCTGATGGTGGTACAGCAGCAGCAGCTGACGGTGGTACAGCAGCAGCAGATGATGCTACAGCAGCAGCAGACGATGCTACAGCAGCAGCAGACGATGTTACAGCAGCAGCAGCAGCTGATGGTGGTACAGCAGCAGCAGCTGACGGTGGTACAGCAGCAGCAGCTGATGGTGGTACAGCAGCAGCAGCTGACGGTGGTACAGCAGCAGCAGCAGCTGACAATGCTACAGCAGCAGCAGACGATGCTACAGCAGCAGCAGACAATGCTACAGCAGCAGTAGACGGTACTACAGCAGCAGCAGCAGCTGACAGTGCTACAGCAGCAGCAGCTGACGGTGGTACAGCAGCAGCAGCAGCAGCTGACGGTGCTACAGCAGCAGCAGCAGCTGACAGTGCTACAGCAGCAGCAGCATCAGCAGTTGACCATGGTACCACAGTATTTCGATAATATTTCTCACCCTTTTTACCACAGGGTTGGCACTAGAAGCTTTCTTGGGGCCCATGGTCACTTATTTTGCAGATAAAATCACCAAAAATGCTGTAATAATACGAAATGTTCCGACTGTATGCTTGGATGTTACCGCGGAGGCTGGCTTGTAAACAATGCCACCGGCGGAACATGTGAGGCTGGCTCAGGCCGCACATTAGACTTGTCTCGGACGAATAGTGTTGAGCGGGTTTTTTAGCGGTATGCGAGGCAAAATTTTAGTGATAAAATGTATCGGTATGCGGATTTAATGTTATGTGATGCCAACGGTATGCGAGGGTCCACTGTAATATGCAATAATAATCACTCGTATATTATGTTAATACACATTTTCACTAATGCCTCTATATTTTTTCTAAATTATATAATACACATGCTGTGTAATTTATAAACATGATAAATATACCCCCACAGTAGAATAAACTAACATAAATATGAAACGTTAAGTATAGATTAATGTGTATCAACCATAACCAGACACGTTCGTCTGCTTGTTTACATTCTCCGCATCTCACTCTTTTATTCTCTCATTTTACTCTTTTACTCTATCTCTCTCTCTCTTGTTTATTTGTTTTACCTTGTTTACTCACACCTCTTACCCTACATTAAGACTATAAATATTTTAAGGTAAGTAATGAGTTTACTGTATATGCATTTTATCGCTCTAGGGCACTTGAAATGTCATAGTATATTATGTGTGGGTGGGGTGGCCTGGCCTGGCTGGCTACCATACCTCCCACACCTGACTTCCTACAAATAAATACCACTCACCTCTCACCCTACATTAAGACTATAAATACAGTGGACCCTTGACCAATGATGGCATCGACTAACGATAAAATCGAGTAACAATGCGTTTTTGCGTAAAAATATTGGCTCGACCAAAGATAAACTCGGGTAAGGACATTTGTCCCGAATGTGTCCGCCTGTCTGCCCAGCCTGAGCGCCTCAGCTGCCCTGTCTTCAGTTAGTGTGCCATTGTTTACAAGCCAGGGTAAATGGTTCCATGCATACATGCGATATATTTTGTATTCCATTGTTTTTAGTGCTTGTAACTGCTAAATAAGCCACCACGGGCCCAAGGAAAGCTTCTAGTGCCAACCCTGTGGTGAAAAAGGGTGAGAAATACATACTATCGAAATACTATCGTACCACAGTCTGCTGTTGCTGTACCTACGTCAGCTGCTGCTGTACCACCATCAGCTGCTGCTGTACCATGGTCAGCTGCTGCTGTTGCTGCACCACCATCAGCTGCTGCTGTTGCTGCACCACTGTCAGCTGCTGCTGTTGCTGCACCACTGTCAGCTGCTGCTGCACCACCGTCAGCTGTTGCTGCACCACCGTCAGCTGCTGCTGCACCACCGTCAGCTGCTGCTGCACCACCGTCAGCTGCTGCTGCACCACCGTCAGCTGCTGCTGCACCACCGTCAGCTGCTGCTGCACCACCATCAGCTGCTGCTGCACCACCATCAGCTGCAGCTGTACCACAGTCAGCTGCTGCTGCACCACCATCAGGTGTTGCTGCACCATCATCAGCTGCTGCTGTTGCTGCACCATTGTCAGCTGTTGCTGCACCACAGTCAGCTGCTGCTGCACCACTGTCAGCTGCTGCTGCACCACTGTCAGCTGTACTACTTGAAGATGTGGAGAGTGTGTTGTTGGTGAGGCTTAACGAGAAACAAATACCAAGAAACAATTAACCCCAGAGAGTTAGCCACCCAGGATAACCCAAGAAAGTCAGTGCGTTATCGAGGACTGTCTAACTTATTTCCATTGTGGCCCTCAATCTTGTCCCCCAGGATGCGACCCACACCAGTCAACTAACACCCAGGTGAACAGGAAAAAATGCCTGGAACTAGTGCTCATATTGGTGAATTTAAGGCCAACAAAGGTTGGTATGAGAGATTTAAGAATCGTAGTGGCATACACAGTGTGATACGGCATGGCAAAGCTGAAACATTCCAACCTCAACAAGTGTTCAGTTGTGATGAAACAGGCCTGTTCTGGAAGAAAATGCCAAACAGGACCTACATTACTCAGGAGGAAAAGGCACTCGGAGGACACAAGCCTCTGAAAGACAGGCTAACTCTCATGTTTTGTCGTAATGCTAGTGGGGATTGTAAAGTGAAACCTTTACTCATATATCACTCTGAAAATCCCAGTGTTTTCAAGAAAAACAGTGTCTCATCACTCATCAATACTCTTCAATAAAGGTAAGTGTCATTTTATTATTTATTTATGTACTTATTGTGCATGTCTCATTGTTTTCTTTGTAGGGAAAAGTATATTTCTTGTAAAAAAAAATTATTTTTTTTAATACTTTCGGCTGTCTGAAATGGATTAATTGGATTTCCATTATTTCTTATGGGGAAAATTAATTTGGCTAACAATAAATTCGGCTAACGACAAGCTCTCTGGAATGGATTAAAATCGTTAGTCGAGGGTCCACTGTATTTTAAAGTAAGTAATAAGTGTACTGTGTATATTTTACTTATTGTTTTTTAATGCCTAGTTCTATTGCGAAGTTAATAAATGTTAGTGTAAACTTGTTATCTGGCATGCATATGCATTTATAAGTGGAAATAAATGGTGTTCTGCATTCTGGCGGTAGCCTGGAACCTAACCTGCAGTATATGAGGGGCCCTACTGTATACAAATGGAAGACATATATAAATAAAGGAGATACGTATAAAGTTAGCAAGGAATGAGTTCCAGGGGTGGGAATGTTGCAGTTGGTGGGTAATCTAATTGTGATGTCAGGATATTTCTGGAAAGATGGTGACTGAATGAATTATAGTAAATTTGTTTTCTTCTTCAAGTCACCCTGCCTTGGCAGGAGATGGTCTCCGAGTAAAATAAAGAGGGGGGGGGAGGCTGAGGATAATTAGCTGAGAAAGAACCTGAAACAATGATTAAAGTTCGATAAATTTATATACAGAAGGGATTCAGTTTGGAAATGAACATGTGGAGAAGTGGAACAATCTGCCTAAAAGCGTGACTGAAGCTAACACCTCAGGTAACATTAAAAAGAGGCTATACAGAGGACCTCCAGTTTTCGTACGGTACGCATATCGTACAATTCGGATGAATTGATGAATTCAAGGAGTACACGGAGGCTAAAGAATTCCTCCCCCAACAAGTGTTTAACTGTGACAAAACAGGCCGCTTTTGGAAGAAAATGCCAAACAGGACCTACATCACAAAGGAGGAAAAGGCACTGCCAGGACACAAACCTATGAAGGATAGGCTAACTCTTATAGTCTGTGTTAACACTAGTGGTGATTTCAAAGTGAAGCCTTTACCAGTGTATCACTCTGAAAATACCAGAGTGTTCAAGAAAAACAATGTCATCAAGAGTAAACTGTGTGTGATGTGGAAAGCTAATAATAAAGTATGGGTCACAAGACAAATTTTCCTTGACTGGGTCCATGAAGTGTTTGACCCCGAGTATGAAAAAATACCTCCTTGAAAATAACTTGCCACTCAAGTGCCTCCTGATACTGGACAATGCTCCTGTTCATCCTCCAGACTTGGAAGACCAATTGTTTAGGGACTTCAGTTTTATAACAGTGAAGTTCTTGCCTCCTAACACCACTCCTCTCATCTAGCCCATGGACCAGCAGATCATTGCAAACTTAAAAAAACTGTATACCAAAGCAATGTTTCAAAGGTGCTTTGAAGTGACCTCGAACACTGAGTTGACCCTAAAAGAGTTCTGGAGGGATCACTTCAATATCCTCCATTGCATAAACCTTATAGGTAAGGCTTGGCAGGAAGTGACTTCAAGGACTTTGAACTCCGCTTGGAGAAAATTGTGGCCAGAATGTGTCCAAGAGAAGGATTTTGAAGGGTTTGAGGATGACCCTGTCCACCCCACACCTGTTGCTGAATATACTGTGTCTTGGGGGAAGTCCATGGCATTGGATGTGAGTGGCCAGGATGTGGAAGAGTTGCTGGAGGACCACAGGGAAGAGCTAATCACTGAAGAGCTGCAAGATATTCATCTGGAAGAGCAACAGACCACAGCTGAGGAAACTGCTTCAGAGGAGGAGGAAAAGAGAGGGGAGAAGGTGCCTTCTTCAGTCGTTAAGGTCATGTGTGCAAAGTGGAAAGAGTTGCAAACTTTTCTTGAAAAATATCACCCTGACAGAGCTGATACAAGCCATATCTGTAACATGTTCAGTGACAATACCTTGTCCCATTTCAGGCAAATCTTAGAGATGCCTGAAACAGAGCTCTCTGGGCAGATTTTTAATGCAACAGGGGTCCAGTGCCAGTAAAGCACAAAGAAGAGAAGTAACCCCAGAGAGGGCTTTGTTACCTAAGTCCTTATGGAGGGGGATTCCCCTTCCACACAATAACCCCAACTCCCTCTCCTCTCCTCGCCTTCTTCAATACGCCAACAAGAGTCTTCAATAAAGGTATGTAATGTTCATTTATTAAAATTAGTCATTTATATTTATTTCTCATTCTTTTTTGTATGTAAAACTATAATTATTCTTTAAAAAAATGTATTTTTTTGTTAATATTTTTGGGTGTCTGGAATGGATTAATTGTATTTACATTATTTCTTATGGGAAATATTAATTCAGCTTTTGTACGTTTCGGTTTTAGACTGACCTCCTGGAACGGATTAAGTACGAAAACCGGAGTTCCACTGTATATGAATATGAGTGAGAAGTGTTGGGTATGAGAACTGAGAAGGACCTGCCAAGTGCATATGAGCCAGTAGGCCTACTATGATGTTCCTTTATTGTAATACTCTTATAAAAACAGCATTTTAATGATACAGTATTGTCTGATAGTAGTTTGTTTCTTTTTAGGTGTTGAAAACCCAAAGGCATAATGCAAGATATATCTATCACCTCTTTACCCTACAAGTGTGGTAGATTCTAAGTAGAAACTCCATGCACATAGACAGCCAAGAAAATTTGGAACAGTCTACCTGAAAATGAGCATAACATGCACACAGCAGAAAAGAAGTACAGTATTCTAGCAGCAACAGTTCGATTACTTCTTCCCAATACTTAAACATCAAAATAAACACCATAACTGGGATGAAACGCTTTCAGTATTAAATGCGTTCCATTTGCAAAATTAAAGATACAGTAGCTACATGATACAAAAATAAATGTTTCACCTTACCCTTTCCAGTTCACCATAGCTGTCAAGATTCGCAAGGTTTTGTAAAGAGTTGTTATCTAATACGAGGGCAGTAGCATAGGCTTGGTTGGCTGGTGCTTTTTCCAATCTTTTGAGTCTTCTGCCACACAGGTCAAGCACAATTTCCGAGTCATACACAACTGTTGGGAAGGCAAATAATCAGTATCTGTTCAAAATGTGAGCTTCCAATGAGTCACTGAAATAAGTGCTCATCCCTTAAAAGTTCATTCCTGGACTTTTTTAAATACAGTACAGGTTGACCGTCATTAATCTAGCTTCATTGGGACCTGTAGGGTGCCAGATTATTGATTTTGCCAGATTACAGAGTGGTTAAGTTAGAATATACTTTACCCAACGATGATATTTACGCATTGGCGATTTCACCAACTTTATGCCCTATTTTTGGCCCATTCCAGTGTTCCAGTCTGCCTAACTCATAGCTATTTTGCTAGTATTCCTTCTATTCTGTCCACTGAGTACAAGAAACAAGAAACCGCCCATTCCCCTATTTCAACTACCCAATAAAGTGGTAAGAAATTGGTAATTTGGCCAATTTCACACAAATTTCAAGAGATGCCAATTTCAAAATAGAGTCCAGAATAAACAATGCAGACATTTCTATCACTAAAATAACATTTTCTCTGTTCATTAGTCACATCTCCAGGCCCCTCATATATTACACTTGTTTTCCATTTGGAATTTTTATTCACACAAAAAAAATTAGATTTACTGTTATTCAGACTACTGCATTAGTGTAATAATTGTATAAATAATGTCAACCCATTCATGACCCCATATTAGATCTGCCAGTTGGAGACGTATTGGACGATGACATCATTTGTTTACTCTTTAACATCAGCAAAAATCAAACAATTCCACTACTTTGAGCTCAATTTCAAGGTACTCTCCATCATGAAACCAATCAAAATCATATCTATTTCTGTAATAAATCTTCCATTCTATCAAATGAGACCAAAAAAACAAGAATACAACTGTAAAGTCGCCGTTTTACACTAAAACCACGATCAGTTTTTTTTTCTCATTATGCACTGCGTGCTGCAGGATTTTTTTTTTTGATATAGTGCACACTTACCGCACAGACCTATTCTTTCATATGTAAGCACAAATTTACTGATCACAGCTTATCTGAGTGAGCTGAGCTCATGATGACCGACAGTGGTTTTAAAGCCACCTTATCTTTTATGCGCTTTACACAACGTAAAGCATTTCTTTTATTTGTTGGAACCATGGCTAGGGCTAAAAGTGAGCAGGTTATAACAATAAATGGAGAAAAGGAAATTGGAATGACTTATGCAGCAAGTAGCACCACCAAACAGAAGTGGCAGGTTGGTGTGGCAACCCTGGAAATGCGAAATTATGCTAGCCGAAATTTGTGCTAGATTACTGATGGAACTGGATTACAGACTGCCGTATTAGTGATGGCTGACCTGTATACAGCATTAAACTAGGACTAAATAACTTATGAAGGAACTAGAGGACTATATTCTTAATATTGGGTAATAAAATAATAATACGTACGTACAGTGGTCCCTCGCTTTTCATAGTTCTCGGCAATCGTAAATTTCGCCAATCATAGGGGTATTTTCGTATAAACATGACTCGCTTTTCATAGGTTGACTCGCGAATAGTAGTTCGTCCGGGACGCGTACGCACGGTGTGAGCCGGGGCAGCCTCCCTACCCAGCCAGTCTGGCATTGTTTACCAGTGAGTGAAGGTCCCCTCAAGTGCTCCTACGAAATATTTCATAATATTCCACTCATTTTGGTGCTTGCAAGTACTAAATAAGCTACCATGGCTCCAAAGAAAGCTCCTAGTGCCAAGCCTGTGGTAAAGAAGGTGAGAAATATGTACAGTGACAAAGTCTTGGGCCATTTTAGGGAAGTGTTAAAGAGATGCCAGAAACAGAGTTCTCTCCACAGTTACTTTGTGAGACAGGGCTAGAGTGACTCTCAAGGTGGTCCTAGTGGCATTAAGAAACAGAGAAGAGAAGCAACCCCAGAGAAGCAATTGGTACCTGAGGTGTTGCTGGAAGGGGATTCCCCTTCCAAACTGTGAACAATCCAATCTCTCTCCTCCTCCAGTCTCCCATACACTAAGAAGAATCTCCAATAAAGGTAAGTGTTATGCTGTTAATGTTTCATTCATCATTTCCCATTGTATTGTTTATGTACTACATGTATATTTCATGTAAAAAAAATTTTTGTTTTAATACTTCTGGGTGTCAGGAACGGATTACCTAATTGTATTTACATTATTTCTTATGGGGAAAATTGATTCGCAAATCGTAAATTTCGTTTATAGTAGCTCCTCCAGGAACGGATTAATTACGAAAAACGAGGGACCACTGTACTATGATCATAATTTAAATAAAGAACTAATTTAATTAACAATAACACTGCATAAGTAAAAAGCTTAAAATGACAGTCTTTAGCTTATAGGACGAGAACTGAATTACGATTTACTTGAGAATGAGACATGATGTGTGACATGACTTTATAATAGGAAAGGGGGGTTTACAAATGATGACTTGTAGGAGACAACATTGTGTAACATTATTCAGGACAAGAGCAATAATATAATTGATTCAGATGTAAAATACAGTGGTCCCTTGAGTTACAATGGTCTTTGAGTTATAATTTTGAGTTGCGATGTACCCTCTTAAAGGAGTTTAGTTACGAATTGCAATGAAAAATTTGAGATAAGGCATGTGCATGCGGGTGAGCCTCAGCCAACTAGTGATATAATAGCTTGCCTCTTGGGTCAATAGGAGCATCAGTAGGGGTATATGGAGGTGGCTTAGCAGCCAATCAGCAACGGGAATGAATGTCTTAGGGGTATCATATCAGCCAACAGCAGAGTTTGTACTAGTTTACTGTTTCCTCTTCAGGTTGAAGCTACCATGTGTGTTGCCTGCACCAACACTGGATTACTTACTCTTCATAACTTCATTTGTGATTTAATTATGCCATCATTTGTGTTACTGCACAGGAAACTATGAAAAAACATGATGGAGTTAGAATTAGTGCATTCGTGAATGAGCATGTCTCCTTCCAGCCAGTAACCTCCTCTCCACCCTCTTCCCCATCACCACACTGCCAAGACACAGTAAAAGTTGTATTGCTGTGGTCTTCGAACTAATTGGAGTTTGAGTTATGATACATATTCTGGAATGGATTAATATCGTAACTCAAGGGACTGCTGTATATATAATGGTTAAGTTGCATTATCTATAATCCCCAGAATCATTAACAGATATAACTTGTGTCGACCAAGAAACAAAAAACAAAAAACAAAAAAAACAAAAAAAAAATACCACACCTAAAATAAACAAGTTATCTGCTGTACATAAGGAACGGTACAAATTAGAATATATATGTAACCCTTTGACTGTCGCAACCCCCAATCCTGAGATGTCTCCTGGTGTCGCAAAATTTAAAAAAAAAAAAAATAATTTTTTCTTATGAAATGATAGAGAATCTTTTCCCGATTGTAAAGACACCAAAAAAACGAAATTTGATGGAAAACTGACGGAATTATGCTCTCGCGAAGTTAGTGACCTCGGCGCTGTTTACAAATCGGCGATTTCGCCCACTTTGAGCCCTATTTTCAGCTAATTCCTTTGTTCCAGTCACACAAACTCATAGCTATTTCTTTAGAACTCCATTTTTTCTATCGATTGAGTACAAGAAACTGCCCATTTACCGATTTCAACTTCCTAATAATGTGGTCAGAAATTTGCAATTTGGCCAATCTCACGAAAACTAAAAAATATGACAATTTCAAAATAAGGTCCAGAATGAATAATGCAGATATTCCTGGCTCTAAAATAACATTTTCTTTGCTCATCAGTCATGTCTCCAGGCCCCTCTGATATTACTCTTGCTTTCTATTTTGAATTTTTATTCAAACAAAAAATAGAAGACTTACTATTATGCAGACTACTGCAATACTGTAATAATTGTATAAATAACATCAACCCATTCATGACTGCATATTAGAATGGCTAGTTGGACATTTATTGGACAATGGTATCATTTGTTTACTTTTGAACATTGGCAAAAATCAAACATTTCCCCTACTTTGAGCTCCATTTCTAGGTTCTTTTTATAGTAAAATCAATCAAAATCACCTCTATTTCTATAATATGTTTTCCATTCTATCAAATGAGACCACGAAAACGAGAATACAACCATAAATACTATACGAAAATAGACCACAAAGTCGGCATTTTAATTAAAAAAAACGGTTGGAGTTTTTTTTTCTCATTATACACTGCGTGCTCCAGGATTTTTTTTTATATGGTGCACACTGACCACACAGACCCATTCTCTCACATGTGGGCCTACCAGCTTTCTTCTGCTTGATTTGAAGCCGCTAGAATTTATGAGTATATATACGTCAAACACGGTACCTCGTAAGACGTATATATACGGCCGCGACAGTCAAAGGGTTAAACTACTAAAAATATATTCAAATCTACATGGGGGCCCTCATCCTCAGAGAAAAGAATAAACTTGCTTCAGGGAAAACTCAAGGTTCTCCCTGAAGCTATTTGAGAATTTTATCCTACCACCCCCTATAATGATATATACATATTTTATTTAAAGACAAAATACATTGATAAAACATTCACAAAATTACAATAGAAAGTAAAACAACATATATAACAACTCAGAGCTACATCTCGAATACTTCGTCCAGCTCCCCAGTGGTGGGCCACGTGCCCAGAATGCTGCAGGCATTTCCTATCTGGACTGCAACACTGAGTCTCTGAAAGAGAAAGCTGGTCGCCCTGTGGTCCTTGGTTTCTATGACGAGCTTTTCACCCAGCTCTTTGAGCAACTTTAGAGCACACTTGCCCCATGCTCCAAGGGTCTCTGACCCTATTGGGATGAAGTTATAGCAAGGGGGAAGGTCTTCATATCTGCGGATCTTCTGGGTCTCCCTGTGGCTGGTAGCTCCACCCCCTTCAGCTTCGGAGTATGGCAAGTAGGTGTCTGCCAATGTAGTGGCACAGGTGTAGTCCCAGGCAATCTGCTTCCCGTCCTTTCAGGGTAGCATAGTGGCTCCATCAGGATGCTTTTGACTTCCATCAAACCTCTGCACTTGGAGTTCCCGTTGAGCTGGGCAATGGGCTGTGGCGAGGCTTCTCTTTATGATGTCACTGACCTCCTCATGTCTAGCATACTTCCCTTCTGCTGTGTGACACACGAGACCATGAAGTCCAAATTGATCAGCCATCGCCCTGCTGCAAATACACCTACGTTCGGTGAGGATGGGGGCGGCTAGGCGAAGAGCAACACAAATCCGAATGGCCTGTGGGTCGAGTCAAATCTACTGTACAGTATTTTCATAGTTTATTTAATGTGTCAGACCTTACCTGTGTCATCTTGTCCATCATCCTTTTCCTCTCCTGAAAAACAGAAATGCAAATCATTTACTGCAATACTGCACAAAATATTAGAAATGTAATATTATACGATTCTTACTCTCAATTTCACATTACATATTTTGATTATAATGTCAACTACTGTTGTCATTGATACTAGGTTGGAGGAGTACAATGGCACAAATAGCTATGGATATGAAGGCACAATTTACAGAACAAGCCCTTACTGGGACAACATAATGTTCAGGGTAGAGGTTTATCAAGTCATGACTTGGTAGATAAGACACATAGGCAACATTTAGGCAACTTTATTCCAAAACGTTTCGCCTACACAGTAGGCTTCTTCAGTCAAGTAGGCGAAATGTTTTGGAATAAAGTTGCCTAAATGTTGCCTATGTGTCTTATCTACCAACCTGTCGGTATTGTATACCATTTGATATTCAAGTCATGACTTGATAAAGCTGTACTCCGAACAAAATGTTGTCCCAGTGAAAGTTTGTTCCAGCCTCACGTAAGCTTATTACAGTACATACAATTAACATACCAGATATTTTATAAACTTGACACTATGGATATGCACAAGTAACATGTGAAGATGATTTAACATAGAGTATAAGTTTCCAAGAGAATTTATTTTTACATGCCACTTTCTAGTAAATTTTAGACATTATCTACATAATTTCCAACATCCACAGGGAATTAAGCATCTTGTAGAAACAGTATGTAACAAGTGATAAAATATGATTTTGTTCAGATTTTTAACCCAGAGGGTTAGCCACTTAGGATAACTCAATAAAGCCCCAGTATCATCAGGGGTTGTCAGTCTTATTTCCACTGTGGTCCTTTAATACTGTCCTCCAGGATGCAACCCACAACAGTCGACTAACACCCAGGTACCTACCTACTGCTAAGTGAACAGGGACACCAGGTATAAGGAAACATGTCCAACATTTAACCTGTACCAAGGAACGATCTCCAGTACCTCAGTGTGAGAGCCAAAGACGCTACCAACTGAGCCATGATCATTCAAAATTTAGTAAATTGTGCCTAAATACTTTACTTACTTAATCTACCAGTGTTCAGTAAAACTGGCCTAAACACTTATTCAAAGACAGTGTGTAGCACATTCTCTCTTAAAATATAACAAACAAGTCAGCAAAATGAGGTAGTAAGTCACAGTAATAGACACCCTAAGCAGAATATTTTAAAAAAAATCAGAAGTAATAAATGTCATGCTTGTGCCACTGACACTCCCTATTTTTCATCTCCTGATATATATTTCCAATTTACTCTTCGTTAGCATCACTGTATATACGCCATGAAGCTTCTATATCCAAACCTTTGCCATAGTCATCCATTTCTGTCTTAAATTTATAATGACTTCGATGGAGGAGATGACAGGAGCGTTTATATACTCTTCACCACCAAAATTCTTTCTCAGCATGTCCTTCCTCCTCCTTCACGGCAAAATAATAAATATTCTTTCTTGTTCAAAGATATTGGTGAACAGATAGAGTAAATGGGTCAAGGGATTGATAATTGGCCAATATTTCGGCATATTAGTTAAAATATCACATACCTGAGGAGGCCATATTTGAGCGCCAATGTTTTGATCAACTTTCGTAAGAAATCGATGATATATTTGGAAATTAATAAATTCCGAATACATCAAAGAATTCAAAGTTTTTTAAACAGTTTAGTAATAAAATATTTTAGATTCATTTCAAAACTTCAAACCTTGTAATAAATTAATGTTCAAGATTAAATAATTATTACGAAAATGAGATGAGTTTCCCTCTGGTGGCGGTTCACAGAAGCTTAGCAGACCTTCATGTTATTGTAGCGCACCATGAAGTGAGTGATAACATTGTTACTACAATTCATCGTGTAACATCATCGCCATCTGTGTATATTGAAGCGTATACATACGGTATTTATATGCAGTGTTACTTCCCCATTTTCACGATGGTTTATCTTTTTCTTTCAGACTTCAGCTTTGCAGTTTCAGCGGATATAAAATCCAGCCCGGCCATGGCAAAACCATGGTCCGGACGGATGGCAAGGTAAGAAATCTTCAATCTTCAAGACACTTGCTCAGTTTTTTGCTGATTAATTTGCAGCTTAAAGAACTTTAAGGCCCAATAAGACTATCTGACCATTTATTTGAGACATTTTTTTCGTTAAATGCGTGTTTAGTTCAACATCTTGTCGGTAGTGCATACACTATGCAATAGTAAGGCCTACTACTGAACGTTATGGTGGGCCTACTGAGTATTATGTAAGGCCTAATTAGGAGCATCGACTGGTAATTATAGACATATGACTTTTGTGAAAGGTTGTAATAACCTATTCCTACCATTCTCCCATGGGAGTTTTTTTTTTTTCTTTGGGGTGGGGATGGGAGCTGGAGAAGGGCGCTACACAGGCGGGTAACCGTTATGGTGTGAGCATTGTTTTGGAATCCATCATGTTCCGATTGTACATAACACACAAGCACTGCAACAGGCCCAATGGCCAATGGTAGGAAGGTCCAAAGTATGTCTAATCTATTTTTGAAGTTGCACAAGGTTTTCGCTTTCGTGACGCTACTCGTAAGTGTTCCACTCGTGCACAACTCTTATTACCAAACCAGTGCTTCCTATCTTCCTATCTTTTTTCTTCTAGATTTTCCCAACTCTTGGAGAAAATTCTCCACAAGATAGAACACTGCAGCAGGCCTACTGGGCCATACGAAACAGGTCCAAGTACCCCACCAGCCCAAGCCAGTGCCCCAACCTAGTAGGTTGGGTCACATTCACTTTAGGAAGGAGCACAGCATCTGACCTAGTAGCACAAGCTAGTCAGGTCCAACTCACACCCACTCATGTAGTATTTAACTTTTAAAACTACACAGTGTTTTAGCTTCTGTGATGGTAGGTAGGTAAGACACATGGGCAACAGTTAGGCAACTGTATTTCGAAACGTTTCGCCTACACAGTAGGCTTCTAAAGTTGAGTACAAAAATAGGCAGCAGTAGAGATGTGAAGATGGTGTAATCAGTCCATCACCCTTGTAGTTGGAGATTTGAGGTTGTCAGTCCCTCAGCCTGGATTAGAGTTATGTTCCATAGTCTCTCTCACTCAAATATTTTGCGACACCAGGAGACACCTCGTGATTTGGGGTTACAACAGTCAGAAGGTTAAATGTACATGCCAAAAGCCTCTGTACAAATGTGCAGAGCATTTTGGGCAAACTTAAGACAAACTTACAATTAGTATATTTTCCATTCTATCAAATGGTACTAAAACGTCCAATAAAAATACCATCCTAGAAAACACCTCAGTTGCTATTTTAAACCATACACAATTCCTTTATCTTTAGAGTTCTGGGAGGTTTTCCTACTCCCAGAGCCTTGCCTTGGACCAGGCACTGACTCATTCTCTCACTTGAGCCAAAATTTACCCCTTGGCTATTCATAGCGAGCTGAGCTAATAACTGATTTATGCAAGAGACCCCTCGTTCTTCGTCTTACGAAGAATAAGGGGAGACATGATGGAGGTGTACAAGTGGAAGATGGGTATTAATAAAGGGGATATAAATAAGATCTTGAGGATCTCTCTCCAAGAGAGAAAACCCGCAATAATGGATTCAAATTAGACAAGTTTAAATTTAGAAAGGATATAGGAAAGTATTGGTTTGGAAATAGGGTAGTTGACGAGTGGAGCAGTCTGCCCAGTAGGGTTATTGAGGCTAAAACCTTGGGTAGTTTCAAACTTAGGTTGGACAAATACATGAGTAAGAGTGGTTGGATTTGAGTGGGAGTTGCATGTGAGTTAATATAATTATCAAAGCTTATTGCTTGGGTAGAATTCAAAATTGAGTTGGGCAAATATTCTGTTAGTGGGATGGATTGTGAAGGACCTGCCTAGTATGGGCCAACAGGCCTACTGCAGTGTTCCTACTTTGTTCTTATCACTTAACGACTGAGTTCCATTCTTAGTACCACATCAGTAAACGAATTGGTCGTGAAGCAAGAAGCATTCTGTAATGGTAGTGTCAGCCATCTTTATTATTCTAATGTCATCTTTGCACCATTTATATAATTGTTAGTATTTTAAATGTTTATACAGTAGTTTAATGTTTATTGTAATAAACAGAATATTGGAAATCAGCTCTGATATACATAATTTAGGCATGCATACTGGTCAGAGAGCCCATTGTATGTCAGTCGCTGGTAAATGAGTACATCGCTAAGATGGGCCACTACCCTTTTATAAACCCCACCTACCCCTCCTCCCTCCCCAACCTTTCCCAACTTCCATCCTTACCCATCCTTCTCCCCCCCCCCCTCCCCTCTTACCAAAGCTCTGGTCAGAACCTCGAAGCGAGGAGAGGCTATAGATCTGTACGACATAGTGAAAGGGGGTTAATACTTGAAAGAAAAGGCCCACAGTACGAAGGATGCGGTAGGCCTAGTGGCCAATTTTGAAGTGGGTTGTATTTGCAGCTTTCTACTCGTGCATTTGCCTAACTTTAAGCTATTCATTGTTCACTTGTACCTTTTAATATACCTTTTGATTAGTTCCAAGACTTTTTCTACTGTCTGGTTCTTGCCTAGTCATTGAGGCCGTTGCATATTTTTAAAGGGTCAATGTACCATAAAACGGTCATCCCTTGATGTACTTGATGCTCCCTCTGTGGTTGAGCTGATGGTTGTCCAGAGTGACTGTTTCATGAAGTAACCTAACTTGAATAATTTTTTTCAGTAACATAGGTTTGCATTGACCCTTCCACTGACCATAACCCATACTTTTCACTCAGTTGATGGTGCATCTGTACTCTGGTATGGTTGCTTCTCTTGTCAGTGAGTTGTGTCGGAGAATTGGTCGGCAGGTTCATTTAATATGCTAGAACAAAATGTCGCAGACCTTATTTGACTTCTAAAGCACAATGTTTTAGAAGGGTTGTCTCGACAAACAAAAAAGCCTTGACATGACAAACCCTTTTGCATTATGTATGGCAATTGATTGCCAGAAGTTTCACTGTTGGTTGTACTTTACTGTCTGTTTACAGTGCACTTGTTCATAGTTGCACGGTGTTAAATATGACTCCTTAAATTTAAAAAAATTTTGATGTATGGCTGTTTGGATCATGTAGTTTTGTTGTGTGTATGTGTACTCACCTAGTTGTGGATGCAGGGGTCATATCATACCTCCTGGCCCTGCCTCTTCACTAGCTACTACTGGGTGTCGCTCCCCGCACCATAAGCTTTATCATGCCTCTGCTTAAAGCTATGAATGGATCCTGCCTCCACTACATTGCTTCCCAAGCTATTCCACTTCCTGACTACTCTGTGACTGAAGAAATACAGTACTTCCTAACATCCTTGTGATTCATCTGTGTCTTCAATTTTCAGCTGTGTCCTTTTGTTGCTGTGTCTCATCTCTGGAACATTCTGTCTCTGTCCACCTTGTCAATTCCTCTCAGTATTTTGTCGTTATCATGCCGTCCCTATCTTTCCTGTCCTCCAGTGTTGTCAAGTCAATTTCCCTTAACCTCTCCTCGTAGGACATGCCCCTTAGCTCTGGGACTAGTCTTGTTGCAAACCTTTGTACTCTCTAGTTTCTTAACATGTTTGGCTAGATGTGGGTTCCAAACTGGTGCCGCATACTCCAATATGTGCCTAACGTACACAGTATACAGGGTCCTGAACAATTCCTTAAGATGGCGGAATGCTGTTCTTAGGTTTGCTAGGCGCCCATGTGCTGCAGCAGTTATTTGGTTGATGTGCGCCTCAGGAGATGTGCCTGGTGTTATACTCGCCCAAAGATCTTTTTCCTTGAGTGAGGTTTGTAGTCTCAGGTCCCCTAGATTGTACTGTCTGCGGTCTTCTTTGCCCTTCCCCAATCTTCATGACTTGCATTTGATGGGGTTGAACTCCAGGAGCCAATTGCTGGACCAGGCCTGCAGCCTGCCCAGATCCCTTTGTAGTTCTTCCTACTCCTCATCCAATTGAATTCTTCTCATCAACTTCACATCTGCAAAGAGGGACACTATGGAGTCCATTCCTTCCGTCATGTCATTCACAAATAACAAACGGCACCGGTCCTAGGACTGACCCCTGTGGAAACCCACTCGTCACAGGTGCCCACTCTGACACCTCACCGCGTACCTTGACTCGTTGCTGTCTTCCTGACAGGTATTCCCTGATCCATTGTAGTGCCCTTTTTTTTTTTTTTTTTTGCAGTACACTACTTTATAAACATTTAAAAATATACTAAAAATTTATAAATGGCGCATAGTTGACATTGAAACAATATCAAAGATGGTTGACATAAACCCCCTACCATTATAGTATGCTCCTTGTTTATGGACGAATTAGTTTATCGACATGGTCTTAGGTACGGAACTCCATCATTAACCCTTTCAGGGTCCGTCCCGTAGATCTACGGCTGTACGTTCAGGGTCCAAACCGTAGATCTACGCCATGAGCTCAGCTCACTCTGATAAACTGTGAGTGGTACATTTGGGCCTAGATATGAGAGAATACATCTATGTGGTTTGTGTGCACCACATAAAACAGATCCTGCAGCACACTGTGTATAATGAGAGAAAAAAAATGAAATCATGATTTTTCGATTAAAACGGCAACTTTGCAGTGTTTTTTTGTATGTTTTTTATAGTTGTATTTGCGATTTCTTGGTCTCATTTGATAGAATGGAAGACATATTACAGAAATAGAGATGATTTTGATTGGTTTTAGCACTGGAAATGGCTTGAAACTGAGCTCAAAGTAGCGGAAATGTTAAATTTTTGCCGATATTCAAGAGTAAACAAACAACCTCACACGTCTAATACACGTCAGCTGGTGGGTCTAATATACATTCACAAATATGGTGATGATATTTATATAATTATTACAGTATTGCATAACAGTAAATCTTCTATTTTTTGGTGTGAATAAAAATTCATTATGTGAATAAAAAATCAAAATGGAATTTATTTGTAAAGCCTCAAAACATAACTAATGAACAGAGGAAATGTTAGTTTAGTGCCAGGAATGCCTACATTGTTCATTCTGGACCCTATTTTGAAATTGGAATATTTTGAACTTCGTGTTAAATTGGCCAAATTAACAATTTCCGATCACTTTATTTTGTAGTTGAAACAGTTGACTTGGCGATTTCTTGTGCTCAATCGATAGAATAGAAGTAATACTAGTGAAATAGCTAAGAATTTGGTTGATTGGAATAATGTAATTGGCCTAAAATGGGAGTCAAAGTCGGCAAAATCGCCAATTCGTAAATATCGCTGACACATCAAAATTCGCGAGAGCATAATTTCGTCAATTTTCCACCAAATTTCGTACTTTTTGTTTTATTACCTTCACAAAAAGATTCTCTACGATTTCATAAGAAAAAATAACAATTTTTTTTTTGAAAATTCTTGGACACTGGTGCGTGACTCCAGATTTGGGCCTTGGACCCTGAAAGGGTTAAGTGAGGAGAGGCTGTGGTATATTATTGTTTGGAGTCTGGAATTGATTAATTTTATTTACATTGCTCTTTATGGGAAAAATTGCTTTGTCGAGTTCATATCTGGAACCAATTAAATTTGAAAACATAAGTTCCACTTGGCCATTGTTTTAATTATCAAAGAAAGAATAAACTGTAACAATAATAAATACTGAGTTGCAATTCCATAGCACAAGCTTTCATAAATTTCTATGGTGATTGTGTATAATGAATATGGATATTATCAAAACATCAAACTGAAGCAAAATATTGTATCAGGTGAAAAGCAGTTTGATGCACCAGTGACACTACTAGTAAGATCAGTCCACCAGATATTGCTCTGATAAGTGCAAGAATACCTTAATCTAATCACCTTCTTGCTTGTCTAAGTGAATAAAATTAGTCTAATAGTTTTCAGTGCTTTCAGGACTACCATGATCCTAAATGGTTGTTTTATAATTGTTCAATGGTTCATAGAACATTCAGTGTGTTTTATATTTTGGGAATGTTCATAAAAGTGCAATGAGCAGTGGTGACTTGTCGGGTACAGTCATACATCTTTTATAGTAATGTCTTGGTTAATAAGGCACTGATGAATTTGCATTTTAATAATCTGATAAATTTTATTTAACATTAATGATTTCCTCTTCAGGTGTATGTGTTCCTAAGTGCTAAGTGTGAACGTGCGCATATGCTAAGGCGAAACCCCCGTGAGGTTCGATGGACTATTTTATACAGGTCAGTGGTAGTGTGCCATAATTATTTGGGTCTAATATTTTTTGTATTAAGATAGTCTCAATTATATTTTGTGATGTTTTTCTCATAAAATGCAGGAAGAGTTATAAAATAAAGTAAAAAAAAAAAAGAATAAATCTCTGATGCAGTTTTTTCTAAGACTTGATTCCTAGAAAGAGCATAACTGGGAGTTAAAAGAAAAATAATGTATGTCTTAATGTGAAAAAAAAAAAATAAGAATTCTTGTTGACAGAAATTTAAAGCAAAGATAGTAGTGCATTAGTGTTTACAATGAAGCTAATGGAATTCTTGGCTTTTTTATACATATAAAAACATAAATAATGGAAGTTTTAAGGTTATACTTCAACTTTCTTTAACCCTTTGAGGGTTGTAGCCCCCAACTCACAAACTTACTCTCAGGGTTAAAGAATTAAAAAAAAAAAAATTCTGAAATGATAGATAATTTTTTTCAGAAGTTAATGAAACCAAAAGTGTGAAATTTGATGGAAAACTTAGTTACACTATTGCAAAAGTTAGTGATCTAGGCGATATTCATGCATCGGCAATTTTGCCCACTGAGCCCTGTATTCAGCCAATTCCATTGTTCCAGTTGACCAAAGTCATAGCTATTTCACCAGAACTCCTTTTGTTCTATCAGTTGAGCACGTACAAGAAACTGCCCATTTACCTATTTCCACAGCACAATAGTGATCACAGATTAATTTGGCCAATTTCACACAGAATTCAAGGCAGGCCAATTTCAAAGTAGGGTTCAGAATAAATAATGCAGACATTCTTGGCACTAAATAGTGAAGGCATACAAAAGGAATAAATTTCTTAAGTTACTGGTGTTTAACTAGAGGAAGCATAATTCTTCAACTCTCCTACCAAATGCTTGGTAAACAAATCTCATATATTTCAGTTTTTATAATGTAGGCGAATGTATTGTGTTTGTTACGTAGCGTGTTTATTATACAAAAAAATATCGTAGATGGATTAATAGAAATGTCCATACTATTAACGTAATACAGTGGACCCTCACCTAACACTATTAATCTGTTCCTGAGAGCTCAATGTTAGGCAAAATTATCGTTTGGCGAATTAATTTTACCCATAAGAAATAATAGAAATCAAATTAATCTGTTCCTGACACCCCAAAGTATGAACAAAAAAAAAAATTTACATGAAATATTAATTTCAATACACACAAACTGAAGAAGACAAGCACAGTTACATGACACCTTTATTGAAGATCTGATGATGATTGATGGGATGGGAGGAGGGGGAGAGTGTTGATGGTGTTAGTGTTTAGAAGGGGAATCCCCTTCCATTAGGCCTTGAGGTGGCAAGTCCTTCTCCGGGGTTACTTCCCTTCTTTTAATGCCACTAGGACCAACTTGAGTCACTGGACGTCTGTCGCACAACATATCTGTCCATAGAGGCCTGTACCTCCCGTTCCTTTATGACATTCCTAAAGTGTTTCACAACATTGTCAGTGTACAGGTTGCCAACACGGCTTGCAATAGCTGTGTGAGGGTGATTTTCATCAAAAAAGGTTTGCACTTTAAGCCACATTGCACACATTTCCTTAATCTTTGAAGTAGGCAACTTCCTCAATTTCTCTATCCCCCCCTCTGAAGCAGTTAACTTGGGTGTGGCCTCTTGCTGTTGAAGATGATCTAGTAGCTCATCAGTGGTTAGTTCTTCATTGTCCTCCTCCACCAACTCTTCCACATCCTCCCCACTAACCTTCAACCCCAAGGACTTCCCCAATGCCACAATGGATTCCTCAACTGGCATAGGATTCCCAGGGTTAGCCTCAAACCCTTCAAAATCCCCTGTCTAAACATTCTGGCCACAGTTTCTTCCAAGCAGAGTTCAAGGTCCTCTTAGTCACTTCCTCCCAAGCCTTACCTATAATGTTTACACAATTGAGGATGCTAAAGTGATCTCTCCAAAACTCTCTTAGTCAATTGAGTTTCTGAGGTCACTACAAAGCACCTTTCAAACATAGCTTTTTGTGTACAGTTTCTTGAAGTTGGAAATGACCTGCTGGTCCATTGGCTGCAGGAGAGGAGTGGTATTAGGAGACAAAAACTTGACCTTAATGAAGCTCGTTTCCACAGAAAGTCGCTCTGCCACGTCTGAAGGATGACCAGGAGCATTGTCTAATACCAGGAGGCACTTAAGGTCTAATTTCTTTTCAGTTAGGTAATTTTCACAGTGGGAGCAAATGCATGGTGTAACCAGTCATAGAAAGACCCTAGTGACCCATGCCTTACTGTTTGCCCTCCACAGCACACACAAATTAGCCTTGAGGACTTTGTTTTTCCTGAACACACTGGGAGTTTGTGTGATACACCAATAAAGGCTTCACTTTGCAATCACCACTAGCATTGGCACACATCAACAGAGTAAGCCTGTCTTTTATAGGCTTATGTCCTGGGAGTGCCTTTTCTTCCTGAGTAATGTACGTCCTGTTTGGCATTTTCTTCCAAAACAGGCCTGTTTCGTCACAATTAAACACTTGTTCAGGTTTCTGTCCTTCACTGTCTATGTACTCCTTGAATTCCTGCACATATTTTTCAGCCGCTTTGTGGTCCGAACTGGCAGCCTCACTATGCCTTATCACACTATGTATGCCACTACGATTCTTAAATCTCTCAAACCAACCTTCGCTGGCCTAAAAATTCACTCGCATCACTAGTTGCAGGCATTTTTCTAATTGAAACGTCATGCAACTTCCTAGCCTTTTCACATATGATCGCTTGAGAGATGCTATCTGCTTTTCGTTTATCCACACCAATAACAGTCTCTCAACATCTTCTATCACTTGTGATCTCTGTTTCGAAAACAAAGTTGCACCTTTGGCAAGAACAGCTTCCTTGATTGCCATTTTCTTGGCCACAATAGTAGCGATGGTTGATTGGGGTTTTGTGTACAACCTGGCCAGCTCGGAGACACGCACTCCACTTTCATACATAGCAATGATCTCTTTCTTCATATCCATAGTAATTCTCACTCTTTTTGCTGTAGGGTTGGCACTAGAAGCTTTCTTGGGGTCCATGTTGAGTTATTTTGAAGGTGTAATCACTAAAAAGGCTGAGATAATGAAATGTTCCGATTGTATGCTTGGAAGCGACCGCTGTGGCTGGCTTGTAAACACTGGCACCCAAGGAACAAGTGAGGCGGGCTCAGGCCGCACGTGGACGTGTCTCGAACGAACCACGTTGAGTGAGTTTTTTAGCGCTAGCCGAGGCAAAATTTTTGCGTTAAAATGTATCGCTAGGCGGATTTAACGTTACGCGATGCGTTCGTTAGGCGAGGTTCCACTGTATGACATTTAACACCTTGAGGGTCCAAACCGTAGATCTACGCCAGAGTTCTAACCGCTTCAAATTTAGCGCAAGAAGGATGGTAGGCCTACATGCGAGAGAATGGGTCTGCGTGGTGGGTGTGCGCCGTGAAGAGAGATTCTAGGCGCCCTCGTAGCATTGTGGGAACGCCGGCTTGGTTACCTTTGTTCACCATGCCTCGTTGCAAGGAAGCTCTCACTCCAAGGAAAAGTGGGACTCTCCTTTTCCTGTCCGATAGTTCTGACTGATGGAAGTGGAAATGAAGACGAAATCTATGGCTTTGATCAGTTAGTGACCGAAAGGAATGACCAGGATTTCGATAATAGTGCAGAAAATCCTGACGATCCTCAACCTTCTACCTCTGGTGTGGGCACGTCCCAGTCACATTCAGTTGTACCTCATCGCAAGTTGTACCTCATCGTGTTGCCAGGCCTCTGACTTCAGTAATGATGATAGTGGCGTGGATTGTGACTTTATTGCTCTTGACGATCATTCGAGTAGTGATAGAGGAAACATGCTCGCCAGTGAAGCGTCAGTATATACGCTGCCGCTTCGCGCAGGTAGTGTACCCTATGCAGTGCCCAGGGGATGGAGTACATCCTGTGGCCCTACACCAGGAATAGACAGTGACAGTGAGGATGATGTGGCTACACTTGGCATGGATAGACCACAGGCATCAGTAGGTGGTGGTAGTGGTGATAGTAGTGCCACAGCTATGCATGACTCGCCAGCCCAGGCTGAGACCCACGCCACTGACTCCTCAGCTCAAGGACAAAGCCGAGTGTCAGCCACCAGCCCACCACAACCACAACTACCAGCATAACCAGCTTATGATGTCCAGTATCCACCAGCAAACCGTATCTGGGATTGGCAGCAAAATCCCAATTTTGTTCCCAAGCCCCACCAGTTTGACAACTCTCAAAGTGGAATTCTACCTACTTGTCCCCTTGGAAACACTGCAAATGAAGTTCAATTTTTTGAACTATTCTTTGACCAGCCCTTGATGGAAACTGTCAGGGAAAGGAAAAAGTATTTTGAGTACACCATGGCAAATACGATATCACCATAGTCAAGACTACACCGGTTGAAAGAGATGACTGTTGCAGAAATGTATTTGCTCTTTTGCAACAATAATGCTTATGCCTCATGTCTGTAAGCATAATATAAAATCATACTGGTCAACAGATCGGCTAATTTGTACCTCAGCCTTCAGTGAAATCATCCCAGTGAGCAGGTTTGTCTTACTGTTTCGTATGTTGCACTTCTCTGACAAAACCAGGCCTGACAGATTATACAAGATTAGAAATGTTTTTATGTATCTGAGAGAAAAGTTCAACATGTACTTTTATCCATTCAAGAGTCTTGTAATTGACGAGTTTTTGATTTTGTTCAAAGGTAGACTGTCATTCAAACAGTATACTGAGCAAGAGGAAATGCTTTGGTATAAAACTGGACTCTGTGACTGTGACAGTGGCCTGGTATTGGATATTGTTGTATACACGGAAAGTAAAACATTTAAAGATACCAGGATGTTATCGGGTATCTCAGGTGACGTAGTAAGAAGCACGATGGCACCTTATCTTGGTAAGAGGCATACATTATATACTGATAACTGGTACACAAGCCCTTTACTCAGTGATTTCTTGTGAGTGAACATGACAGATGTGTGTGGCACAGTGCATTCTAATCGTATGCCCAGGTTCAATGCAGGCACTCATGGTGATGAGGTGCAGGTGTTTACTGCCAATGACATCATGGCAGTATGGTGGCATGACAAACGAGATGTCGCACTGTTGACAACCATTCACCGTAACGAAATGCAATACAGTGCCAGAATTGATAGTGACTAATGAACGCATTCGAAAACCAGTCAGTGATTGATTATACACAAAACATGCTCTTGGTTGACATATGTGACATGCAGATTGGCTTTGTTGATTGTGTTCGTAAGAGTTACAAGTGGTACGTGAAACTTTTCTTCCATCTCGTGGACATTTCAATACTCGATGCATATAATATGTACCAAATGAAGACTGGCAACAGACCACCGTATGGTGAGTTTTGTTTGTTAGACAACTCATAATGAAGTACCAAGTAACAATACCTGCTGTACAAAACTGTCCTCGAACTCCTTACGAAATACCCAAGCATTTTGAGGAGGGAAGGTGATCACTTCATAATACAGCTTCCTGCAACTAAGAAGAAATTTGCTCAGAAGAGATGTGTTGTCTGTGCACAAACAAAACGACAGCAACAAAGATACTCGGTTTGTGTGTGGAATGTAAGGTACCTCTGTGCATGGTGCCTTGTTTCAAGGAGTTCCACAAGCGGCAGCAGTTCTAAAAACATGTCAAGTGATTGTACATATGTAAATATATAATAGGACATTAGTATTACACAAGATTTGTGCATGTTTATTGTAATAAGAGTGGTAAACAATATAACAATAACTTTAGTACAGTTATTGTGTTCAATACAGCGAGTGTATATACATTATATACAGTATTGGTCTCGCAGGCCACATATGTTACTAGAAAAGGAAAAAAATAGAGAAAAAAGAAAAAAGTATAAAAAGACGTAAAATAAAGAAATGCGAGTTTGTGGAAATCGCTGATGTTGTCGCCACCCGGTCATTTTGGGTCAACCTCTCGCCTCTGTATCTTGGTAAGTATTGATCAGATTTTTTTTATTATTACCTTCACGAAAATATACTCTAATTCTGTAATTTTTTTTTTTTTTTTTTTTTTTTTTTTTCCCCCAAAAAAATTTCTTGGACACTGGGGCACCCCTTCCCCTTTAGCCCTGAAAGGGCTAAAGCACCCATGAGATTATATGGTGTCAAGTAGAGAGACTTGGTGATTTTAGTGTGTACCTTCATGCCAGTACAGTGTGTAAGTATATTTAGGTACAGGTACACATAAGTACAGTGGACCCCCGCATACCGATTTTAATCCGTGCAAGAGGGGTCATTGTTGTGCGAAATAATCGGTATGCGAATGAATTTTCCCCATAAGAAATAATGGAAATCAAATTAATCCGTGCAAGACACCCAAAAGTATGAAAAAAAAAATTTTACCACATGAAATATACATTTTCCTACACACAAAGAGAAGGATACATGCACAATAGTAGAGTAGTACATGCACAGTATATATTGTGCATGTACTAGTCTACTAAATGAAGAATAAATGACACTTACCTTTATTGAAGATGCAGCAATGACTGATGAGACACTGTGTCCTGGGAGTGCCTTTTCCTCCTGAGTACTGTAGGTCCTGTTTGGCATTTTCTTCCAGAACAGGCCTTATCACACTGTGTATGCCACTACGATTCTTAAATCTCTCAAACCAACCTTTGCTGGCTTTAAATTCACCAATATGAGCACTAGTTCCAGGCATTTTTCCCTGTTCACCTGGGTGTTAGTCGACTTGTGTGGGTTGCATCCTGGGAGACAAGATTAAGGACCCCAATGGAAATAAGTTAGACAGTCTTCGATGGCACTGACTTTTTTGGGTTATCCTGGGTGGCAAATCCTCTGGGGTTAATTGTTTCTTGGTATTCTCAATAAGCCACACCAACAACGGTGCTACAACAGCAGCAGCAGCTGACGGTGCTACAGCAGCAGCAGACGATGCTACAGCAGCAGCAGACGATGCTACAGCAGCAGCAGCAGCTGACGGTGGTACAGCAGCAGCAGACGATGCTACAGCAGCAGCTGACGATGCTACAGCAGCAGCAGACGATGCTACAGCAGCAGCAGACGATGCTACAGCAGCAGCAGACGATGCTACAGCAGCAGCAGCAGCAGCAGACGATGCTACAGCAGCAGCAGCAGCAGCTAACGGTGGTACAGCAGCAGCAGACGATGCTACAGCAGCAGCAGACGATGCTACAGCAGCAGCAGACGATGCTACAGCAGCAGCAGACGATGCTACAGCAGCAGCAGACGATGCTACAGCAGCAGCAGACGATGCTACAGCAGCAGCAGACGATGCTACAGCAGCAGCAGACGATGCTACAGCAGCAGCAGACGATGCTACAGCAGCAGCAGACGATGCTACAGCAGCAGCAGACGATGCTACAGCAGCAGCAGACGATGCTACAGCAGCAGCAGACGATGCTACAGCAGCAGCAGACGATGCTACAGCAGCAGCAGACGATGCTACAGCAGCAGCAGACGATGCTACAGCAGCAGCAGACGATGCTACAGCAGCAGCAGACGATGCTACAGCAGCAGCAGACGATGCTACAGCAGCAGCAGACGATGTTACAGCAGCAGCAGCAGCAGCTGACAGTGCAGCAGCAGCTGTACCACCAATAGTAGCGATGGTTGATTGGGGTTTACTATACAACCTGGCCAGCTCGGAGACACGCACTCCACTTTCATACTTATCAATGATCTTTTTCTTCATCTTTATTGTAATTCTCACCCTTATTGCTGTAGGGTTGGCACTAGAAGCTTTCTTGGGGCCCATGGTAACTTATTTTCTAGAAAAAGCACCGAAAACACTGTAATAATACGAAATATTCAGATTGTATGCTTGGATGTTACCGCGGAGGCTGGCTGGTAAACAATGCCACCGGCGGCACATGTGAGGCTGGCTGAGGGCGCACATTGGACGCGTCTCGGACGAAAATCGGTGAGCGGGTTTTTAAGCGGTATGCGAGGCAAAATTTTTGCGATTAAAGCAAGCGGTATGCAGATTAATCGTTATGTGATGCCATCGGTATGCGGGGGTCCACTGTATAATTATCAGAGTACATATAAAATACACAATAACTAACGATTTCAGGGTCCAAAGGCCAAATTTCATTGTGCTCCAGTGTCCAAGAATTTTCAAAAAAGTTATTTTTTCTTATGAAATGGTAGAGAATCTTTTTCTGAAGGTAATAAAACAAAAAGTACGAAATTTGATGGAAAATTGACTAAATTATGGTCTCGCGAATTTTATGTCGGTGATATTTACGCATTAGCGATTTTGCCGACTATCACTCCCATTTTAGGCCAATTACATTATTCCAGTTGATCAAATTCTTAGCTATTTCACTATTATTCCTTCTATTCTATCGAGTGAGCACAAGAAATCGCCAAGTCAACTGTTTCAACTACAAAATAAAGTGATCGGAATTTGGTAATTTGGCCAATTTAATGCAAAGTTCAAAATATTCTAATTTCAAAATAGGGTCCAGAATAAACACTGCAGGCATTCCTGGCACTAAACTAACATTTCTTCTGTTCGTTAGTTATGTTTTCAGGCTTTACAAATAAATTCCAATTTGATGTTTTATTCACACAATGAATTTTTATTCAAACCAAAAAATAGAAGATTTACTGTTATGCAATATTGTAATAATTGTATAAATAATATCACCACATTTGTGAACGTATATTAGACCCACCAGCAGGCGTGTATTAGACGTGTGAGGTCATTTGTTTACTCTTGAACATCGGCAAAAATTTAACATTTCCACTGCTTTGAGCTCAGTTTCAAACCATTTCCATTACTAAAACCAATCAAAATCATATCTATTTCTGTAATATATCTTCCATTCTATCAAATGAGACCAAGAAATCGCAAATACAACTATAAAAAACAAACGAAAAAATGCTGCAAAATCACTGTCTTAATCGAAAATTACGGTCTTTTTTTTCCTCTCGTGCAGTGTGTGCTGCAGGATTTGTTTTGTGGTGCACACACAGCACATAGATGCATTCTCTCATATTTAGGCCAAAATTTACTGCTCAGTTTATTAGAGCTGAGCTCGTGGCGTAGATATATGGTTTGGACCCTAAACGTAAAGCTGTAGATCTACAGCACAGACCCTGAAAGGGTTAACACCTGAAATTTTGGAAAATATCCAGAAATAATATTGTGCTCACAGAGAATGTATACAAACCGGGTGGGAGGTGCCATACTTGAAAGACTGCTCGCCGTATAGCAAATTTTGGTCATAGTTTGAAATTGCTGTATTAGCGGAATGCCGTAAGGCGAAACTCCATAAAGCAGGGCCCTACTGTAATTGGCTTGCTCGAATCTTCATAAAAATTTAACCTTTCCACACTGCACTACATATAAGGGAGTACAAATTTATTTTCTAGGCGAAAGCACAAGAAAGGAATGGAGGAAGAGACAACAAAGAAACGTACACGTCGTACCCAGAAGTACCATCGTGCTATTGTAGGAGCTTCCCTTACAGATATCATGGCTAAAAGGTTTGTTCATTCTTTGTTGCTTCCCATCATAATAGTTTTCATTATTTTGAAGTTACATTAAAATGTATACAAATAACTTTTTTGTATTTTTATAGTTTAGTATCCTTAATGTATGGTTATTAAATTTTTTTAAGCTAATGTTTTTTTCAGGAACATGAAACCTGAGGTTCGCAAGGCCCAACGAGAACAAGCTATTAGGTTAGTTTAATTAGTGTTCTGTATTGTTGTCCAAGTTGTTTAGTGATCATGTAAATATTTGATTTTCATTTAAGTAATTTAATTAAGGACATTGTCTATTTTAGGGCAGCAAAAGAAAAGACCAAAGCAGCAAAAGCCAACAAGAAAGCTAATGCCCCTGCTCCAGGAAAGGTAAATCATTCGTGTGTGTGTGTGTGTGTGTGTGTGTGTGTGTGTGTGTGTGTGTGTAATTTTTAACATGCTGGCTGTCTCCTGAGGCAGGGTGACCTTAAAAAAAAAAAAACTTTTGCCATCATTCACACACAATCGGTTTTTGCAGAGGCACATAGATAAGACAATTCAGATGTCGCTCCAAACTGCAAATATCCTAGACCACTTTTATAGTCCATTCTTTGTTCTGACACTAATGTTAGTAATGAAATAGTAATCAAATATTCAGAGGGGTGAACATGTTCACCTTCTTTGGTCATATACACCTACCATCCGACTTACGACCTGCTCGACTTGCGACCACTCAACTTAGACCTTTTTTTTTTTTTTTTTTTTTCAAATTTCTGGGAAATAAACAACTATTTGTGTTGTACACAGTGTTTATCCTAAACCTTACAGTATAAAAAACAGTACTAACAGCATAAAAAATAAAGTAAAACATGAAATACCTAAATAAAACTAAAATAAAGTTATTACAAAAAATGTGATGTTGATATTCAGTAGTAAAGTTCGAGTTGCGTCCATTTCGACTTACGACCGGTTTCTCGGAACCGAACTCGGTCGTAAGTCGGATGGTAGGTGTATTTTCTAGAAATACATCTACCATCTGACTTAGGACCTGCTCGACATACGTCCACTCGACTTGTGACCGTACATTTGGCAGCTGGGCTTGGCCGGCTGATACATGCCACTGTACAATATTTGATGATATTTGCGGCGACAATACGCCATGCAGGCAGTATCAGTTTGAGTTACCCTGCCCTATCAGCAGCATCATATGTACTGTATTAACTGTACTAACTGGACAGTAAATTTCACCATGGCCCCTAAGAGGAAGTCTGAATTTGTCACTGGAGATTGTGACAAGAAGGCTCTTACTCTTGAACTCTTTCTATTTGTTTTCACTCTTGCACATATATCTATCTGTATCTGTCTATATCTATTGTCTTCCTGTCTGTGTCTTTCTGCTTGTCTCTGAGCCGCTCATGAACCAATAGGTATTACACATGAAGCAGAGTTGTCACATCTTCATTGTGATGCTAATATCACTGGACAGCTTATCTATCACAATTCATCTAAAATGACGTAATAAATAATATAAATAACATAAAAGCCTGATACTCTCAATAATGAATAAAATGTGAACTTAACTACTTTAAACTCTACATCTTGCACCTGTGCTGGTGTGCAGGTACACATTAAAATCAATAAGTGTGGTAATGGTCTTGAAGATGCCATATTAACCCTTTGAGGGTCGACAGGCCCTCTCCGAGACTCATTCTCAGGGTCGGCCAATTTAAAAAAAAAAAAAATTCTTGTGAAAAAGATAGAGAATTTTTTCCCAATCATAATGACACCAAAAGTTGTCAAATGCTGCTATCATTGGTACATTTATGCTGCTGTTACTGACGAGTGATCATTTTTCTCCACACCATTAGTGTTTTCATCAGATTTTTTTTTTTTTTGTTGACCGTCGGTTAACCTGGAAACCTCACATTACCTCTCTGAAGGCAACTTGTCACAGCCGGCTAAACCTTCTTAAAACCCTTGCTCATCTTTCCTGGGGAGCTGATCGTCGAACTCTGCTTCGCCTACATTCAGCCCTCGTTTTATCGAAACTCGATTATGGTGACCAGATTTATTCCGCGGCCTCTCCTGCTACTCTCTCTAGCCTTAACTCTATCCATCACCAAGGCTTACGTTTGTGCATTGGTGCTTTTCGCTCTTCCCCTGTTGAGAGCCTTTTGTTCCCAATTGCCTTCGTTACTATGTACGCTCTCACGATCTACATCCTTCCAATGTAGACATTCTTTATTCGTTCGCCGCCCCTGTTTGCTCCGTCCCTTTTCTCTTCGCCTACACTCTAAGTCAGACGGCGTCGGATTCGCAAAGTTGGGCATTTACTATCTTCAGCTCAATTCTTGCAGCACTTATTCGTATGCTGCTATATATGACATTGGTATTCTATTAAACCGAGCATAGGTTACTGGCCGTCTTCTTGTCATCAGTGCCGAGGTTGGGAGACATTTATGCTGCTGTTACTGACGAGTGATCATTTTTCTCCACACCATTAGTGTTTTCATCAGATTTTGTTCCTTTGTTTTATTTGAATTTTTTTTTTTTTTTAAACAGGAAATTTGAGTATGCTACAGTTAAAAGGTTACAGGAGCTTGCATGGATGTCAGTGTATAGATTGATTTGATTACTGTAGGTTTATAAATTACAATTTATACTAGTATGTAATAAAATTTCCTGTTTCATTTTAATTTTTTATTTCATAATTTGTTAATTTAACTGAAAGCATCTGAATTCTGTACTGTTTCTCCCAACAGACAAAGAAAGCAACCCAAAAGGCCCCAAAGATGCCCAGGGCAGGTCGACCAGGTCACGGAGGACATGGTGGTCGTCGTTAATAAACAGAACTGCTTGTATTGATTTTTCATATTCCTAAATGTGAATGTTTTCTGGGTAAAGCTTTTTGTATCTAATTCCAGAATTCCAAATAATCCACATAAGAGGAAACTGTGTTCAACTTTATAATGCTTCAGTTAAGACACGTGTGCAACATCTGGATATCTTTATTGTAGACGTTTCGCCATCCAGTGGCTTTATCAATACAGATTCTACGACATAATAGGAAGACAGTAGAACTATATACAAAAGATGAGGTAATCAGTCCCTCGGCCTTGGAGTTAGTGTTCACAGCATCGTGGTGGAGGAGAATCTCCTCCACCACAATGCTGTGAACACTAACTCCAAGGCCGAGGGGCTGATTACCTCATCTTTTGTATATAGTTCTACTGTCTTCCTATTATGTCCTAGAATCTGTATTGATAAAGCCACTGGATGGCGAAACGTCTACAATAAAGATATCCAGATGTTGCACATGTGTCTTAACTTTTATATTGTCGGTATTTTATACCTTTCTTGCACATAATGCTTCAGGTTGGATCCACCAAAATGTGTACTTCATGCATTATTTGTGAATTTAATGCTCCATAAATAGAATCTTTGTATATTATTTTTTAGCATTTTTCCTTTCTTATTAACCCTTTGACTGTTTCAGGCCCCTCTCTGAAACTGTCATTCTATGTCGCTCAATTTTTTGAAAAAAAAAAATTTTTTTTTTATGAAATGATAAAGAATCTTTTCCCAATGGTAATGACACCAAAAGTTCGAAATTTGGTCGAAAACTCATGGAATTATGCTCCCGCGAATTTAGCGGTCTCGGCGACATATGAGTATCGGCGATTTCGCTGACTTTGAGCCCTATTTTCAGCCAATTCCATTGTTCCACTTGACCAAACTCATAGCTATTTCTTTAGAACTCCATTTTATCTATCAGCTGAGTACAAGAAACCTCCCATTTACTAATTTGGACTACCCAATATGGTGGTCAGAAATTGGCAATTTTGCCAATTTCACGCAAACTAAAAAAGATGCCAATTTCAAAATAAGGTCCAGAATAAACAAGGTAGACATTCGTGGCACTAAAATAACATATGCTCTGTTCATTAGTCGCACCTCTAGGCCCCTCTTATATTATTATTGCTTTCTATTTTGATTTTTTATTCATACAAAAAAATACAAAATTTACTGTTATGCAGACTACTGCATTATTGTAAAAATGGTATAAATAATATCAGTGCACTAGTGAAAGAGTATTAGACTCCCCAGTTGACATGTATTGGACGTGTGGTGTGATTTATTTACTCCTGAACATTGGTAAAAATCGAACATTTCCGCTACTTAGAGCTCAGCTTCAAGGTCGTTTTCATCGTCAAAGTAATGAAAATCATCTCTACTTCTGTAATATGTTTTCCATTTTATCACCTAAGACCATGAAAACGCGAATACAACGATAAATACTATACGAAAATACACCTCAAAGTCGGCGTTTTATTCCAAAAAAACGATCAGTTTTTTTTTTCTTATTATGCAATGTGTGCTGCGGGTTTTTTTTTATGTGGTGCACACTGACCACACAGACCCATTCTCTCACATGTGGGCCTACCAGCTTTCTCCCGCTTGATTTGAAGCCGCTAGAATTATTGAGTATATACGTCAGAAACATTGGCTCGTAAGACGTATTTATACGTCGAAAACAGTCAAAGGGTTAAGGAAGCGTGACCCCATGGGAAAAAATTATAACATTCCAATCTGCTTCTAGAAGTGAAGGGCCATCACATTTCAAATAAACCACACAATTTCAGTTCCTCTAGTAGTGTGAGCACTACTTTCCGCCTGGAACTTGGGGTTTGGTTAAGTGGTAACCCGGGAGTGGTTTAAAAGTATATTAATCTTAGCATGTAAAGTTTTTGCTTAGTTATTCAATTATTGTAAAGCCAATGTTTCTTTTTTTAATTTCCTGATTTCATATTTCAAGTAGGTTTACTGGATTCAGATATGTCATTAGATGACATATCTGAATTTATAAATGATACAGGTCGGCCATCACTAATCCAGCATCATTGGGACCTGTAGTGTGCCAGATTAGGCGAGTTTGCCAGATTAGAGTGGTTAGGTTAGAGTACACTTAATTAACTTACCAATAAAGACTGCAACATCTTCATTTTCATCACTTTTCTCCTCCATTGGCTTGCTGCTGTGGATTTACAACCATCTTCACAATTTCTGAGTCGGTATGATTCGAGTTAGTATTATGATGAAATTTGAAATTATGCCAGGCCTGGTCGTGGACCAGGCCACGGGGGCGTTGATCCCCGGAATAACCTCCAGGTAGCCAAAATTAATGTCGGATTACTGATGGAACCGGATAACTGATTGCCGGATTACTGATGGTCAACATGTAGTTCAGAGATAGACGAGTGAATGTGCAATTGATATAACTTTTAATGAATTTGCATTACCAACCCCCTTCCTCACCTTTTGAATATGAAATCTTTCCATTCTCCATGTGCAGTATGACCCCTAGGGGTTTAGCACTCATGAATATAGTAACATTTCAGCAAAAATACAAGAGTGCCTGCACTCTGAAGGAGGGGTGTTAATGTTGCAGTTTAAAAACTGTAGTGTAAAGCACCCTTCTGGCAAGACAGTGATGGAGTGAATGATGGTGAAAGTTTTTCTTTTTCGGGCCACCCTGCCTTGGTGGGAATCGGCCAGTGTGATAATAAAATAATAAATAAAATTCAGCCTTTTCTAATGAATATGTAAATGGAATACTGTAAACAAATGGTAGGTCATGAATTGATTTACATTTCAACTTCTAAAGATAAGTTATTCCACTCAGGCTGCCAAAAAACTTGAATATCCCAAGCATTGTGCTAAGTGAAAACTACCTGCTTCAGGGCAATGATTCTTGTATTTTTGCGAATTATCCTATAAATAATGCAATAAATGACATTTATAAAATGGAGATAAGTATTAAAATACCTGCTATATATACAATATAGAATAGTCAAACTACCCACAGTGCTGTGATCGATGTGGGCTTAGTGCATAAAATAATTATGTACTGCAACTTATCGCTTTAGGGATAAATAATTTATTTTTACTTGACAAACTTTTTTTTTATGCTGTTTTGTAAGTGTCAAAGCACCTAAGGAAATGTGTTAAACTGGAGAAAGAAGTATGCAATGAGACCAGTTCCTGAGGTAAGGGGTAAGAGTTACAAAGAGAGACGAGAGGAATTGAATTTAACAACCCTGGAGAACAAAATGACCAAAGACTAAAGCATACAAAATGCTCAGAGGACTTGATAGGGCAGATGACAGGTTGTTTGAGAAGCTGGATACAGGTAATTGAGGGCACAGGAAGTATTTTTTCAGTCAGGGTGGTAATTAGGATGATCTCAACTTGGTGGTGGAGGTAGACTCTATACATAGTGTTAATAATAGGTTTGACAGACTTGACTGAATATGGCAGATTGGACCAGGAGCTGAGACTTGACCCCTGCAATCAGAGAAGAGTACAGAGGCCAATTTTGGCCACAAGAATTTTTTTCTTGTACATTAGCCTAGTAAGTATAATTTGAGTAGTTTTAGTTCTATCTTCAACACAAATTTTATGATTTTGCAGGGAATAAATTGATGAATATATTGTGTAGGTAACTGATAATTAGAAACCTATTGTTCATTTTATACTGTAGTTATTTGACTTCCACTATTCATAAAGGTCTCTCTCTCAACACATGTACATAGTTTTATGATAATGGAATTACTGATTGCAATTAATGAAACAATAGCTGAATTTTGTTTCGTTGGAATGAATATAATGTTTATTGGTAGAAAGCAGATGTTTATACTGTGTATTTTACAGAGAAGTGTTTCAAGAAGAGGAAGAGCAGCCGTAATCATGGTAAGTCTTGTCTTGACGTAAATTCTTTATTTGCCTTATGTTTTGCATTTTTTAATTTAAATACCATATTCACTCTTGTATCTTTTATATTATAAAAAAGTAAATGCTAGGGTTTTGGTGAGAGGGATGGGATTAAATTATGGGGAATCAAATAGAAAGTGGGAGTTGTATATATGTTGATAGAATTACCAACAATATGTAAAGTAAAAGGACTCGTGTGCAACTAATGTGACATTTTATTGTAGCAACGTTTTGCTCTCCAGGAGCTTTCTCAAGCTGTTACAAACAATACATGGACTCAGAGGGTATATATAGGCTTAGTGAGGTGTAATCCTAGTAGTGGTGATAGTAGTAGTAGTGATAGAAGTTTGTAGTAATACAGTGTGGTAGAACAATGAACTTGCACATGAGTAAAAGGATATAAAACCTATTACTTGGGTAACATAAAAATAGGTTAGGGAGAGAGCATGCAGAGCATGGCAGAGAGCATGCATAGTTCCTTTGTATAAAGGCAAAGGGGATAAAAGAGAGTGCAAAAATTATAGGGGGATAAGTCTGTTGAGTGTACCTGGTAAAGTGTATGGTAGAGTTATAATTGAAAGAATTAAGAGTAAGACGGAGAATAGGATAGCAGATGAACAAGGAGGCTTTAGGAAAGGTAGGGGGTGTGTGGACCAGGTGTTTACAGTGAAACATATAAGTGAACAGTATTTAGATAAGGCTAAAGAGGTCTTTGTGGCATTTATGGATTTGGAAAAGGCGTATGACAGGGTGGATAGGGGGGCAATGTGGCAGATGTTGCAAGTGTATGGTGTAGGAGGTAGGTTACTGAAAGCAGTGAAGAGTTTTTACGAGGATAGTGAGGCTCAAGTTAGAGTATGTAGGAAAGAGGGAAATTTTTTCCCAGTAAAAGTAGGCCTTAGACAAGGATGTGTGATGTCACCTTGGTTGTTTAATATATTTATAGATGGGGTTGTAAGAGAAGTAAATGCGAGGGTCTTGGCAAGAGGCGTGGAGTTAAAAGATAAAGAATCACACACAAAGTGGGAGTTGTCACAGCTGCTCTTTGCTGATGACACTGTGCTCTTGGGAGATTCTGAAGAGAAGCTGCAGAGATTGGTGGATGAATTTGGTAGGGTGTGCAAAAGAAGAAAATTAAAGGTGAATACAGGAAAGAGTAAGGTTATGAGGATAAAAAAAGATTAGGTGATGAAAGATTGAATATCAGATTGGAGGGAGAGAGTATGGAGGAGGTGAATGTATTCAGATATTTGGGAGTGGACGTGTCAGCGGATGGGTCTATGAAAGATGAGGTGAATCATAGAATTGATGAGGGAAAAAGAGTGAGTGGTGCACTTAGGAGTCTGTGGAGACAAAGAACTTTGTCCTTGGAGGCAAAGAGGGGAATGTATGAGAGTATAGTTTTACCAACGCTCTTATATGGGTGTGAAGCGTGGGTGATGAATGTTGCAACGAGGAGAAGGCTGGAGGCAGTGGAGATGTCATGTCTGAGGGCAATGTGTGGTGTGAGTATAATGCAGAGAATTCGTAGTTTGGAAGTTAGGAGGAGGTGCGGGATTACCAAAACTGTTGTCCAGAGGGCTGAGGAAGGGTTGTTGAGGTGGTTCGGACATGTAGAGAGAATGGAGCGAAACAGAATGACTTCAAGAGTGTATCAGTCTGTAGTGGAAGGAAGGCAGGGTAGGGGTCGGCCTAGGAAGGGTTGGAGGGAGGGGGTAAAGGAGGTTTTGTGTGCGAGGGGCTTGGACTTCCAGCAGGCATGCGTGAGCGTGTTTGATAGGAGTGAATGGAGACAAATGGTTTTTAATACTTGACGTGCTGTTGGAGTGTGAGCAAAGTAACATTTATGAAGGGATTCAGGGAAACCGGCAGGCTGGACTTGAGTCCTGGAGATGGGAAGTACAGTGCCTGCACTCTGAAGGAGGGGTGTTAATGTTGCAGTTTAAAAACTGTAGTGTAAAGCACGCTTCTGGCAAGACAGTGATGGAGTGAATGATGGTGAAAGTTTTTCTTTTTCGGGCCACCCTGCCTTGGTGGGAATCGGCCAGTGTGATAATAAAAATAAAAAAATAAATATTTCTGTTGAAGGTTGGATTAGGGAAGGCCTGTTTCAGTGTTCATCCTCTGTAATGTGCTTGTGTAGTATTAGCAGAGACTGTGTGATGGCAGGGTTTACTGTTTTCAGGAGGATTCTTGCTAAGACTTCAGAAATGGTGAAGCTGCCTTTGTTTTCTTTAACCCTTAACCCGTAAACGGTCCAAACGTATATATACGTTCATTACCGTAATGCCCCAACTTTTTTGAGAAAAAAAGTTGTTTTTTAATAGGAAAAAAAAGCATATGGTACCCAGGCATCCCCAATTATTTTAATATGGTGCACAGTGACTGCTCACACCCATTCTCGCATGTCTAGGCGAGTCAGGCTTATCGTGGCAATGTTAAATGTAGGACACACAAAACGTATATATACATTTGGACCGTTTACGGGTTAAACTGTTCAAACGTAGATCTACGTTTGGGCTTAGTGCTTCGACCTTTATTTTCTCCATTTTGAAAGCATGTAAAAAAAGTAGTTCTACGTTTGGACAGTTTAAGGGTTAATTGTATTAGAAACAGCGATTAGTGATGATTCAAGGCATTTGCGTCTGCGGAAATTCGTTTCTTTGATCACTAATCAGGCGTCCATGAATTCATGAGATGGCAGGTGGAATTTCAGCATTGTTCAAGTTATCGTTCCGACATGCATAAATCTGTTCACTGAGGCGGGTTTCGAGGTTTCTTGCTGTTTCACCTACATAATCCTGTCACAGCCTCCACAGGGCAGTGTAAACCCCTGCATTGACTGGTTCATGGTGCTTGGATTTTGTCCTGGTTAGATCCTTTATTGAAGTGCTGGAAGCGATGGCAACTCTAGTGTTAGCTTGTGGAAGTACAGTGGACCCCCGCCTTACGAACGCATCACGTTACGTTAAATCCGCCATACGAAGCACTTGAACGCAAAAATTTTGCCTCTGCCCTACGTGATTCGTCCAGGACACGTCCCACGTGTAGCCTCAGCGCCAGTGTTTACAAGCCAGCCATTGCAGTCGCATCTACGCATACATTCAGTACATTTCACATATTCCCAGTGTTTTTAGTGCTTGTAACTGCAAAATAAGTCACCATGGACCCCAAGAAAGCTTCTAGTGCCGTCCCTGTGGTAGAAAGGGCGAGAATTAGTATGGAGTTGAAAATAGAGATTAAGGAAATGTGTGCAAAGTGGGTTGAATTGCAAACCTTTACGAACGAAAATCGCCCTGATACAGCTACTGCAAGCCGTGCTGGCAACCTGTACAATGAGTGTTATGACCCATTTTAGGAAAGTCTTTAAGGAACGGGAGGTACAGAGCTCTATGGACAGATTTGTTGTGCAACAGAGTTCCAGTGACTCAAGATGGCATTAAAAGAAGGGAAGTAACCCCGGATAAGGACTTGCTACCTAAAGTCCTAATCGAAGGGGATTCCCCTTCTAAACAATAACTTCACTCTCTCCCATCCTATCAATCATCACCAGATCTTCAATAAAGGTGTCATGTATTCTATTCTTAGTAGAGTAGTAATTGTGCATGTCTTTTTCAGTTTGTGTAATAAAATTATTTCTTATGGGGAAAATTAATTCGGGTAACGATAATTTCGGCTTACGATGAGCTCTCTGGAATGGATTAATATCGTAAGGCAGGGGTCCACTGTACTTTAGGAACGTTCAGTGCAACCTGGCTGTTGAGAAGAATTATAACTTTGTATGGAGTGGTGTTGGTGTGTGGAGAATTAATGATCTGAAGAGCTCTATTCCTGCAATCTTTGATGAAAGGGAAGGGAAATGTAAATCAGTGAAGGTTTGGTGAATGTATGTGCATTCCTCATAAAGAAACTGAGGACTACAACTTCGGTATGCACTTAGGAAAAATCCAATGATGATGCCTCTTTTGGTCTTTGTATCTTGACTGGAATAGAAGTGTGTGAGATTATTTTTATTTGTAGGTTTCTGTAGGTAGCTTGTCATTGGACTCTTCTTGTGTAAACTGCATTGAGCCTTGCCTGAAGATTCCATACATCAAAACGTTTGGGAGTTATTATGAGGACGTTGTCCATGTAACATAACCAAGTGACGCTTGAGGGGATGATGTTGAAGTATTCAGCCTCTAGGTGTTCCTTGTACAAGTTGGCTAAGACGGCACTGATGGGGACCCCATACCCATGCCCTAGGTTTGTTTGTAGAGTCTGTTATTGAAAGAAAAAGTTGAAATTAATGCAGAGTTCAGTCAGGTCAACAATCAATCAGGACCTTAATGTTCCTGTCCCTCCCGGAGATTTTGTTGACCTGGTGACAACGATGACTATGCCTATATGTACCCTCTGTGTCCATGTATTGTTTGTAACAGCTTGGCAAAGCTCATGGAGAGCAAAATGTTGCATTTGTCCTTTTACTTTACAAAATGGGAGTTGACAGTTATTTTTTGCTGATGCTGTTCTTTTGGGGGAGTCTAAAGAAATGTTGCAAAGGTTAGTGGACAAGTTTGGGAGGCTGTGTAGAGGTAGAAAGTTGAAAGTGAACATCGATGAGAGTAAGGTGGTGAGGGTATCAAACGATTTAAATAAAGAAAAATTGAATATCGCATTGGAGGGAGAAGTGAGAGTTGACTTGTCAGTGACTGGGTTTATGAAGGGTGATGATAACCATAGAATTGAAGAAGGAAAGATGATGAGTGGTGCGTTGAGGCATCTGATGAGACAAAAACCGTTATTCATGGAGGCAAAGAGGGAAATATATCTTGGCAGTCACCTTGATATGACAGTTTAGATGTCACTCCAATCCTCCAATATCCCAAACTTCTCCTTTTAAAAAAGTACAGACATTGTACTTTCAACCTCCAGGACTCGAGTCTTGCTAACCTGTTTGCCTGAATCCCTTCACAAAATATTACCCTGCTCACTCCATCTCCGTTCACTCCTATCTGACACGTTCACACCTACCTGCTGCATGTCCAGGCCCCTTGTACACAAAACCTCTTTTACCCCCTCTCTCCATCCTTTTCTAGGAGGACCCCTATCCCTCCTACCTCCACTGCAGATTTTTGCACCCTCTAAGTCATTCTGTTTTGCTCCAACTTCTCTAAAGGACCAAACCACCACAATAAGCCCTCTGAATAATACTTTGTGACACCACTCCTTCACCTGATTTCCACACGACGAATTCTCTGCATAATACAGTGGACCCTCAGCTAACAGTGGCATCAAGTAATGGCAAATTCATCTTTTTGCACTTTAGCTTAAAAAAAAAATGGCTATAACAACGGCGAGAAACTCGTCTAACGACGTTCATCCCAAACTTGTCCATGGGGCCGGAGCACAGCCTTAGCGTGCCCAGCCATTCCAATACTCCATGTACAGCCAGTGTGCCAGTGTTTACAAGCCGTTTCGGTCGATTCCAAGTGTACCTGCTATATATTTTGTATTATTCCAGTAACTTTGGTGCTTGTAACTGCTAAATAAGCCACCATGGGCCCAAAGAAAGTTTCTAGTGCCAGCCCTGTGATAAAGAAGGGAAGAAACAATAAAATTCAAGAAAAAACTCGTAGCAAAGTACCAAAGTGGAGGAGGAAGAGAGAGGGGAGAATGTGCCTTCTGCAGCGATTCATTGATTCTGTGATATGTACGATACTAAAGCAGCAGGTATCGATGAAGGCTATAGTGCCAGCCAGTGATAAAGTGTAGAATTAACAGTGTAGCAAGTAAGTTAAACGAGTAAGCAATAGAAAAACGGCACGAAAGTAACTCTCCAATGTTGTTGGATGTGTGTACATACGCTGGCCTACTATCTTCTACTACCCTAAACCTCTACCAACATCTCCTCCATCAGACTAACTAATTAAACTAACATCTCCAAGGTAAGTGTAAATATAAAAGTGTAGGCATAAAAGTAAATATTCTTTCTTTCAACACACCGGCCGTATCCCACCGAGGCGGGGTGGCCCAAAAGGAAAAACGAAAGTTTCTCCTTTTACATTTAGTAATATATACAGGAGAAGAGGTTACTAGCCCCTTGCTCCCGGCATTTTAGTCGCCTCTTACAACACGCATGGCTTACAGAGGAAGAATTCTGTTCCACTTCCCCATGGAGATAAGAGGAAATAAACAAGAATAAGAACTAGAAAGAAAATAGAAGAAAACCCAGAGGGGTGTGTATATATGTGCTTGTACATGTATGTGTAGTGGGACCTAAGTGTAAGTAGAAGTAGCAAGACGTACCTGAAAACTTGCATGTTCATGAGACAGAAAAAAGGACACCAGCAATCCTACCATCATGTAAAACAATTACAGGCTTTCGTTTTACACTCACTTGGCAGGACGGTAGTACCTCCCTGGGCGGTTGCTGTCTACCAACCTACTACCTAGGAAAAGTAAATATATTAAGTGTAAATATAAAAGGACCCCAATGGAAATACGTGTCACTGACTTTTTTGGGTTATCCTAGGTACTTTACACATTTGCTGTTATGTATGATAATCTGTGTAACTGTATTTGTGTATACCTGAATGAACTTGTTTATAAATTAAAATGTAAATATTTCTTATTTATAAATTACATACATTGTTCAAGTGTCATGATGGTGCTGGCAAAATCCTCCACCACCACCAACACGGCTTCTCTCAGTGGCGGCCCTTAAACCCAACAATAACACTTACACCATTTACTCCTCTAATACATTGACATATTTTATTTATTCTAGAATATATATCAAGTTTCTATGTTATTAATATTGTTTATAATGTCATGTTAGATGAATTGTGATAGATAAATAAGTCGTAGAAATATTAGCGTCATACTGAAGCATAACAAACTTGTCTTCCTCTTGCTTCCTACGTGTCTGTCATATACCAAGTCAAGTCAGTAAAGATAAGTCAGTGAAGGTAAGTGTGATGTTAAATGTTCATTTATCCATTTTATTAGTGCTTTATATTTTTTGGTCATTGTTTTCTGTATGTATATTTAATCTTTAAAAAAAAATTTTTTTTTGTTAACACTTTTGGCTGTCTGACACGGATTAATTGGATTTCCATTATTTCTTGTGGGGAAAATTAATTCGACTAACAGCTAGCTCTCTGGAACAGATTAATGCCGTTGGTTGAGGGTCCACTGTATTTACACCGCACATTGGCCTCGGACACGACATCTCCACTGCCTCGGTCCTCCTCGCTGCAACATTCACAACCCATAGTTCACACCCATGCAAGTGTTGGTATCACACACTTATACATTCCCTTCTTTGCCTCCATGGATAACGGTTTTCGTCTCCACAGACACCTCAGTGCACCACGTCTTTTTTCGTTCATCAATTCTATGGTTAACCTCGTCCTTCATCAACCCACCTGCTGACAAATCTACTCCCAAGTATCTGAACACATTCACTGCTTCCATATTCCCTCCCTACAACGTGATATCCAGGTTTTCTTTACCTAACTCGTTTGATACCCTCATCACCTTACTCTTATATGTATATGTTCACTTTCACCTTTACACACCCTCCCAAACTAGTCCACTAAGTTTTACCACCTTTTATCAGCATATGTATATCCTTACAGCATCTAATATGATTTTGTAATGCCTGCCTAACTCTAATGCCTCGTTTCATGTTTGGATCAGTGTTCATTTTGAAGTTGCAAGTATCATCTGCTTTTGAAATTGATGTTGATAGTTCATCCAGTGTGAACTTTTGTGGGCACAGCATTTTCTTCTTGATTTTCCTCTTGTTTCTTCATATAAATGTTGCTGATCCATTTCCACAAGTGCTTCAACCTCAAGGTCATTGGAATGAGTCAGTGCATTACCATACACTTAAAGAATCTAAAGCTTCTAATTTGAGGTGATCTTTCCCAAGCTGCACAATGCTTTCATAAACTTTCAGTATGGGATTCAAAACCGGTAAAATCATTGGAATGATGTGGTAAAAGAAATTTCCAAACGGCTCTTGTATTACTCGCAGATACTTCAAGCCATGATTCGTGTGTGTTTTCAGTTAAATTTCGGATATCGTAACCTTTCCAAAAATTCATTTAACCCTTAAATGGTCCAAACTTATATATACGTTCTTGCGCGTAGTGCCCTAAACGTATATGTTCATTTTTATTTTTCCTGCCTTCAAATTTTGCACGATTGGCTTGAGATGCCTTGTCAGCATAGAATGGGTCCTAACATTCATTGTGTGCAGCATTAAAACAATCTGGGACCACTTAGTACCTTGTGGGAGTGCCAGTTAAATTGTGCGCCAGCTAGAGCAAACAGTGCAGCAAACACCGAGGATTCACTGATGTAATGTTATTAACACTCCTCTTTTAAGAGGACAGTGATGTTAACCCCAAGTTTAGGGTCTGTCTATATCTCTGTCTCTCTGTCTTTGTCTATCTGTCTCTGTATCTCTTTCAATCTCTTGTTTATCTGTCTCACAGGTACACAAATACAAGTATACATAGTGTAAATTACCTAGGATAACCCAAAAAATCCAGACAAAGTGCTATACTCTGCTTGAAGATATGAGTAAAGGTGATGATGTAGTCTTGTGGTTCCGAGACAGAGCTAGACGGATAGACAGATAGGGAGCTTGACACAGACAAATACACAGACATATTTGTATACCAGCGAAAACAAAGTGAGGGCGATGCGCATCAAATGTAAGTTCTTAACAGTTATCTCATCACATCACTGTCAGGGGTGGACTTCGTTTTTCATGCTTCAAGGGAACTTATTATTACCTATTATTCTCCTCCTCCTCCTCCTCCTCCTCCTCCTCCTCCTTGTTATTATATACTTCCACATATGCAAAAGATTGCTGGGACATATTAATACTTTGTATATATTCCAAGACAATAGTAAATGGCCAAGGCAGGTGTAAAAGTCTACCTGTCAAGTGTGTTTGTGACAATTTGAGTACAATTTCAGTACCTAATACTAGTGTCAGAGTGTTCTACCGGACTTACATGACAGCGATCATTTTCCAATCATTCTTCTTCATATTCACCACCTTTCCGTAGCCCTCGCTGGCAATTTGATTGGGCAAATTGGGACCTTTACTCGCAACTCGCTGCTTTTAGTGAGGTTCCTTCTTCATCCTCCATTGATGAGCTCCTACACCTCTTCTCGATGTCAGTTTATACCGCAGCTTCTCATTCTATACCCCAAACCTCGTGCAAGCATTCTCAGAAGTGTGTGCCTTGGTGGTCTCCTGCTTGTGCTCGTGCAGTACGTTTGAAACGCGCTGCATGGGGCAGGTACCGATACAATAGAACCAATGAGACATTGATTTTAAGCAGAAGCGTGTGATCGCTCGCCGTGTCATCCGTGATGCTAAATGCACTTGCTGGCGAGACTGTTTCCACCATCACCTCTGCTTCCTCTATGAGTGCAGTCTGGAAAAAAATGAGGAAATTGAGTGGTAGATACTCTCCTGACCCGGCTCCTGTTCTACGGGTTGCCGGTATTGATGTAGCAAACCCTCTTGACGTTGCCATTGAAATTGGCACTCGTCTGTTCCGTATTTCCCGGGGGCTCCATCTGTGCCCCTCGTTTCTTTCCTCAAAGTCTGCCAGAGAGTTAGTTCCTTGGACTTTTCTTCTCTCAGAGAAGAACAGTATAATGTGCCTTTTACACTACAGGAACTGGAGGCGACACTCTCAGCTTGCCGATCATCGGCAGATGGGGAAGACAACATTCATATTCGTATGTTACAACATTTACATCAGTCAGCCCTTGTAGTCCTCTTACACCTCTTCAATCTTATTTGGGCACAAGGAGTTCTTCCCCAGCTGTGGAAATCTGCCATTGTTCTCCCTTTCCGCAAACCGGGTACTACTGGACATAATACAGTACCTCCCACTATCATCCCGTCACTCTTACTAGTGCAGTTTGCAAAGTGATGGAACGTCTGGTAAATCGCCGTTTAATGTGGTATTTAGAGACGCACAACAGTCTCTCCGCTGGGCAAGATGGCTTTCGTAAGGGCCGTTCTACCATAGACCCCTTACTACTCTTGGATACGTATGTTCGTAATGCCTTTGCAAATAATCACTCAGTTATTGCCATATTTTTTGACCTTGAGAAGGCATATGACACAACTTGGAGGTATAATATTTTGGCCCAAGCCCACTCCTTAGGCCTCCGAGGCAATCTACCATCCTTCCTTAAGAAATTTTTAACTGACAGACACTTCCGTGTTCGAGTCAATAATGTGCTTTCCCTGGACTTTGTCCAAGCTGAAGGTGTCCCTCAGGGATGTGTTCTGAGCACAACACTTTTTCTCCTTGGTATAAATGATTTGGCCTCTGCTCTTCCATCCAATATTTGGTCATCACTCTACGTTGATGACTTCGCTATTGCTTGTGCAGGCGCTGAGTGTCATTTCATTTCAGTTTCTCTCCAGCATGCGGGCGACCGTGTTTCCACTTGGGCCACCACACATGAGTTTAAATTTTCCAGTACCAAAACTCACCAAATTACTTTCACTAGACGCTCTGTCATCTCCGATCATCCTTTGTATCTCTATGGCTCCCGTATCCCTGAAAGTGATAGTCAGGTTTCTAGGCCTTCTCTTTGACCGTAGGTTATCCTGGAAACCTCACATTACATCTCTGAAGGCAACTTGTCACAGCCGGCTAAACCTTCTTAAAACCCTTGCTCATCTTTCCTGGGAAGCTGATCGTCGAACTCTGCTTCGCCTGCATTCAGCCCTCATTTTATCGAAACTCGATTATGGTGACCAGATTTATTCAGCAGCCTCTCCTGCTACTCTCTAGCCTTAAACCCATCCATCACCGAGGATAACATATATGCCTTGGTGCTTTTCGCTCTTCCCCTGTTGAGAGCCTCTATGCAGAAGCGAATGTTACATCCTTGTCTGATCGAGGTGATGCCCATTGCCTTCGCTACTATGTACGCTCTCACGATCTCCACAATCCTTCCATTTATAGAATGGTCACCGATATTAGTAGACATTCTTTATTTGTTCGCTGCCCCTGTTTGCTCCGTCCCTTTCCTCTTCGCCTACATTCGCTCTTGTCTTCCCTTCAGTTACCAACTTTATATGTTCATGTAGCATCTCACTTTTCCCTACCCCCCTGGGAAGTTCCAGCTGTTCGGGTCTGTTCTTTCTCACTACCTTGCTCGAAAGCCCAACTGCCTGCGGTGGCTTCCCGCTCTTTTTCTTGATCACTTCCACTCTCATTCTCATGCCATCGCTGTGTACACAGATGGCTCTAAGTCTTCAGACGATGTCGGATTCGCAGCAGTGTTTCCGGACTGCGTCGTGCGAGGGCATTTACTATCTTCGGCTAGTATTTTTACTGCTGAATTGTATGCCATTCTTGCAGCACTTATTTGTATCGCATCTATGCCTGTGTCATCATTTGTGGTAGTCTCAGACTCCCTTAGTGCTCCACAGGCTATACGAAAATTTGATACATCTCAACCCCTTAGTTCTCCGTATCCAACTTTGGCTACGCCGTATCTCTACCAAGCATGAAGATATTCCTTTTTGTTAGGTCACTGGTCATGTCGACGTACAGGGCAATGAACAGGCAGACACTGCTGCACGGTCAGCAGTACATGACTACCAATTTCCTATAGAGGTGTTCCATTTCTGGACTTGTGCTGCAATAGCTACCCACCTTCACTCCCGTTGGCAACAACGTTTGTCAACTCTGCTCGGTAACAAACTTTATTCTGTTAAACCGAGGATAGGTTACTGGCCGTCTTGTCATCAGTGCCGAGGTTGGGAGACCACTCTCTCCCGCCTTCGCATTGGCCACACTCGTCTTACTCATGGGTATCTCATGGAGAGACACCCTGTTCCTCTCTGTGAGCACGAGCACGCAGAATTTACCTCCAACGTCGTCTTCGTTGTACTACTTTCCCTTTACCTTCCCTTCTTGCTGATGGACCCTCCTTTAATCCTGACTGTCTCATTGACTTCTTGACAACGACTGATTTACTCCACAAACTCTGATGATACCTTTCGCACTCCCCTCAGCCCTTTCTAGTTCAGTCTCTTGCTGCCCTTTACCCTTTCACCATCCACTACCCCGCTGTTATCTGTAACCTATTACTCGTCCATCTCCCTTTTGCCACCTGATGCCCTTGCTTCCTGCCCTGCAGCGCTGTATAGCCCTTGTGGCTTAGCGCTTCTTTTTGATTATAATAATAATACTGAACGAAATTGTTCCCATAAGGAATATTGTGAATTAGACTAGTCCATTTCAGACCCCTTAACATACACGTAGAAATGCACTTAGGTAAATACACCTGCATAATTGGTCACGTTGGGAGGTGATCGTAAACCAGGGGTCCACTGTGTGTGTGTGTGTGTGTGTGTGTGTGTGTGTGTGTGTGTATATGTATGTATGTATGTATGTATATATATGTATTTTTTTTTTTTTTTTTTTTCAACAAGTCGGCCGTCTCCCACCGGGGCAGGGTGACCCAAAAAAGAAAAAATCCCCAAAAAGAAAATACTTTCATCATCATTCAACACTTTCACCACACTCGCACATTATCACTGTTTTTGCAGAGGTGCTCAGAATACAACAGTCTAGAAGCATACACATATAAAGATACACAACATATCCCTCCAAACTGCCAATATCCCAAAACCCCTCCTTTAAAGTGCAGGCATTGTACTTCCCATTTCCATGACTCAAGTCCGACTATATGAAAATAACCGGTTTCCCTGAATCCCTTCACTAAATATTACCCTGCTCACACTCCAACAGATCGTCAGGTCCCAAGTACCATTCGTCTCCATTCATTCCTATCTAACACGCTCACGCACGCTTGCTGGAAGTCCAAGCCCCTTGCCCACAAAACCTCCTTTACCCCTCTCTCCAACCCTTTCGAGGACGACCCCTACCCCGCCTTCCCCTATAGATTTATATGCTTTCCATCTAATTCTACTTTGATCCATTTTCTCTAAATGACCAAACCACCTCAACAACCCCTCTTCTGCCCTCTGACTAATGCTTTTATTAACTCTACACCTTCTCCTAATTTCCACACTCCGAATTTTCTGCATAATATTTACACCACACATTGCCCTTAACCCTTTGAGGGTCGACAGGCCCTCTCCGAAACTCGTTCTCAGGGTCGGCCAAATTTAAAAAAAAAAAAAATTATTTTCTCTTATGAAAAGATAGAGAATTTTTCCCGATCATAAAGACACCAAAAGTTTGAAATTTGATAGAAAACTTACGGGATTATGCTCTCGCAAAGTTAGCGGTCTCGGCGATATTTACGCATCGGCGATTTTGCCCACTTTGAGCCCCATTTTCGGCCAATTTCACTGTACTAGTCGACAAAAAACATGAATATTTCGCTAGAACTCCATTTTTTCTATCGAATGGGTGCAAGAAACCACCCATTTATAAATTCAACTATCCAGTACAGTGGTCAGAATTTAGCAATTTTGCCAATTTCACACAAATTTCAAAAGATGCCAATTTCCGAATAGGGTCCAGAATAAACAAGAAAGACATTCCTGACACTAAAATGACATTTCCTCTAGTCATTAGTCACATCTCAAGGTCCCTCTTATATTCTTTTGCTTTCCATTTTGAATTTTTATTCTCACAAAAAATATAAGATTTACTGTTATGCAGACTACTGCATTAGTGTAAAAAATGGTATAAATATTATTGGTGCACTTGTGAAAGAATATTAGACTCACCAGTTGACGTGTATTGCACGCTTGGCACGATTTGTTTACTTTTGAAGTTTGGTAAAAATCGAACATTTCTGCTACTTTGAGCTCAATTTCAAGGCACCTTTCATTGTAAAACCAGTCAAAATCATCTCAATTTCTGTAATATGTCTTCCATTCTATAAAATGAGACCAAGAAAACTAGAATACAACAATAAATACCATACGAAAATACACTGCAAAGTCGCTGATTTATTAAAAAAAAATGGTCAAAGTTTTTTTTTTCTCATTATGCACTGTGTGCTGCAGGATTTTTTTTAGACTGCACACTGACCACATAGACCCATTCTTTCACATGAAGGCCTACCAGCTTTCTCCCACTAGATTTGAGGCCGCTAGAATTTATGAGTACTAGTACGTCAAAAACCCCTACGCGTAAAACGTACTAGTACGACCAAAACCCTCAAAGGGTTAAACAGGACATCTCCACTGCCTCCAACCGTCTCCTCGCTGCTGCATTTACCACCCAAGCTTCACACCCATATAAGAGTGTTGGTACTACTATACTTTCATACATTCCCTTCTTTGCTTCCATAGATAACGTTTTTTGACTCCACATATACCTCAATGCACCACTCACCTTTTTTCCCTCATCAATTCTATGATTAACCTCATCCTTCATAAATCCATCCGCCGACACGTCAACTCCCAAGTATCTGAAAACATTCACTTCTTCCATACTCCTCCTCCCCAATTTGATATCCAATTTTTCTTTATCTAAATCATTTGACACCCTCATCACCTTACTCTTTTCTATGTTCACTTTCAACTTTCTACCTTTACACACATTCCCAAACTCATCCACTAACCTTTGCAATTTTTCTTTAGAATCTCCCATAAGCACAGTATCATCAGCAAAAAGTAACTGTGTCAATTCCCATTTTGAATTTGATTCCCCAAAATTTAATCCCACCCCTCTCCCGAACACCCTAGCATTTACTTCCTTTACAACCCCATTTATTTTTTATTATTTATTATCACACTGGCCGATTCCCACCAAGGCAGGGTGGCCCGAAAAAGAAAAACTTTCACCATCATTCACTCCATCACTGTCTTGCCAGAAGGGTGCTTTACACTACAGTTTTTAAACTGCAACATTAACACCCCTCCTTCAGAGTGCAGGCACTGTACTTCCCATCTCCAGGACTCAAGTCCGGCCTGCCGGTTTCCCTGAATCCCTTCATAAATGTTACTTTGCTCACACTCCAACAGCACGTCAAGTATTAAAAACCATTTGTCTCCATTCACTCCTATCAAACACGCTCACACATGCCTGCTGGAAGTCCAAGCCCCTCGCACACAAAACCTCCTTTACCCCCTCCCTCCAACCCTTCCTAGGCCGACCCCTACCCCGCCTTCCTTCCACTACAGACTGATACACTCTTGAAGTCATTCTGTTTCGCTCCATTCTCTCTACATGTCCGAACCACCTCAACAACCCTTCCTCAGCCCTCTGGACAACAGTTTTGGTAATCCCGCACCTCCTCCTAACTTCCAAACTACTAATTCTCTGCATTATATTCACACCACACATTGCCCTCAGACATGACATCTCCACTGCCTCCAGCCTTCTCCTCGCTGCAACATTCATCACCCACGCTTCACACCCATATAAGAGCGTTGGTAAAACTATACTCTCATACATTCCCCTCTTTGCCTCCAAGGACAAAGTTCTTTGTCTCCACAGACTCCTAAGTGCACCACTCACTCTTTTTCCCTCATCAATTCTATGATTCACCTCATCTTTCATAGACCCATCCGCTGACACGTCCACTCCCAAATATCTGAATACGTTCACCTCCTCCATACTCTCTCCCTCCAATCTGATATTCAATCTTTCATCACCTAATCTTTTTGTTATCCTCATAACCTTACTCTTTCCTGTATTCACCTTTAATTTTCTTCTTTTGCACACCCTACCAAATTCATCCACCAATCTCTGCAACTTCTCTTCAGAATCTCCCAAGAGCACAGTGTCATCAGCAAAGAGCAGCTGTGACAACTCCCACTTTGTGTGTGATTCTTTATCTTTTAACTCCACGCCTCTTGCCAAGACCCTCGCATTTACTTCTCTTACAACCCCATCTATAAATATATTAAACAACCACGGTGACATCACACATCCTTGTCTAAGGCCTACTTTTACTGGGAAAAAATTTCCCTCTTTCCTACATACTCTAACTTGAGCCTCACTATCCTCGTAAAAACTCTTCACTGCTTTCAGTAACCTACCTCCTACACCATACACTTGCAACATCTGCCACATTGCCCCCCTATCCACCCTGTCATACGCCTTTTCCAAATCCATAAATGCCACAAAGACCTCTTTAGCCTTATCTAAATACTGTTCACTTATATGTTTCACTGTAAACACCTGGTCCACACACCCCCTACCTTTCCTAAAGCCTCCTTGTTCATCTGCTATCCTATTCTCCGTCTTACTCTTAATTCTTTCAATTATAACTCTACCATACACTTTACCAGGTACACTCAACAGACTTATCCCCCTATAATTTTTGCACTCTCTTTTATCCCCTTTGCCTTTATACAAAGGAACTATGCATGCTCTCTGCCAATCCCTAGGTACCTTACCCTCTTCCATACATTTATTAAATAATTGCACCAACCACTCCAAAACTATATCCCCACCTGCTTTTAACATTTCTATCTTTATCCCATCAATTCCGGCTGCCTTGCCCCCTTTCATTTTACCTACTGCCTCACGAACTTCCCCCACACTCACAACTGGCTCTTCCTCACTCCTACAAGATGTTATTCCTCCTTGCCCTATACACGAAATCACAGCTTCCCTATCTTCATCAACATTTAACAATTCCTCAAAATATTCCCTCCATCTTCCCAATACCTCTAACTCTCCATTTAATAACTCTCCTCTCCTATTTTTAACTGACAAATCCATTTGTTCTCTAGGCTTTCTTAACTTGTTAATCTCACTCCAAAACTTTTTCTTATTTTCAACAAAATTTGTTGATAACATCTCACCCACTCTCTCATTTGCTCTCTTTTTACATTGCTTCACCACTCTCTTAACTTCTCTCTTTTTCTCCATATACTCTTCCCTCCTTGCATCACTTCTACTTTGTAAAAACTTCTCATATGCTAACTTTTTCTCCCTTACTACTCTCTACAACCCCATCTATAAATATATTAAACAACCATGGTGACATTACACATCCCTGTCCGGGAAGTAGTCTCCCTCTCTTCTACACACCCTAACCTGAGCCTCACTATCCTCATAAAAACTCTTTACAGCATTTAATAACTTACCACCTATTCCATATACTTGCAACATCTGCCACATTGCTCCTCTATCCACTCTATCATATGCCTTTACTAAATCCATAAATGCAATAAAAACTTCCCTATCTTTATCTAAATACTGTTCACATATATGCTTCAATGTAAACACCTGATCTACACATCCCCTACCCACTCTGAAACCTCCTTGCTCATCCGCAATCCTACATTCTGTCTTACCTCTAATTCTTTCAATTATAACCCTACCGTACACTTTTCCTGGTATACTCAGTAAGCTTATTCCTCTATAATTTTTACAGTCTCTTTTGTCCCCTTTCCCTTTATATAAAGGGACTATACATGCTCTCCGCCAATCCCTAGGTACCTTCCCCTCTTTCATACATTTATTAAACAAAAGTACCAACCACTCCAACACTATATCCCCCCCTGCTTTTAACATTTCTGTCATGATCCCATCAGTTCCAGCTGCTTTACCCCTTTTCATTTTACGTAATGCCTCACGTACCTCCCCCACACTTACATTCTGCTCTTTAAAAGATGGTATACCTCCCTGACCAGTGCATGAAATTACTGCCTCTGTTTCTTCCTTAACATTTAAAAGTTCCTCAAAATATTCTCGCCATGTACCCAATACCTCCATCTCCCCATCTACTAACTCCCCTACTCTGTTTTTAACTGACAAATCCATATTTTCCTTAGGCTTTCTTAACTTGTTTAACTCGCTCCAAAATTTTTTCTTATTTTCATTAAAATTTCTTGACAGTGCCTCTCCCACTCTATCATCTGCTCTCCTTTTGCACTCTCTCACCACTCTCTTTACCTTTCTTTTACTCTCCATATACTCTGCTCTTCTTATAACACTTCTGCTTTGTAAAAACCTCTCATAAGCTACCTTTTTCTCTTTTATCACACCCTTTACTTCATCATTCCACCAATCACTCCTCTTTCCTCCTGCCCCCACCCCCCTATAACCACAAACTTCTGCCCCACATTCTAATACTGCATTTTTAAAACTATTCCAACCCTCTTCAACCCCCCCACTACTCATCTTTGCACTAGCCCACCTTTCTGCCAATAGTCGCTTATATCTCACCCGAACTTCCTCCTCCCTTAGTTTATACACTTTCACCTCCCTCTTACTTGTTGTTGCCACCTTCCTCTTTTCCCATCTACCTCTTACTCTAACTGTAGCTACAACTAAATAATGATCCGATATATCAGTTGCCCCTCTATAAACATGTACATCCTGGAGCCTACCCATCAACCTTTTATCCACCAATACATTATCTAATAAACTACTTTCATTACGTGCTACATCATACCTTGTATATTTATTTATCCTCTTTTTCATAAAATATGTATTACTTATTACCAAATTTCTTTCTACACATAGCTCAATTAAAGGCTCCCCATTTACATTTACCCCTGGCATCCCAAATTTACCTACTACTCCCTCCATAACATTTTTACCCACTTTAGCATTGAAATCCCCAACCACCATTACTCTCACACTTGATTCAAAACTCCCCATGCATTCACTCAACATTTCCCAAAATCTCTCTCTCTCCTCTACACTTCTCTCTTCTCCAGGTGCATATACGCTTATTATAACCCACTTTTCACATCCAATCTTTATTTTACTCCACATAA